>NW_020824847.1:1035000-1360000 GCF_003285875.2 Drosophila novamexicana
TCGTGCAGTCAGTAAAGTGCGAGAGAGACGCGAGACCCAGCTGGACTTTGGCACCTGACGAAGCGCATTCAAAACATGTCGAGCAGAATTTCAGCTGGTTTAAGAAAACATTTGAAACTTCCAAGTTCAGCCCATATTGCTTAGGTTTTTACATATATATGTTTACATATATATGTAGTTCAGTATTTGGGCGCAATGTATGTAACAGGCAGAAGGAAGCTTCTCCGATCCCATAAAGTATATATATTCTTGATCAGCATCGTCGATCTAGCCATGTCCGCCTGTCTGTCTGTCCGTCCGTCCGTCTGTCCGTCTGTCCGTATGTATGAGTCAAAGGATCTCAGAACCTATAAGAGCTAGAGACTTGAAATTTTAGTTGTAGATGCGCAGATCGAGTTTGTTTCCAATAATCGATAACTTACTCCGTTTCGAAGCAATCGATAAAAATCAATATCGATATCCCCACCAAACTTGACATATATCTTCTTAAGTAGAATATACATATATATGCATTTGATGTTGAAAGAAGAGGGTTCAGGGTATCCCCTAGTCGGGAGCTCCCGACTAGAACCTCTTACTTGTTTGAATTTACTAGTGAAATGGATTGAGTCGCAAAAAAATGATGGGCATGATGGGGCAGTTGTGAAATCGAGCATGATACCCAGTTCGGTTCGTCTAGGTCTACATGCAGACAAGTCTATATACATATATGTATGCATATACATATGTATGAGAAATTAAGTAATAGCCAAAATTGACAATTGAATCACCGATTCAACTAAGGGCTAGGAACAGTTGAGCCCGCATTGACAGTTGCAATGACTTAACGAAAGAGAGAGAGAGGGTGGTTGAGAGAGGGGAAGGGGGCAACATCCGCTGAATAGTGCCAGAGTCACAGCAAATGGAACGCAAATTGATTGCCAAGTCGCGCGCTCCACTTACACGGACCCTAAGCAGATATTGTCAATGGGTCTCAGACTCTCTAAATAGCTGCAATTAAGTAACGGCCAGGGGCACACACACACACACACACACACACATACATAGATGCATGCATGCATACATACATATGTCACCCAATTGAAATACCCTTAAACTGCTCTCTGAGACAGTTTATGGCATGCATCGCATGAGCTATAAATAATTTCCACTTAGAGCCCACTTTTCAATTTACAAAACTTTAATATATGATAATAGCCTATAAATAAAATTCGATTAATGTCAAGCATGCTAAATTTCCAGCCAAAGAGAAGTGTAAGTACAATTTTCTTATACATATGTGCATTTACATATGTTCATATGTATGTATGTATATGCATACATACATACATAGCTGCTTATTGATGAATCTCTTATCAAACGGATTTGTGGCTGCGATTTATCGCCAGACAAGAACAAACATGTCCCTATACAAATACACACACACACACACACACACACACACACACACACACAATCAATTGTACTTGTGTTGTTTGCTTTTCTTTGTCATAACGAAAAGAAAACATAAGAAAACTTAAGAACCGCATATTTCTCTCAGCTGATTCCAAGAGAGCCAATTACATGAATGGCAGCGAACAAAAAAAACGTCAGAGAGCGTGAGCAGGAGAGCCAGTTGAGAGCTTAAATAAGATCAGCTAAAGAAATATTAAAAGTAAACGCTGTCTGCCTGCTCGCTAGCTGCGCTGCTTCAAAAAGAGCGAAAAGCAAGCACACGCATGACGAACGCATAGGCAATCGTTAGAAGAGAGCGAGAGAGAGAACGTCAGTTTCGACTTCAACTAGCGACGACTTCGAACGTTGTGTCGATCAGTCTACATTGAAATTCGGCAACGAACGGTTGTGTGCGGCAGCTGGGCTGACGAGCGTCTTGTTTAATACGGCGAAAAATTAGTATTTTCTTTTTTTTTTTTTAACGAGTTTATGAATTCAAAACTTTTTTTTTCTTATTCTGTTTTGTGTTGAAAAAAAAAAATAATATTTCTGTTGATGACGAGCAACATTAATGTGTATATATTATATGAGTAAAAGAAGATTTTGACGAAATTCTTAAACACAACCACAAACACACACACACATATATATATAAACATATGTATATATTGCATGTGTAGTCGCAAGCTGTGAATCAATCGGTAGCAAAAGTGCAAAATCTTCAAGAAACAACAAAAACAACAACAGCAAGACAAAAACGAAGAAGAAGATAAACAACGAACTTTCTCAACTCCAAACCCCAACAACAACACCCAACACAGAGAGAGAGAGAGAGAGAGGGAGAGACGGAGAGACAGAACAGTCCAAAGGAAGAGATAACTCAACATGGAGAAGCGGTTGCCCCCCTCCAGCAGTGGGAACAGCGCCAAAGCCGCGATCATGCGCTGGACATTGGTTTTTCTCTGTCTGCACTTGGCTGGCGCTAGCGCAGATGCTGCTGCTGCTGTTCACAGCATCAGGCGCGGCAGCAGAGATGCGGGCGAGGGGGGGCCGCAAAGCATATGCATACCCTGCCATTGTCACGGCCTAACGGTTATATGCGACTATGCGCATAACAAATCGGTAAGTGTACCCAATTGAGTTTAGTTTGTCGAACTGTTCCCACCAGTTCTACAGTAAAAGCGCGCAATTCTACAGTAAAAGCGCGCTAATGCGAAAATTTCGCTTGCAAATGTGAAACAAAAAATAAAATAAAATGAAAGTAAAACAACTTCACTTGACTTCTACTCTGACTCTTGATCTCGTTAACTATAACCATTTATGATGGGTGCGTTTTAGCGAGTGCCGCCTGTGTGCACATATTTGTGCACATATCGGAACAGTTGCCTCTTTAATGGAACGCATTGTTATGCCGTCTTGGCCCACAGACTTTTGGCAAGTGTATGCCAATTTTGTCTGCATATATGCTTATATACATACAAATATATATATATGTATGTATGTGTGCATGTATGTGTGTGCGTGTGTGTGCATGTAGTTGTGCGCACTCGTTTGTCAAAGATTCAAAACGTAAATAAACTCACAAAACGAACCAGCTCAAAAGAACAATAAAGCAACCAGTTCAACTGGTTATGTTAATGAATCAGGTGTAAGGCAGGTGTGCGTATGTGTGTGTGCGTATGTGTGTGTGCGTGCGTGTCTCTCTCTGTCCGTCTATCTTTGGTTCTTCTGTCTGCTGCAAGTTTTGGGGCGCGATTCGCTTTTGTTGCTTTTGTTGTTGTTGTTGTTGTTGTCGCCGCCTGCTTCCGGATGCATTTTGCTGCTGCTGATAAATTTAACTATAACTTTTAACTAAATCGAGGCAAGCGCGTTTAACCGGAAGTGGGCGTGGCGCCGTCGCTCGAATGGCGTGACAGCTGATGTGTGCGATTGTGTGTGTGTGTGTGTGTGTGTGTGTGTGTGTGTGTGTGTGTGTGTGTGTGTGTGTGTGTGTGTGTGTGTGTGTCGGCATTTTGAAGATAGCTAAAAATGCATATGCCTATAGAACTCTTGACTTTTCCACCAACCCCCCCCCCCCCCCCCCCCCCCCCCCCCACTCACTCCCCCTTCATGTGGGTTACTGTGCAAAGTTAACGAAACAATCAAGGAATGTTTAGGGAGAGTTTACTGTGAGTACAAAATAGAAGTCAAACGTTTGTTAATATGTATCTGCCTATACTTTAGCTGTATCTGCAGCTGTATCTGTATCTGTATCTGTATCTATTTCTGTATCTGTATCTGCGACAAGAAGTAGTTCTTGGTTCTATGCTCAAAGAACCAAGTCTTGAAATCCATGATGTGAAGCAGAAAGCTATTCGATAAGTTAAATATTCCTGATATGTTTTAAATGTTATGCTCTTATAGCTTTTCTAGCTTTTCGATCTTCTGTAATCTTTTAGCTATGCTCACTAAAAAGCCAATGGAAATGAGAAAAGCTAAAGCGGAAAAGTAATTAACTGGTTCGTTGTTTAATAAAATGTTGAAAAGATTTGAAATGATCAATTCGCTAGCTAAATTACGTTAAAAGGCGCATGGCCAACCGATAGTTATCGATGTTGTCAAAACGACCGATAACTATCGTATCGAATATTAAAGGAAAAGCTTGTTTAATAAACTTGTTTGCCTTATACATTTGTTAATTTGTTGCAACGAGCTCTTATAATCTGTGAGTTATGCCCACTGAAAAGCCAAATCCCAGCCTGAAGATTTATCGATATTTTTTTATAATCAGATAACGAAAGCACATAACAGTAAAAGAAGGTAAATAAACTCGTTTGTTTCATAAAAAATAAAAGAAAAAGTTAAAAATATTTGCAAATTTCCGATCGATCGATATTTATCGATCGAATTGTAACGCCCGATAACTTTATCGATAACATGAAATAAACGTGTGCTAATTAAACTCTCAAAAAGCTATTTACATTATCTACAGGGTATCAAAGCGCTCAAAATACGCACGAATTTGTTCACATTTTGAAATCAACAAAATGTTTAGTTTTCCAATGCGAGGCACATAAATAACATGCAACGCGCTCTAGAGCGAGACGGGCAGATTGCTTCGAAGTGTCTCTCTCTCTCTCTCTCTCTCTCTCTGTCTCACGCTATCTCGTTGAGTGTGTTTGTTTTAGGAATATGACTGTTTAAATACCATTGAAATGGGTACTAAAACTACTTAAAACTTAAATGCGAGTGGAAATTGAAATTGAAATGGATATGGGAAATGGGAAATGGGCACGAGAGCTAGACAAACTATATGTAGTATATATATACAGTCATAGTCTAGTTATAGATCCATTTGAATGCTCCAAAAATCATCTTCCACCCAGATCCAATGGCAATTGCGATGCGTCTTTATAATCTGTATGTTATGCAAGAAACTAAAAAGATATCTCATCAAGTCAACGAAGTGCCAGAAAATATAGTCCAAATTCCAATTCAAGCATAAATTCAATTGAACAAATGTTTTCCTCTTTGTGAATATTCGGAAAAACATTTTCAATTGATTTGCAAATTGTGATCATTTTTAAAGAGTATTGCCAGGCATTGCACGGCTCTTGTCGTCATTTTTTCGCTCATTTTTCACCCGTTTGGGTGGATTCTTGTATTTATATGCATAATACTTTGGATATGTTGATTTTTCAATTGAATTTCGACTGCAATTAAGTAAAATAAACTGAAGATAAGCCCAAGAAATGGCATTCCATCAATATGCTCGCCCTTTTTTGAGCATAATCAGCTGATAATTGGCCAAAGGTGGAAAGACATAGGAAACTTATATATATATTATGTACATACAATGATCGGGAAATGTTTGCTTTTGATACACCAGAACGACTCCGACTCTTATCGGGGCTGGGCAACAGTTTGGCCGGACAATCTGTGGCTCACGTAGACTTGCAGATACAATTGTATCTGACAGATACGCGCACGTGAGCCACAGAAAAAAAAAAAGGTCGCTTGCTGTGCGCTCGGCTATTGGAAAATCCTGCCACGCCATAAGGCACACACATGTGTGTGCGTGTGTGTGTGTGCAGATGTGTGCGTGCGTGTGTGTGTGTGCGTGAGTTGTTGTTCCTCTTTTAACTAAAACAACAACAACAACAGCAAGAAGAAGAAAACTGTAAAATATTCTCACCATGTGCCGCGAAAAACTTCAACGCAAATGCACATCATAATTTATTTTAAATTGATTTTCAGTTTGGCTTATTTATGTCGTATATATATGCACACATACACACACACACGCACACATATGCAAACATGCAAACATATATGCAGCCGAATGTCGGCTGCTATTTTCGCCCACAGCGCCCCGCCCCGCCTCTTTACCTATATACACATATATTACATATATATAAATATATATATATATAAATGTATATATATGTATTTCGATAACTTCCAGTTGCTGGGCTCTAAATATAAATGCGACGACGACAAAAAATGCGCTGGAAAATTGGGAAAAGTGCAGTCGGTGGGACAACAACAACAAGAAGAAGAAGAATAAGCAGCAGATGAAAAGCGAGAAGAAGCGAGACAAAGTTAAAAGCACACAAATGCTGCACAGAGAAGTTCTCTAAATATAGATAATGCCTTACAAGTGGGCCCTAATACATATAAACACATGCATATATGTATGCATGTGTGCATGTATGCATGTGTACATGTGTGCATGTATGCATGTGTACATGTGTGCATGTATGCATATGTACATGTGTATATGTATGCATGTATGCACGTATGCATGTGTGCAAGTATGCATGTATGCATGTGTGCATGTATGTATGCGAAGCCCTCTCAAAAGTTGATATATGCAAGTTTACAGCTAATCCATCGAGAGATAACAAAGCAGAACTTAATTGAAATTTCCGCTTTGCAAGAAACGAAAACGAAATAAGAAGAAAACAGAAAACTGAAAAAAAAGAAAAGAGAAGAGAAACAAAAAACTGGAGCAATTGAAAGAAATTGCGCCCAAAGCAAAGCCGATCGCAAGCTGAGTGATGGGTTGTAAACTAAATGCAATAAAACAACAACAGGGGGGGGGGGGGGGACGACACGCACAGACACACACGCACACAAACAAACAAACAAACAACAATAGCTGGCAGCCACATTAATATGAATGATAACAATAATAAACCGCAAATGTCTGAAAATATATGCAGAATACATGGACAAGAGCGAAGAGTACGGGCGGGGAGGGTGAGCAGGAGAAGGGGTGGGGAAGGAAGGTGGACGCAAAGTGCGGGCAAGTGCGGTGTTTGTCGCGGCGACGGGGTCGGCAGCGAGAGAGCGAGAGAGAGAGAGAGAGATGCGTGGCAACAATTGTTGCGTCGCAAAGAATTCCGGAAATTGTCGCAGCTGCGCGCAAACCACAGCAATCGCTCTGTGATTCATTATTGACTTTAATTTGACATTATTGTTTATTTATTTACCGTTAGTTATAGTTACACATAGGATAGGACACATTTCTGACGAGTGGAAAAAATATACTAGGCGAGAGATATGTTGTCGGATATATGTCTTTATATGCCATATGATTGCGATTGATTGGAATAGCTTGTAAAATACATATCTTTTTATAAAGCAAATATAACTAGAGTCGGGCCGATTTTGGATCATTGGACCTAAAATATTATAAACAAAATAAATAGTTGAGGGTTTTGTGAAGAATTCGGTTCAAGGTCCCATACAAGCTTTAAACTATATCAGATAATGCTTATCCAGATATTCTTTATGCACTTCATTATTTATGGATATATAACTATATAAATCGGTATGATGCCATGAATAGATCAGATATTGCGATTTACAACTAAGAGTAACTATGTATATACATATATATGTATATATATAACAAATATGGCAGGCGACGCTTAGTTGGATTTACGACAATTACGCGGAAGCCAAGCAGACATTTAACTTTGCACGTAGACCAGCTAATTTCCAACAATAACTTTGCATAGCTCTGTCGAGTGTGTGAGTGGGAGAGAGAGAGAGGGAGAGAGGGAGAGAGAGAGAGAGAGAGAGAGAGAAAGAGAGAGAGAGTGTGTGTCATAAGATTATCTAAATTGATTGCAATTGATTGCGATCTATGCTGAGGCAGAAAGTTAACAGCACGTAGCACATAACATAATTATGTTACTTAACATAATTATGTAACATAACATATGTTAATATGTAACATAACATATGTTCGTCGTGAAAGTCCCATTTTCGCAGTGTGTGCGTGTCTTGTAAAAAAAAAAAATAAAAATAAATAAAAAATAATATTAATAGATTTCGCATCCGGTTTCAAGAACGGAAAGCGGAAAAATAAATTTTGTTAGTAAAAAATAAAAGAAAATAATTTGCGAATATGGAAACCTTCCGGTTTGGCTTTGTTGCTTTTGTTAACTAAACAAATAAATATATTTTATTATTGCCGCAAGAATTTATAAACTTTGCATAAAAAACAAGGCACAAAAAACTCTGGCGTTTCGTAAATAGATAAATTTAATTAATTATGTTTACTTATTTCCATTTAGATCTATAAACTATAAACTTTTATGCTTTGTGGGAAGTGAAACTTTTGCTAGCGCCAAGACTCACGCTCGGAATTTGAAGCTAATTAATAACTGTGTATTATTATGATATATACATACATACATGTATATATATATATATATGATAAGCATAGTGAAACTTGTTAAGGTGGAGTTACGATTGTTACTATGACAGCTATATAGATATAGTGCCACGATCCGGCCAATTCTCAGATATGTAATGTCTGCAGCAGAAAGACGGATCTGGCCTTACAACTGGAAGATTAGTTCGCAAGTCAACTCGGCTGCTGATCTAGAATATATATATATATATATATATATATATATATACCATATGCAATCGGAGATGTCTCCAGCTGGGGCATTACACAAATTTGAATACCCTCTGCAAGGGTACAAAGAGTCGCACTTGCCAACTGAGACTCGAGTCCAACAATCTGACAATCAACAACACGAACGTCAGTAACCAGCACGTTGTTGTTGTTGTTGTTGTTGCTGCTGCTGTTGTTGTTGTTGTTGTTGTCACCCCAGCACTTGGAAGTCAAACTATTTTCCTTTAATTTAATAAGAAAATTGCTCTCGCACACATTCGTGCAATGTCTCTGTTGGGGCTGGAGCAATGAACGTTGCGGTCAACTTGCCGTTGTCTGCAGCAAAGCTGCAATTGTTGTCGTCGTTGTCGTTGTTGTTGTTGTTGTCGCGACAACAGACATTTAAAAATAATAGCAAGCACCCGGGCACAAGAAATGTAAGTCAAGCGTCACATCGACAACGGAGCAGCACATAAAAAGTAACTAAACGCCAAAAGTGGAAACGAGTTCGAGTCCAAGTTGTAATACCCTAAACCAAAAGTTAGACTATATCGATAGTTATCGTTTTGGATGGCAACGAGACAAAAGAATTGATATTTTGCCATAATTAATGAAAGTATCGTATATTCTTTATCGATATTTATCGATTTTGCAGCGAACAATAACTCGCACTGCAAGAATTATAAGAGATTTATAGAACACCAACAAATTATGCGGTAAAAGTTAAGTTAAGTAACATAAGCTAAGTGAAAACGATAGTTATCGATGTTTGGAGCAACATATATAAACATATGCCTATCGATATATTATCCTAAATCTCTCACAGGAAGTGTTTATCGATATTTATCGATCTTGAATGAAACTAATATTATTTTTACACAAAAAGAAGCGACATAACGGATTATATTATCATAAGCTAACCTCAAATTGTGTTATTATATATCGATATTTATCGATTTGGTATATTTGCTCAATAGTTGGTCTGGAGCTTGACAAAATCGTGAGACCCTTTGTTAGGGCAAACATAGAAATATTTGCCACAAGCAGCATGCAAAAAAAGAAAAAGTGGCATGGTGTCTGGTCTGCCACGCCTCTGTCTCTGTGGCTCTGCCCTAGTGGGGCAAAACTGAGTTTCTCTCTCTCTCTCTCTCACACACTCTCTCTCCCTCTCTCTCTCTGTTTCTCCTCGCAGCTGTCGCCCATATTGGACAGTAGGTACTCGGTGCCGACAAATATCAACGGCATGGAACTGACGCTGACGGATCGAACTGAATTTGAACTGCATGGCGGCCTCTTTCAGCAGAATCGCGTCAATCGGTTTGTGGTCAAGGGACCGAATATACCCAATGGCAATGATCAGGTGGAATTAATAGATAACGCCTTTCGCGGCAATCTGGCTGGCTATCCGGATCTGCAGATACTCGGCGTTAGCTCTGTATTTGTGCGCAACTATTCGCTCTCAGGTGAGTTAACGAACTATTCTTGTTTGTAAACAAGCATACGTAAAGTCGATTAAGCTTTAAGTTGTTAGTGAGAAGCTCAAAATAAAACTAAATAATACCAGCTAAAAAACTGAAGCACATTAAAGCTTAAAACGGATATAGATGGGTCTTAAAATAACTTGAAAAGCTTTTAAGTGTGCAGAAAGTTTAAAAAGCTTTAAGCAAGCTTTAATATTCTGAATAGATAGCATGACATGACACTAAAGAAACGAAAATTAATAAGAAGCTCGAGTAGTATTTATAATACAAAGCTTTAATCTTGCTGCTAAAGCTTTACGTTGTTAGTGAGAAGCTTACAATAAAGCTAAAGCACATGAAAGAAGGCTTTTTTCATGTGTGGACAAACTTAAGAGAGCTTTAAGCAAGCTTCAATATTTTGAGGAACAACTAGGTAAAGTTTTTAATATCAACATAAAAGCAAAATAAAAAGCTTTGAATAGCGAAAAGCTGCAACAGTATTTATTTCTTAAAGCCTTAAGCTTAAACTGTAGATAAAGAGCTTTTAATGCCACTTAAAGCTCAAAACAAAAGCTTGCAAATTTTTAGTAAGCAAGACTTACTTAGCCAAAGCTTTGCATATTACTTAAAGCTACAAAAAGTTGGAATATGTAAAAGAGCTTTAATATGATTGATCATATATTCAGCTGTAAGCTAAAAGCTAGCTAGGAAAAGCTTTGAACTCCAATATCATAAATAGAAGAGACGAAAAGACGAATGATTGTGTTTAGACAATTTAATTAAGTAGCAGGAAGGGATTCATTGAACTAAATAGGCGCAATTAGACATACTTAAAGCAGTCTCCCTCTCTCTCTCTCTCTATTCTGACAGGTGGTGAGATCAAGCTACGTGTGGAGAACAGCGATTTGTTGGTATTGTTCTCGAATGCCTTCATCAATATGAACATGTCGTGCAATTTTACGAACATACGCAGTCTGGTGATAAACGAGAAGTCCTTCAATCCGATTCTCAAGTCCTACGTGAACGTGAGCATAACAAATAGTTAAATCTATTCAATGTGAAACTATTTTATAACAAAATAATCTCATTCAATAATTGCAGCTGCATATCGAAAACGCGCACATCAAGCACATCAACAGATTCGATGTATCGATGAATAAAATCGTCTTCATCAATTGCACCATTGGCAGCGTTCAGAGCCAGGCCTTCGATGTGACCAACATCAATCAGCTGGCCTTCGAGAACTGTCGCATCGGGAAAATCGAGGAGCGTGCCCTCACCAGCAAACTGTTCAGCGAGCACGTCTCCATTACGGGCACACAGATCGGCACCATCGACAGCAAAGCCATCATGGGCAGCGGCATATCCAAGCTGACGCTCAAGGAGAATACGTGAGTGCATAAGACAAGTTATTGAGAATAGCTCTTTGTCTGGCAGAAATAGGAATACGCAACGCTTGGGTTTATATTCACGCTTAACAAGAGATAAAGACAAAGAGAAAGAAGGAAGTATAGCATAAGATAAGATATCGATTATCGTATGTTCGTCTGTATAAATGCGACTGTACTCTGAGTTCTCATTCGCAGATAGATATGATTCCACAATATTCCTAATATACGAGTATATTCACAATAGTCCCCAGCAGTGGATTAAGATAAAGTGTCTAGGTGTCTAGGCTAACGTATAGCATAGAACGGTTGGATTTGATCCCATCTAGGTGCGATAAATGTGTGAAAAAGTAACACAACTTGCCAGCTGCAAAGGGCCGGATTAAGCGCTAGTTCCTCCATATTCTGTTAACTGTAAGCCCGCAAATTAATTGAAACCTTCTCGTTGTTCACTTGCAGCATTGATACGATCAAGGAGGACGCGATATTGGTGCACAGCGTCTTTGTGTATTTCGAAAGGAACTGGATTAAGTATCTGGGCGATAACTGGATCCATGTGAACAATGGCGAGCTAATTGCGATCGAGGACAATCATTTTGGCAACTTTGCGGCCATGCAACTGAATCAGGATCAACGCAAGCGTACCAATTGCACGTTCGTTAACAATTGGCTGGGCAATCCGCAGCCGAATAGCCTCAACTTTAGCAATTGTGAGGTGCGCGCAATAACCGTGGATCATGAGTGCAGCTGTGACGATGCCAAACGCTGGCTGCCCACGCTGACCGATCATGATCTCAGCTCGGAGCTCTATTGCCAGCTGGGCAAGCGTTTGGACAGATGCTTCAATGCCAGCCAGGTGCATTTGCGGCGTTACGTGAACGAGGTGTGCGGCATCAATCGGACCACGTTGCGCTGCATTGGCGGTCATACCATGAAATGGTATCGCGACAATTTCTATACGGAACAGGAGCGCGAACAACAAATGAAGGGCATCTCGAACGACATGGTTATACTGATTGTATTCGTTGCCATATTGGGCTGCGGCGCGTTTGTGCTCGCTGCGTGTTATTTGTGCGGCAAATGCAAATGTAGACGCCAGCGCGACACTTGCATTTTGTCGGATACGGATCGCAATATATTGGAAAAGGATCATGAGAGATTGTCAATGCGATCGGACGATAGCGTGGCCAAAAAGCTAATCAAGAAATTGACCAGCAACAGGCTAACGCCCGAACAATGCTCGAATGCGATTATGCAGCTGACGCAGCATTTGAAAAAATTATCTGATGCATCGAATCGTGTGCTAGCCAATCATATGGCAACGGCGCACAGTAAAAAAGATGACGACAATTATACACTTGCCAATCATCATCATCATCATCAGCAACAACATCATCATCAGCAACATCATCATCAGCACTCACCGCTGCCCACAGCGCCAACGCACGAATCAAACGATCAGGAGCCCATCTATGCCGAACCATTGCTACCCGCACAATATTCATTGCCATCGGATCCAATGGACGCGGCGGCCACCTCCTTCTACTCGGAGCCCTACAATTCAGAAGCCAGTGAGTATGGCAATTGAGCGTAGCAAATGCTGTTCCACACGATTATTCCTGATTATATATGCATATATATATATATATATATATCTATTTTTTTGATGTGCAATTTACGCATCTAATTTTTTTTATAATTTTTTGGCTGTGCGCATATATTTTATAATTAATCCGAAATTCTTTTGTGTGCCCAGTTTTATGATACTTAACTGGCAAACACAATTGTATTTTGTTAAATATTTCTTTATGCTATATCCATGTATCTGTTGTACCAAAATTAACAATGTATTCTATATACTAAACACAACAACAACAACAACAACAAAAACCAAAAAAACTAACATATTTTGAGCAACAAACACGATACACAACACAACACATTGTTAGTTAATAGTAAGCAGCGCACGTATACATGCGTTCCACATGGGATCCACATGTGATCCACGCCTGTAATGCAACACACAAGTGCAACAGCTTTGGTCGATCAAATCACACTTATAACATGGAATCCACATGCGATCCACAAGATAACACAAGCACTCAAAACATGGAATCCATGTGTATGATCCACACAGAAAATGCAATGCAAGATAATTGCCAAAGCTGGGCACACCGAATGTCCTAAAATCAGTTGGTACCTAGCATGGGATCCACAATAAACACAGCTCGATAATGCAAACACTTGAAACATAGAATCCACACATACGTAGCACACTTCAAATGTGACGAAAAATAATTGCATAAGCTGGGCACATTGAAATGCATAAACACTTGCGATGCACATTAAACAGAGCCGACTGAAGCTAAACATAGGATCCACAAGCGATCCATACATGAATTTCAACACGCAATAATTGCAAAAGCTGGGCACATCGTATGTGTAAACATGACTTGGAATCCACATATAGTCCACAGGGGATACACGCATACGATCCAAACCCCATGTATAACAAAAGCTGGGCACATTGAGAAGCGTAAGCATGTAAGATAAAAACGCGATCCATACAAGATCCACATGCGTTCCACAAATGCAAAATACGCATTATTTGATGTCTACTAAACACGAAAGTGGAATATGTGGAATGCATTTTGTTAATACGATAGGCAATGATAATGCACACAAACACGCACACACACACACATAGGCACACACACACACACACACACACACATAGGCACACACACGCACACAAAAGTATGCACAGGTACTAAGAGCAAGGCACATTTATGGAACGCATTAACCAAAAAGGTATTAAATTTGTAAAATTCTGATTTGTAGTAAACCTTGGTGTCGGTTCTCTCTCGCCCTCTCTCTCTCTCTCTCTCTCTCTCTCTCTCGCCCTCTCTCTCTACCTGTTGAATATTTGTTCTCATTCTCGCTGTCTCTCTAGCTATTGGGACATTTGCTCTCTTCCACTCACACTCGCTCTCGGGCGCAGATTCTCTCAACCTCCTCACTAACTGACCAACAGCTATGCAAATATGTATGTCAACTAATCGATTGCTCTCCGCTCGAATTGCAGATGCGAGCGATATGCCACAAGATCAGGAGGCTTTGCCGCAGTACGCCCAGTTGCAGCGCCAACCCATAGTCCAGGAGCGCGCCGTCCGTAGTGTGAGCAATGTTAGCAATGCCAGCTATGCTACGCCCGTTTGGCGTCAAACTGCCGATGCCACGCCCATACTGTTAACAACAACATTCTCCGCCCAGCCGTTAACGCAACGCCATGCACGCGATATGCGTCCAGATCTCGAGATGTCACAATTGCATCCCATCAGTCATCAGTCCAGCTCCACCAACGGCAGCCCGGCTCGCTTTCCCAGCAATCACAACACCATGCGAAGCTTTCAGTATCTGGACGGAGCCGCCAGCCTGGCCGCCATGGAGGATATGGCTGCGCTGCCGCCAGATTCTGGCTCAAATCATTCGGGGGGGAGTGATGAGACTGTCAAAATCGACGAAATAGAATACGTTGATGCCTAAAACTAACCAATATTATAACAAAAACACTTGTGATAACTAAACAAAAACAATATTTTATTTGTATACCCTCTTTTTTTTGTCATGACATGTGCAGCGCATAGAAGGAGATATTCGCAAAACCCATTAACTATATACATATATACCAGATCAGCCGAGTTGATATAGCCAAGTCCATCTGTCTGTCTGTCTCTGTGCTAACTAGTCTCTCAGTTTTTAGCTAGCTCCAGATCGGACCACTATATATTTGACAGTTTTTTTTATACTGTTTTTGCCAATATATCAAACTCAGCATTTAAGAGCCAATGTCTAAAAGGGTATCAGTTCTTCGGTGTGTCGAACATATCCTTACTTTCTCATTAGTTGAAGGCAAAGCATTCACAATCAAAGACAAGAAAACGAACTTAAACTCTTGTTGCCTTGAAAGCGAAAGTCGTATTTCCGGCCGATTTAATACAGGAAAAACCAAGAATTTTCACATGCTCCAATTTTGATTTTCCCCACCGAAAAAAGTGTCACAAAAGTGGGCTAGTTTTCTTTCCCGATTAGATATAATATGCGTCTCCTTCAGCTGCTGCATACACATGTCACGATTTATTCTACTATTAATCTGTTGTAATTTATTTAAAGAAAAAAAAAAAAAACAAAAAATTGTATAAAATTGATTTTGTTTTTCCTTTTCTCGGGGATGCGAACTACATTTCTTGTGAAATTGCTGCTGCATTTGAACCGGCGACTGCGCACTTGCTGGTTCAACGCGCAGACAACCAAGTTCGCCAAGCTCATGACGTCACATTTGCCTAACAAACCTATACATATATATATATATATGTATATATATATATAATTCTCAGCTTGGGGATAGAAACTTTCTTATGTACAAAATTTGTAACTTTGGACTGTTTGTAGACGAAACACTTTTCTAGATATGTTGGACACCTGCAGATGTGTATAGGGAACTATATATAAAGCAACATTTTCGACAGAAAGTGCTTGAGCTGAACACTGAGTCACAATTGCCAGACAGGCGATGCCATATTGGGTTGAAAATGCTTCGGTTGCATAAACAAAAGCCGCTTTGCGTGTGGCATACTTATTATTAATGGAGATTTTGCCACACTAGCCAAGTTTTGTTAAAGTCCGTTGAACATTTAACGGCGGGGCAAGGCATCTGACAGCTTGTTAATATGATTACTTATGTATATATATATATATTGTATATGCATTGCATTTTGTTGAATAACTTGATTTGCAAGCGCAATCAGCTTGCTTTGCATTCGGTTCTGGATTTTCGTTTAGACTATGCTAATTACATTCAGTGTAAGATTGTGCTTCTCACAGAGCATAGATCTTTTTATTAACCATGTACAATTTGTAGACATATTATAGGGGTTTAAAGAGTTATTTGAACTCTTTCAAGAGGCTAACAGTGTTCGGTTAACATTATGTTAAGTCTACAGTGTACTGTTGAGTTTCAGTCTGTAAAAGTATAGACTTACAGATTCTTAACAGCTATGGAATGCGTTTGTCGTCATTCGTCACTTTACAGCTGTTAGTAAAGAGAGTGCGTTGTATGTTATCTTAACAAATATTGAAGATATTTACATAAACAGTTTTGGCTGGAACAGTTTTGGCTGGCTTCTATATGCAGTTATGACTCAGATGTAATTAACATTTATACATTATGATAATGCAAATAAAAGGATGTGCGGCGTGTTGCTTCCTAGCAATAAGGTGCTGCGGGCAAAGGGTTTGTATTAAGTACAGTTAACATTCGCAGATAATGTTATTTCAAAATGTCTCGTGCTTTTACTTGCAGTTACCACGTAACAGCTTTTAGTAACAGAATGGTATGGCATGTGAGGCATTGTTTACATTTGTAGATTATGTCTAACAGCTGTAAGCAGGGGCTTTACATTTAATGGTAAGCTAGCCACATGCTTTACGTACTGTTATATAGACTTTTGGCTTATATAAGCTATGTAATTTAACAGCTATGGAGTGCATACACCCAACAGCTTACAGTTAGCATACGCTTGGTATGTTAAATTCAATTAACATATGTCTACTATGTTAACTGACATTTTATTTACATAGTCTTCGACCCCAAGCCACTGGCAAATCAGTCAGCAGATGATGCTATGTTACCTAACAGCTAAGGCAAGCTGTTACATACGCTTAACAGTGGAGAGATAGTCAAACACTTTATGTTAAGCTCAGTTAACATGTATCTACTATGTTAACCGGCATTTAATTTACATAGTTTTGGCTCCAAGCCGCCGGCAAATCGGTCAGCAGATGATGGACCTTAACAAGCACTCTAAGTGGTCGCTTGGCTCCGGGCGTACTTGTGGATTTTATGTTGTTTTCTTCTTTGTTTTGCGGGGGCATATTACACACCAACAACAGCAGCAGCAGCAGCAACGGCAGCAAGTGTCAAGCGATGCGTGTCAGGCCGACGCGCACTCAATTAAACGCGGCGCGAGCAATCAAAGCAACGGCCAACAAGAGACCACCGTGCGGGATTCGGGTACACAAAAGAAAACAAAACAACAACAAAAATCAAAGCGACCAATTAGAAACATTCGCAGACGGTTGCCAACGACTGCACAATACGCTGTTTACAGCGTATGATTGACTAAGTAAAAACAGTAAAAAGCAAGTAAGAGGTTCTAGTCGGGAGCTCGCGACTAGGGGATACCCTGAACCCTCTTCTTCCAACATCAAATGCATATTACTTTTAGAAGCTATATGTCAAGTTTGGTGACTCTAGCTCTTATTATTTGCCAAAATTGTCCAAAAAACAGGATATCGATATCGATTCTTATCGATTGCTTGGAAACGGAGTAAGTTATCAATTATCGGAAACAAACTCAATCTGCGCGGGCACTAGGAGCACCTACATTCAAAATTTAAAGTCTC
Organism: Drosophila novamexicana; assembly: GCF_003285875.2. Taxonomy (NCBI): domain Eukaryota; kingdom Metazoa; phylum Arthropoda; class Insecta; order Diptera; family Drosophilidae; genus Drosophila; species Drosophila novamexicana. The sequence continues at coordinate 1,052,643 of NW_020824847.1, forward strand.
TAGCTCTTATAGGTTCTGAGATCCTTGCGTTCATACATACGAACGGTCGGACATGGCTAAATCGACTCGGCTATTGATGCTGATCAAGAATATATATACTTTAAGGGGTCGGAGATGCTTCCGTCTGCCTGTTACATATATTTGAATTTTGCACAAATACAATGTACCCTTGTCCCAATTTTTAATGGGTTCAGGGTATAAAAAGGTAACATAATTAGTGCGATTGGTTAATTTTTAAATCGTGACTGTGAAGTGTCGTGTGACGTGTTCGCCTCTTCTAGAGGTATTTTTGGGTGTGTCCAAACTTCAGATATGCTCGGAGCTAAATAAGCCTATCAAAAAAGGAGGTCTAGTTCTAAAACTGTACGTCATATTGTGGGCGTGATCCAAAAATATTTGATCGATCTAATCTAATCTATTTCTAACATATAGAATAGACTACCTGTCTAATTTGACAAGTTCAGTTTCATTGGTTTCTTTATCTTCTGCTTGACAATTTTTTGTGCTCACTTCCTTATTTGTTCACTTTTTTGTTGTTCTCACTTTCGTAATTCCATTCTTTTCCACTTTTCACATATACATTTACACTGTTGATTTCCACTTTATCATGTACAATTATGTTCCGTTTCACTGTTTCATATGCTTTGGGCTATCTTTAACAGTAGAATTAAATGGGTCTAGCATCAAAAATTGAGAGAGTTATGTATATGAATTCGCGCATATGCGAATGTACACGAGTATACATAACATACATACATATATCAAGTATCAGGAACAAATTGCCTTCGAGCCGACAAAACTGATATGCTCTACTTCACGCTGTGCGCAGAGTATGAAAACAAACAAGAAGCAAAAGGCAAACAAAACGCAAAAATTCTTAAAGCTCACAAAGCTGCGCAGTCGCAGCGGCAGCGGCAGCCGCGCAGCAGCCGTACTGGCGCTGCCGCATGATCAGCGCTCGTGAGAGCGAGCGAGATAGACAGAGAGCGAGTGAGAGTGAGCGCAGAGCAGACTTCTGCTAATGCTGACGCTATCTCTGGCGCGACAGCGACCACGGCAGCGGCTCGTAAATGTTTCGTTGTCCGTTTGGCGCTCAGTTTGACATTTGCACGCGCTTACGCCGGTCGCGCCAGCCGAAAGCCCAGGCCCAGCCGTTGGTTAGTTGTTGTCGTTGTTGTTGTTGTTGTTTTTACATTTGCTATCGCGCTGTATTTGTGTTTTAATTTCGTGCGCTGATTTCATAGCTAATGCAAATATTTGCGTTTAGCTGTTTCTCTGTCATATTCTCTTTTATTTTTGTTTTTGTTTATACATATTTAAATACTAAGCTATGCGTATATGTTTGTGTGTGTGTGTCTCGCCCGAAAAACACAGTGCGCGCCCAACGGCCAATGGCCACAAAAAGTTCAAAGCAATAAAAACTGCAGCAGCAGCAGAAATTGTAATTTTTTTTTTCGTCATTTTTCATTTTTGCATGCGACCGCCGTCACACACACACGCACACACAGCAGCAGCACACGTGTGAGAGCAGAGAGCGCGAGAGAGAGCGAAAACTAAAACAAACAGCAGGCAGCGACGCGAGCAGCGCTGTAATTTGTTTTTTTGACAGGATCGTGTGCTCTCTTAGCAGGAGCTAACGCTCTCCCGTTCGCTCACTTTGCATGTGTGTGTGTGTGTGTGCGTGTTTGTGTGTGTTGCGTAAGTTAGTGGGAACAGTGAACTGAGATCAGCCGCCCCCACGCACCAAAGCAAAACAAAACAAAATAAACAATAACAACTTGCAAAAAAAAAAAAAAAAAAAACTGCTAATGGAATTTGCATGTGCGAGCGAGAGAGGGCGCATTCTTAAGAATCGCAAAGAAAGGCGCAAACAGGCAAAACAAATGACATTTCTACGCTAATCCGCACACACACTCCCCCTCATACACACACACACACACACGATCGCCGACCAATTGGGAGTTGTCAAACAAAACATCGCAAATGGCACCTTTCCATACTTATTGCCATATTGCCATATCCAAAGCAAATTATTTCAATATTTCAAGGTTATGAGTATGACGAACAAAATCTGTTTTTAGTTCGCTGCTGTTGTTGTTGTTGTTGTTGGAATGGGTTGGCGGGCAATAAAAATGCTAAAAAGCTGAAATTAGCTTACAGCAAAAAAAAAAAAAAAGAGAAAAAAACCACACACATTTTTTGCCGTCATTCAAAGTCAAAGTTATGAAAAGTTCAGCGAATTTTTGTGGCAAAACATGCAAAAAGCGCACAAAAGAATGAAAATCACAAACACTAGAGAACCGTAAAGAACTGAAAAACCCCATTAACCCAAGTCAAGTGCTCGGCACATTGTGGCATAAATACATACATATGTATTGGGGGATCGTTGCCTGAGCTCCGAGCACGTGCGTCGGACAAAGGGAATACAGCTAAAGCACTTTTGAGTAATTGTTTGCGGGCACACAATCTGCATCAGCTTCTCAGCTGTTAATTAGCTAACTAATAACTCTTTTATTAGCCTTTTTTTTTCAAGATTAGAAGTTGGTATTTTCTTGTACTATATTTCATTTGAATGTATTTTATTTGGTTAGTATTTGAAATTCTAGTGCTCCGTCTCTTCTTTATTCAAATGTTCCATTCCATTTGCATTAAGTTAGTATTTTTTAATCAATACTTAATTTTCATTTGGTTGGTATTTAAAATACTAGCATTTCGGTTGTAATTCATTCAAATGTTCCATTCCATTTGCATTAAGTTAGTATTTTTTTATCAATACTTAATTTTCACTTGGTTGGTATTTAAAATACTAGCATTTCGGGTGTAATTCATTCAAATGTTCCATTCCATTTGCAATTAGTTAGTATTTTTTTATCAATACTTAATTTTCACTTGGTTGGTATTTAAAATACTAGCATTTCGGATGTAATTCATTCAAATGTTCCATTCCATATGCATTTAGTTAGTATTTTTTTATCAATACTTAATTTTCACTTGGTTGGTATTTAAAATACTAGCATTTCGGATGTAATTCATTCAAATGTTCCATTCCATATGCATTTAGTTAGTATTTTTTTATCAATACTTAATTTTCACTTGGTTGGTATTTAAAATACTAGCATTTCGGATGTAATTCATTCAAATGTTCCATTCCATATGCATTTAGTTAGTATTTTTTTATCATAACTTAAGATGGTATTTAAAATTCTGGTATTTCATGCCTTATTCAAACGAATTTTTCATTTTCAATTCGTTTCGTTCCTTGACAAATTAATTTGTTGCTTTGTTTCACATTCCACCGTTCCATATTTCACATACGCCTACACAATTGGCATTCCTCTTTAGCGTAGCATTATTTCTATGTCCTTCTTCTTGATTTTCTGATAAACTATTTTCATTTCGACTGTTTCAAGTGAAATGTCGAATATTAATTTCCGTTTTGTTTCCTATTCCTTCTCTTTCCCTATTACCACTGTACCTTGTCCAGGTATATTCTGTTTCATATGCAATGAATCTCTTTTGAATTCCCTTCAATTTAAACATGTTGCCTTGTTCTATTTGTGTTTCACATTAAATTAGTTCAGCTGCTTTCTGTCGCTTGTTCTACTTGTTTCCATTTCCATTTCGTTTCCCATTTCAATTCCATTCTTCTTGCATTTGACCTTTTACACATTATTTACTGAAAATATCTCATCAAAGCAAGCAGAAATGTGGCAAGACTTTTGCGTACTCCTCGCACTGACTCAGCGCATATCTAATCAATGTTATATTGTTTTACTAAACAGATAAGATTAAAAACTGGGCGTTACATTGGGATTGCTTGCGAATCGCTCCCCCAGTGCCACATTAACCAAGTAAATCGCTTCAATTGATTGTCAGCGCAGCGAGGTGTCTTACAGGAAACGCAATTTGGCTTTTATTCAATTTCCTTCCATGCGTGAGTACGATTCAATAGAGTCCATTAACAAGAGAGTTCAACAATTAAAGAGTTCTTCAAAGCACAATTTGTGTGTGTCTGTATGTGAGTGTAATTGTGTGTGTGTGTGTTGAGTATGTGTGTATGTGTCTGTGTTGCATCCGCTGCAAGCTGTTTACTCAAGTAGAAAGTATTTATCTATATGTCCATCTCTCTCTTTCTCTCTCTCTCTCTCTCGTTTGATCTTGCCTAAATCGTTATCGATTTTTATTAACAGCTTATTAACTAATGTCTATCGATTATTGTGTAAGTTGTTATCGAAATTTTGATTAATTTCATTAGCTTAGACATTCCGTCCACTTCTTAGACGCTTGTGCAGGGATTTACTACTATATAATATAGCCTTATTGGAAGAATCGGTCGAAAGATTAGCTTTTGTAGAGGAAAGTTATATAAATCCAACTGAAACTTTTGTGCATACTGTTATCGATTATTTGAACATTGTTGGTGCCATTTTGTCTACTTTTTCACAAATCTGTTAAATGTGTTATCGATTTTTTTATCGATTATTGCATTGTCTTGAAGGAACAGAAGCAGAGCAAGGTGTCCCCTCGTTTCCCACCGGAATAGTTTATCGTTTATCGTTTTAGAGCCACAATATTAATCGGTGTTATCGATTTTAAATAAGCTAGAACGCATTTGCTCGTTCTTTCTTCTATTTTGCGTAGCTCACAAGGAAAACGCCAATTTTTGCTCTTGGCGAATTTTATCAAAACCCACAAATTACATCACTTTAAATAATCGATAGCTCAACTGACCATTACGATGTGTCTGTCTGTGTGTGTGTGTTTGTGTGTGTGCGTCAGCGTCTAAATGAAAAATCTCGTGACTAGTTCCCAAATATTTGACCAGCTCTTTCCTTTACACAAAAGCAGTTGAAACCGGAAGAGAGGCGGCCAAAAGGGGGCATGCACACAGCTGTAACCCGACATCGACGACTGATGACTACATTTGCATACCCTTGCTGAGGGTATTATGATTTAGTCGTCAAATGTAAAGTATATATATTCTCGATGAGCCGACTTGTCTGTCCATCTGTTTCGTTGCGAATGAGTCTCTCACTTCTCTCTAGTTTCTTCTTTCTGTGGCAGGCAGAACATAAATATGTCGGAATTGGCCGGATCGTAGCACTATAACATATAGCTGCCATAGGAACGATTGGTCGAGAAGTAGGTGCTTCTATGGAAACAACTTATCTATCCATATCCCATGACTATATTATATGAAATTATAGAAGGGAGGCGGTCGCAAAATATTCTGTTTTCTCGCAACATCTGCAAAGGGTTTAGGCATATGTCTGATAGGGTATTAAGTCGTCGTTGTGCCGTAGACATCCGCACTTTCTCGTCTCGTTTAAATAAAGCTCTATAAACAAATGAAATGCCCATAAACAAACGGCAAAGCATAATTGCCGATGTTTGCGTTATGGCGACGACGAACCTGGGAGTCTATCTGGAAGCGTCTCTTTGTGTGGCGCGACCTCCAAAACTCAATTAACAGCATTTGTCACTGATTGGAACCGAACGACCACCAACTACCAACTGTGTGTACTATGAAACTTGATCGTGGCATAAAGTGCCGTTAGTCGCTGATTCAATTAGAACAATATACGAGATATTTAGTTGATGACAATGATGATCGACACATTTCGTAACGCCTAAATGTGTAAACTATGTGGAAATATCGAATCGATCATCATTTATCGATCTCTTAACGCATCGAATATGTCCGAAGAGAGAGAAACTTACTCTGCGTGATGATAATGATAATCGAGACATTTCGTAACGTAACTATGTGGAAATATCGAGTCGATCATCATTTATCGATCTCTTAACGTATCGAATATGTCCGAAGAGAGAAACAAAAGAGAAAATTATTCTGAGTATGATGTACAAGATGATGACAATGATGATCGACACATTTCGTAACGCCTAAATGTGTAAACTATGTGCAAATATGGAATCGATCTTAATTTATCGATCTCTTAACGCATCGAATGTGTCCGAAGAGAGAAACAAAAGAGAAACTTACTCTGCGTATGATGTACGAAAATGATGAACGACACATTTCGTAACGCTTAAATGTGTAAACGTTGTGAAAATATCGAATCGATCATCATTTATCGATCTCTTGATGTATTGGATATATCCGGAGAGAGAAAAACAAAAGAGAAACTTACTCTGCGTTCACGTTCAAATAGACGATAGAATGATACTAAATCGTTAACCAGCAAGGGTTTAAGTCTAATCAATATCAACTTGCCTAATCAATGCCACTTGTGCAATCGTTTTCACCTACCAATTTGGTGCTTCTAGCTTTCATGAGGTCTGAGCTCTGATCGAAAAACTGGATTTCGATATCGATATTTTGATCGATGTCATGGAAACCGAGCAAGTTATCGATAACCGACGTTCTTGTAGGTTATGAATTTGATATTGTGAGTTTCGTTGATTAAATCGATAGCGATATTTTGAGCGATTTCATGTAAACAGGAAAGATTTGGGTAGACATAATGGGAAACAACGTTCATATATGTTCTGAGTTTGGGTTTGTCAGTTGCCATGACTAGATCGACTATATATATATATATATATATATACGATATACGATATATATGGAGTATATAGAATTTTTGCTGTGAAAGTAGTTTAAATCATTTTTGGTAGCCAGAGAGGAAAAGGTCAAGCACCTGCAAAAGTGTGGCGAATCTAGCCTAGGCTTAGTTATAGATATTAATGCAAAATGTCAGACAGGAATAACACGAATATATACTCAATATTTCTTTTCGCACTCTGGAAGAGTGTACGAAAATCCGCAAAATGTCGCCAAACTCGCAAATCTAATAAATTTTAAAGATAAGTTAACAGTTGCATATGTGTCATATGACTAGGAATCAAATTGTGCTGATAAAACACACACAAAGAGAGAGAGAGCCAGTTAGACATGTTAACAAACGAAGTTAAAGGTTCAGCCATACGCTCTCCTGCTATCAAACTGTTGACAGTAGCTTCTGGCAAATTTGACAGCCAGTTGAACATGCTGTCAAACGAAGTTAATGTTTTGCAAAGCTGTTCGTTACCTCTCAAACTGTTGACAGTAGTTTATCTGCTTCTGTTAAATTTGACATTAAGTTACATGCTGTAAAAGCTAAGTTAACATTGTTGTTAACATTTGAGCTGCTTGCAGCTAACATGGTGTTAACATGATTTAGTTATGCTTATGTGACGTTAACATTCACATCCTCTGAAAAAATGAAAGCAGGACAAATTAAGGAGCTAATAGAACACAAATTAAAAATACAGTGACTAGGAATCAAATTGTGCTGATAAAACACACACAAAGAGAGAGAGAGAGAGCGAGACATGCACACCAAAAGCATTGATAAGAAGAAAGAAAAACAACAGGTTCTAGTCGGTAGCTCCCGACTAGGGGATACCCTGAACCCTCTTCTTCCAACATCAAATGCATATTACTTTTAGAAGCTATATGTCAAGTTTGGTGACTCTAGCTCTTATTATTTACCAAAATTGCCCAAAAAACAGGATATCGATATCGATTTTTATCGATTGCTTGGAAACGGAGTAAGTTATCGATTATCGGAAACAAACTCGATCTGCGCGGGCACTAGGAGCACCTACATCTAATCTAATCTTTCAAGTCTCTAGCTCTTATAGGTTCTGAGATCCTTGCGTTCATACAGACAGACAGACAGACATGGCTAGGTGGACTCGACTGTTGATGCTGATCAAGAATATATATACTTTAAGGTGTCGGAGATGCTTCCTTCTGCCTGTTACATACATTTGGCTTTCGCACAAATACAACATACCCTTATACCCCTTTTTAATGGGGTAAAACACCTTCGGCGATAAAAACATTTTATTTTTTGCTCTCTTATCAGCGCCAATGAAACATTTGGAAACGGAACAACGGAACAGCAACTGAAGAGAGAGAGAGACAGAGAGAGAGAGAGGGCGTGAGTGTGAGAGGGAGCTCAAAAAGCCGCATGTGTATTGAACTGAAGCGTGAAACGAAACAGAATACCTGAAACAGAGACACAAACGCAGAAGCAATATCGACGGCAAACGGCGCACAATTCCCCTCAGATTATAAATAATTTGCGATAAGAACAGCATACAGATATATCTTTAAAAAAAGAAAATCGAAATTCTATAACGAAAAAGGACGCCTTGAAATGCGTAACATCAAAAATCTCAAAGATCCCACCGGCGTGCTGCTGCTCTGGCTGCTCTGGCTCTGCCCGACGACGACGGCGACGTCGACGTCGACGTCAACGTTTTTGCCAAAGGTCAGCTGCACCGAGCACGACACAACAATCACCTGCGATTGCAACAACGATGATCAGGTGAGTGCCGCGTGTGTCTGTGTTTACACTCAGAAAAATAAAGAAAGAAAGCAAAGCGAAGTGCAGACGAGCTAGCATTTGCCTAAAGTAAGCTCAAAGTTCTTAAACGAGTATCAGTTCTTTTAACTCTCCACTTTATTTAATGCACATTTTGTTCTTAATTCAAGAGTTTTTCTCTTCATTTTGTGCAATTTGAAGTACTTAAGTTTGAAATACTTAAACGGAGCACAAAGTTCTCTTTACAAGTTTTCACTTATTTAAAAAAAGAAACTCTCCAACGTAAAGCTCAATTTAAGCACATTTTTGTGCTTCTTTTAAGCCTGAAAATTATTGTGCCTGATATATGCAACTTAATTGAAGTCTTTTTGACTTCTTTTTAATATTGACGAGTCAGAAATGATGTCGAAAGCTGTTTGAGCAATTTCTTATGTTTAATTCAAGTTGCAAAATTCTTGAAATCGACTTAATTCAAGTCTTTTTCACATGCTTTTGATGTTGACTAGTCAAATATGATAAAGAACTTTACTGAGGCACTTTTTGATGCTAAATACAAGTTTTAATAGACATATGAATAATATTTTCTACTTAATTCAAGCCTTTTACGCTTATCTTCAATATTGAGAAGCCAGAACCCAATTCATGTTGAAAAATTCTTGTCATTAACATTTTGGACCTAATTTAGGCCCCTTTCGCTGACTCCTAAGATCTACGAGTACAGAATGATTCATGCTGCATTCAATTGAAATTCGCTCGTTCTCACTGACAAGTTAGTTTGTCGTTTTTCTCTGAGTGTAGATAGGCAATCTCTTAACCATATGCTAACACTCAACTACCCCCCATCTCCTCACCCAGGCCATGCTGATGCCGCAGCTGCAAGGCGCCGTTTTTCAGGTGGAAGTACGCAATTGTCGCGATTTAACCGTGGAGCCAAATACCTTGGACAATACCGAGGGTCTGCGCAAGATCAACTTTAAGCACATCAATCGCCTGATGCTGCAGCAGAACGCATTAAGCGCGTCCCGCTATGCCAGCAACAAGGCGCTAATTGTTGAGTTCGAGAATGTTAACTTTCAGTTAATCGATTCGCATGCCATCAGCGGAAACATCGAGGAGATCTCATTCACCGGTGGACGCATCGAGCAAATGCATCCATTTGGCTTCACCACCATCAAGGATAGTGCCATATTGCTCAAATTGGACGGAGTTACCGTACAGCGCCTCGAAAGTCAGGTGAGTTAAAAAGAGTTGCAAGTCCCTAGAAAGTGGAGATCTTTAGTGTTAGCAGAGGAACTGTTAAATGCCTGTTTACTTTGACAAGCGGTTAAACATGCTATCTAAACTAATGATTTGGCAAGCTGTTCTCTTCCTGCCAAACTGTTGAGAGTAGTCTCTTTGCTGCTGTTAAACTTAACATGTAGTTTGCCTATCTGATCTCTTCATGTCAAACTGTTGCCAATAGCTTCAATTAAGTTTGACAGCCAGTTGAACATACGGTTGCCAATAGTTTATCGGCTTACGTTAAATTTAACAGCCAGTTAGACATGTTAACAAATGAAGTTAAAGGTTCAGCCATTCGCTCTGCTGCTATCAAACTGTTGACAGTAGCTTATCTGCTTCTGTTAAATTTAACATTAAGTTACATGCTGTAAAAGCTAAGTTAACATTGTTGTTAACATTTGAGCTGCTTACAGCTAACATGATTTAGTTATGCTTAAGTGACGTTAACATTCACATCCTCTGAAAAAATGAAAGCAGGACAAATTAAGGAGCTAATAGAACACAAATTAAAAATACAGTTTGATGTCAAGGAGCTAAGCTAGGAATTTGGGCCATAGAGTTTTGCAATCACATCTAAAACTTATCACTTGATTTTTTACAGGCTTTCAAAAAGTTTGCCGTGGAGAAGCTGATAATTAGCAATTGCAATTTCATTGGAAATTTGCCAACGCGCGCCTTCTACGAGCTGGAGGTGACCAACGAGCTGGCGCTGCGAAACAATCAGTTCCAGGAGGTGCACTCGCACGCCTTCTCCTTCAAGCGTAAGTGCAGCCGGAAAGAATCAGCTCTTTTGTATCGATTTAATATATATGTCTCATGCAGTCATATCAAAGCTGAGCCTGAGCGAGAATCGGTTTGCGGCCGTCGATGGCGAGTGGCTGGAGGCGCATATACGGGACGCGGTCACGTTGCGTGGCAATCAGTTTGGTGGCACCAGCGAGATTGCATTTCGCAGCCTGTTCGTGCATCGCGACTATCAGCTGAGCGAGCGGCTGGAGCTGCGCTTTCACAACAACACGCTGCACAGTTTGCTGCCCGGCGGCAAGAGCCTGGATCAGGCGGCGGCAGCGGGTGCGGCGGCGGCATCGGCGCCACCTCAACCGCTGCGTTTCAATGAGCGCTTCGCGCTAAGCATACGCCAGCTGTGCTACGACAATGTCTGGAGCTGTGACCAGCTGGACACGAGCACAGAGCCGCCGCAGCCGCGCGCCGAATTCTTTCGCCAGCACAGCGAGCAGCTGCTGTTCCGCGTTGCCGCCACAGTCGATGGCACTCACACGTCATTTATGCCACTGCGTCAGCTAATTGGCGAACAATGCCAGCGCCGCAGCTATACGGCCTACATTGTGGCTGGCAGCGTGCTGCTGTTGCTGCTGCTACTGCTGCTGCTGCTGTTGCTGTGGTGGCGACTCGCGCAGCGGCGGCGGCGACGCAAACTGGATGTGGTGCAGCCGGAGCCGCGCACCTACAAGGAGACGCAGATTGTATACCAAATCGAGAACGCAGGCCTGCTCAAGACTGATTTGTAAAGCTACAAGCCACACACACAAACACACAAATCACACACAATTCACACACACACAGCTGACAGACGCTAGCTAAAGCAGAGCGACGCGGCGCACCACCAAGAACCACCAAGAGTGACCTTTCGTTGTACCAAATTCATAGCCTACGCTTAGTTTGTATCGTGTAACATTATGCTATCCATCCTATCTATATAATATCGCAACTATGTTAAACCTAAAACCTATATAAGCTGTAAATATGAAAAACGACTTACTTTCGTGATTATTAATATTCATTTAGGGTTTAAGTTTTAAGACTTGCGTCAGCAAACAACTTAACAGTATGCTATTAACATTCAGCACGTTGACAGTGCATGTTATGTTAACGTTCAGCAAGTTGACAGTGCATCTTATGTTGACATTCAGCACATTAACAGTGTATGTTATGTTAAGAGCAAAGCCTGAACAATTCTTCACTGATATCGCTACAATAGATTTCGCTCTGTTGTTCGAAAGGACTAAGTAGAAAAGAAGTGCAGTGACTAAATAAACAGTGACATGCATTCGAATGTTAGTTAACATGTTTCTTAACAGTGCATCGTTAACATAACAACAAATACTCTGAAAAATCTCTAACGCAACTCTTCAAATGGTTAACATTTCGTATTAAACTCGGCAGGTTAATGAGAAATTATAATCATGGTGAATGGCACTTACCCAATGGGCAGATATGATTCCAATGCCTGATGCACGGTTAAATGCGGTTCGGATAGCGCAAAGCCCTTGGAGAGCAGCGAATGGTGAGCGCTAATTGTTTCCTCAATGCCGCTCATGTCGTCCATGTCCTTGTCATCTGCACAAAATTGATTTAAACAGATTATGAGAATATGAATAAGAACAGCAAAAGATTCAACATAAATATCTAAGAAGTAAGAGAGAACTAACTACGGTATGCCGAAGATTAAGTATGTCTGAAAAAATATGGCATGAAAGATTAGTATATAGATTATTTCTGTGTCTGACGCTTATAATTGCCAAACGTGCTTAGTATATCTTGAAAAAGAGCAAAGTTTTCCATATATTAAATCATTTTCCGGCTTTTCGCCAGTAGAGCTCTATAATATAGCAGTCCCATGTTGTACAGATTTTAAGGATGCGTAAGGATCATGAAAAACCACGTTTGCTGAAGCTATAAATATAGGAAACAAACACCTTTCGCTTGAATTTGACTGACATGATAATCCAATTCAGCCCATCCTGACATAAATACTGCCTGCAAGAGAAAGACAAACCTACACAAGAAAGGTACACAGACAGACGAGCCAGGCTATATTGACTAGGTGTTAAGGTGAACCTACAAAATACATACTACGGAAGAAGAAGGAGCCCATGAAGTTCCTTCTCCTTCCGTGAGTTCTCCAGGCAAAGTTAAACAACCCTTAGCAAGGCTGAAAAAAGTACGCCTCTAAAGTACCATCAACAAAATTAAGGCCATGCCATGGATAAATTCCTAGCTTCTCTTCAAATTTCAGACATGCTTGCGCAAACACAAGCTGTTATGACGTACCCGGCAGATGGAGATCCTTTTTCATGAGATTGGCGCTGCACATGCCGCCCAGATAGGCCAGCTCCTGTTCCAGTCGTATCAGACACGAATTGCTGGCATTGATCTGAGCGAGAGGGCAATAGTTTGGTATAGTTAGACAAAAGTTGGATGATATATGTTCGAAAATGTGTCGCTTACCGCCGTGGGATTGTCGTAGCCAACGACCAGACACTTGAAGCCATAGCGATTGTTGTGCGGATCCTGGGCATAGAGTGAGGCCGTCTCCAGTGAGAACTCGACGCAATTGCCGGGCAAAATCAGAACGTTCTGCAGCCAATTGGAGGCGCTGAAAGCGTTAGAAAAATGCAATGAGAAATCAATTGGAATACGCGAGTATATATATATAAATTGAGTGCGTACGTATTGAACTTCTTGACCACAATCCAATCGTGATCGACTGCATCCAATTGACGCAGTGGCTGCGTGCCGGGCGTGCGACAGCAGCTGGTCATCTGTAGCTGGGCATTATGGGCGCGTCGTGCACTCACATTATTATCGAGTATATCATAGTAGTCCTCTCCAGCAGCAGCAGCAGCTGCAGCAGCTGCTGGCGTCGTTGTCGTCGCCTGGCAGGGCTGTGTTGCGGCCGCCGGACGCATGGGTATCGATAGCAGCAAATAATCCTCGAGCTGTGCGGTGCCACATTGTGCATCAAACTCAATTGTCAGCCATTGGACACAGGGCGGAAACTCGACACGATAGCAACTGATGCTGGCGCTGCGATACGGATGTTCGCTCTCCACAATGCAATAGTGATTGCTGGTCGTGGTGCTGTTGTTGCTGCTGCTGTTGCCGGTGGCGGTTGTTGTGGGTTCGGGTCGCAGCAGCGGCTGCTCTGTGCGCTGCTCCTTGGAGACATGCAGCTGATTGAGCGCCGCAATGTGCGGTAATATCTCCTTGATGAGGCCGAGTATCTGAACCGAGCTCTTGGGATCGCTGCAGGCCAAGTTGGCGATGTGCGCATAGACCAGCGGCAACAGCGTATGAAACATATTCGAGGCGGCCAAATTGAAGACCTCCAGCAGCTGCAAGGCGGCAACACCGCCGCCGCCGCCGCCAACAATTTGTGCCTCCTCCGAGTCCGAATGCAAAAGTTGCTGCAGCGGGTGCGGCTGCGGCGGTAATTGTTGCTGCTGTTGCTGTAACGGCAACTGTTGCTGCTGCAGCAGCAGCTGCTGCTGCTGGTCTGGCTCCTCCGATGCCAGCTCGTACTCGGCACGCTCATTGCCATTGAGCTTGGCGGCCAATTGGACATTGGAGAAATTCATTTCGGCCGTCTCTTCGACACCAATTTCCGTGGCGCCAATTTCGATTTCCATTTCGAATGGATTTGTTGAGCGTTTGTCAAATTTCAGTGTCTCCATGATGCCCTTGGAGAAGGACTCGATGCGTTTACCCAAATCCCTGGCCGTTGTCGACAGCTGCGGATCAACGGGCAGCGCTGCGGTCCGTGAATTATTTGCCCAATTAATGTCCATATGCTCCTCAATCGGCGTTATATTGTGCTCCGAATCGATGGTCTGTGTATGATTCGACGATGAGTTGTCTGACGGCGAACAGGATGCGGCCATCGCATTGCGCGCCAATATCAACAGCTCCGTGCATTTCTTTGTTATATCAGCGGCTATTTGCAGCGCCGTATCCCGTGTGGATATCTCGTTGCTGGCCACAGCGCTGCCATGTGCCGCATCCGCTGAGCAGCCGGCGCCAGCAGACAATGCCGCATCCTGCTGCAGCAGCTGCTGCTGCTGTTGGTGGAACTGCTGGTGATGGTGCTGCTGTTGTTGCTGCTGCTGCTTGATGGGCGTGCTGTAGTAGAGTATGCTGGGCAGTTGGCCGCGCGCGGGCGTGGTGCCATTGAAGCTCAGATCGCAGGCATAGAAATGAAAATTGGCGCCGCACGGGCCGCGCACTGTGGGCATGCCCGCATCGCCGGAACAGGTGCGCGCGCCCTGTGAGCACAGGCGTAATGCATAGCGTGCGTGCTCCTTGATGTGCACCGGATGCTCAAATTTGATTTCGGCTAGATCATTGTGCACCGCCTCCTGATCATAGCTGCCCGATATCGACTCCAATGTCTCCCATTTGTGCTGCGGCTGCAGATCCACCGTATTGTCATACAGCAGCTCCAGCTGATAGTCATAGCTGCCCGAGCCCGAATAGATCATGGCGCCGGCGATGGCAATGCCCGGACGATCCACCGAGAAGGCAATTGCATCCGGTCCGAAATTGCCCGTATTCCAGGTGCGACTCAAGTCGCAGCGTGCGAAACGTGAACTGGTCGAGTGCAGTGTCCGTGGCGGCAAAAATAGTTTATCATATTCGCCCAGGGCCGTCTGATAGACAATCTCGGCCAGGACACGGGCCAGCAGATGGCAACAGTTATCAATGAGGCCCTGATTGATGCACTCCTTGAACGCATAGCTGCCGCCCAGGCAACGACTATAGATGGACTCAATGCGCGCCCTAATTGGACTGGCTATGATTTCCAGCAGACGCACCAGCACATCCTTAAATGTCCACGAGTTGCTCAAAAAGTCGCTCTTCTCCTGCTGCGTGCGATAGATCATCTGTTCGACCAGTATCGGATACTGATGGGCCTCCGTTGACGATAGCATGGGCAGACCCGAATTATCGCTGGGACTGATTATCGACTGACGCTCATTGCCACCAGCTGCGTTCAGCAGCGAGAACGTGGCACGCAGCTTCACTGTGGGCGAACAGAGGCCGGCCAGAATGGCGCTCAGCAGGCGGGAATGCAGTGCACCGCGATCCATTTGGGCCAACAAATCGCACAGGCAGTTCCATTTGAGCGACGATGTTGGATAGAATGCATCGAAGCAGGCCACAAAGCTCAAATGACATTCGTCTAGGATTTCCAGTACCAGGGCATAGCCTAAAAGCAGAAAAAGATTGGTTAGGAGTTTATGTCAAACGGCAACAAAATAATTGATGACTTTTATCATGCACTACCAAACATGGTTGAGAAGCAGCATATGCCAGCAAAGCTCTGGCCTTAAAATTCATGAAATTCAAGAATCCTAAATGGACACAGGTAAAAATTTCCCAAATTTCAAATCTCGACACCGATTTTTTAGTCGAAATTCATGTCCAAATCTTACCCCAAGATTCGTATATAGACATGGGTCAAAATGTACCACCCCCATATCTCGGCCAAATCTCATCCGATTTTCACGAAGTTTGGCTTTTTCTTTATGGTTTTCCCTCTAGATTAATCTGGCATTCAAATCTCGAGACCAATTTTTTAGTCGAAATTCATGTCCAAATCTTACCCCAAGATTTGTATCTAGACATGGGTCAAAAATTACCACCCCCATAACTCGGTCAAATCTCATCCGATTTCCACGAAGTTTGGCTTTTTCTTCATGGTTTTCCCTCTAGATTAATCTGGCATTCAAATCTCGAGACCGATTTTTTAGTCGAAATTCATGTCCAAATCTTACCCCAAGATTCGTATCTAGACATGGGTCAAAAATTACCACCCCCATAACTCGGTCAAATCTCATCCGATTTTCACGAAGTTTGGCTTTTTCTTCATGGTTTTCCCTCTAGATTAATCTGGCATTCAAATCTGAACATCGATTTTTTAGTCGAAATTCATGTCCAAATCTTACCCCAAGATTCGTATATAGGCATGGGTCAAAATGTACCACCCCCATATCTCGGCCAAATCTCATCCGATTTTCACGAAGTTTGGCTTTTTCTTTATGGTTTTCCCTCTAGATTAATCTGGCATTCAAATCTCGAGACCAATTTTTTAGTCGAAATTCATGTCCAAATCTTACCCCAAGATTTGTATCTAGACATGGGTCAAAAAGTACCACCCCCATAACTCGGTCAAATCTCATCCGATTTCCACGAAGTTTGGCTTTTTCTTCATGGTTTTCCCTCTAGATTAATCTAGCATTCAAATCTCGAGACCGATTTTTTAGTCGAAATTCATGTCCAAATCTAACCCCAAGATTCGTATATAGACATGGGTCAAAAATTACCACCCCATAACTCGGCCAAATCTCATCCGATTTTCACGAAGTTTGGCTTTTTCTTCATGGTTTTCCCTCTAGATTAATCTGGCATTCAAATCTGAACATCGATTTTTTAGTCGAAATTCATGTCCAAATCTTACCCCAAGATTCGTATATAGGCATGGGTCAAAATGTACCACCCCCATATCTCGGCCAAATCTCATCCGATTTTCACGAAGTTTGGCTTTTTCTTTATGGTTTTCCCTCTAGATTAATCTGGCATTCAAATCTCGAGACCAATTTTTTAGTCGAAATTCATGTCCAAATCTTACCCCAAGATTTGTATCTAGACATGGGTCAAAAAGTACCACCCCCATAACTCGGTCAAATCTCATCCGATTTCCACGAAGTTTGGCTTTTTCTTCATGGTTTTCCCTCTAGATTAATCTAGCATTCAAATCTCGAGACCGATTTTTTAGTCGAAATTCATGTCCAAATCTAACCCCAAGATTCGTATATAGACATGGGTCAAAAATTACCACCCCATAACTCGGCCAAATCTCATCCGATTTTCACGAAGTTTGGCTTTTTCTTCATGGTTTTCCCTCTAGATTAATCTGGCATTCAAATCTCGACACCAATGTTTTAGTCGAAATTCATGTCCAAATCTTACCCCAAGATTCGTATATAGACATGGGTCAAAAATTACCACCCCCATAACTCGGTCAAATCTCATCCGATTTCCACGAAGTTTGGCTTTTTCTTCATGGTTTTCCCTCTTGATTAATCTGGCATTCAAATCTGAACATCGATTTTTTAGTCGAAATTCATGTCCAAATCTTACCCCAAGATTCGTATCTAGACATGGGTAAAAAATGACTACCCCCATATCTCGGCCAAATCTCATCCGATTTTCACGAAGTTTGGCTTTTTCTTTATGGTTTTCCCTCTAGATTAATTTGGCATTCAAATCTCGACACCGATTTTTTAGTCGAAATTCATGTCCAAATCTTACCCCAAGATTCGTATATAGACATGGGTCAAAAATTACCACCCCCATAACTCGGCCAAATCTCATCCGATTTTCACGAAGTTTGGCTTTTTCTTCATGGTTTTCCCTCTAGATTAATCTGGCATTCAAATCTGAACATCGATTTTTTAGTCGAAATTCATGTCCAAATCTTACCCCAAGATTCGTATATAGGCATGGGTAAAAATGTACCACCCCCATATCTCGGCCAAATCTCATCCGATTTCCACGAAGTTTGGCTTTTTCTTCATGGTTTTCCCTCTAGATTAATCTGGCATTCAAATCTCGACACCGATGTTTTAGTCGAAATTCATGTCCAAATCTTACCCCAAGATTCGTATATAGACATGGGTCAAAAATTACAACCCCCATAACTCGGTCAAATCTCATCCGATTTCCACGAAGTTTGGCTTTTTCTTCATGGTTTTCCCTCTAGATTAATCTGGCATTCAAATCTCGACACCGATGTTTTAGTCGAAATTCATGTCCAAATCTTACCCCAAGATTCGTATATAGACATGGGTCAAAAATTACCACCCCCATAACTCGGCCAAATCTCATCCGATTTTCACGAAGTTTGGCTTTTTCTTCATGGGTTTCCCTCTAGATTAATCTGGCATTCAAATCTGAACATCGATTTTTTAGTCGAAATTCATGTCCAAATCTTACCCCAAGATTCGTATATAGACATGGGTCAAAAATTACCACCCCCATAACTCGGTCAAATCTCATCCGATTTCCACGAAGTTTGGCTTTTTCTTCATGGTTTTCCCTCTAGATTAATCTGGCATTCAAATCTGAACATCGATTTTTTAGTCGAAATTCATGTCCAAATCTTACCCCAAGATTCGTATATAGGCATGGGTCAAAATGTACCACCCCCATATCTCGGCCAAATCTCATCCGATTTTCACGAAGTTTGGCTTTTTCTTTATGGTTTTCCCTCTAGATTAATCTGGCATTCAAATCTGAACATCGATTTTTTAGTCGAAATTCATGTCCAAATCTTACCCCAAGATTCGTATATAGGCATGGGTCAAAATGTACCACCCCCATATCTCGGCCAAATCTCATCCGATTTTCACGAAGTTTGGCTTTTTCTTCATGGTTTTCCCTCTAGATTAATCTGGCATTCAAATCTGAACATCGATTTTTTTGTCGAAATTCATGTCCAAATCTTACCCCAAGATTTGTATAGACATGGGTCAAAAATTACCACCCCCATAACTCGGTCAAATCTCATCCGATTTCCACGAAGTTTGGCTTTTTCTTCATGGTTTTCCCTCTTGATTAATCTGGCATTCAAATCTCGACACCGATTTTTTAGTCGAAATTCATGTCCAAATCTAACCCCAAGATTCGTATATAGACATGGGTCAAAAATTACCACCCCCATAACTCGGCCAAATCTCATCCGATTTTCACGAAGTTTGGCTTTTTCTTCATGGTTTTCCCTCTAGATTAATCTGGCATTCAAATCTGAACATCGATTTTTTAGTCGAAATTCATGTCCAAATCTTACCCCAAGATTTGTATCTAGACATGGGTCAAAAATTACCACCCCCATAACTCGGTCAAATCTCATCCGATTTCCACGAAGTTTGGCTTTTTCTTCATGGTTTTCCCTCTAGATTAATCTGGCATTCAAATCTCGACACCGATGTTTTAGTCGAAATTCATGTCCAAATCTTACCCCAAGATTCGTATGTAGACATGGGTCAAAAATTACCACCCCCATAACTCGGCCAAATCTCATCCGATTTTCACGAAGTTTGGCTTTTTCTTCATGGTTTTCCCTCTAGATTAATCTGGCATTCAAATCTGAACATCGATTTTTTAGTCGAAATTCATGTCCAAATCTTACCCCAAGATTTGTATATAGGCATGGGTCAAAATGTACCACCCCCATATCTCGGCCAAATGTCATCCGATTTTCACGAAGTTTGGCGTTTTCTTCACGGTTTTCCCTCTAGATTAATCTGGCTTTCAAATCTCGACACCGATTTTTTAGTCGAAATTCATGTCCAAATCTAACCCCAAGATTCGTATATAGACATGGGTCAAAAATTACCACCCCCATAACTCGGCCAAATCTCATCCGATTTTCACGAAGTTTGGCTTTTTCTTCATGGTTTTCCCTCTAGATTAATCTGGCATTCAAATCTGAACATCGATTTTTTAGTCGAAATTCATGTCCAAATCTTACCCCAAGATTCGTATATAGACATGGGTCAAAAATTACCACCCCCATAACTCGGTCAAATCTCATCCGATTTCCACGAAGTTTGGCTTTTTCTTCATGGTTTTCCCTCTAGATTAATCTGGCATTCAAATCTGAACATCGATTTTTTAGTCGAAATTCATGTCCAAATCTTACCCCAAGATTTGTATATAGGCATGGGTCAAAATGTACCACCCCCATGTCTCGGCCAAATCTCATCCGATTTTCACGAAGTTTGGCGTTTTCTTCACGGTTTTCCCTCTAGATTAATCTGGCATTCAAATCTCGACACCGATTTTTTAGTCGAAATTCATGTCCAAATCTTACCCCAAGATTCGTATATAAGCATGGGTCAAAATGTACCACCCCCATATCTCGGCCAAATCTCATCCGATTTTCACGAAGTTTGGCTTTTTCTTAATGGCTTTCCCTCTAGATTAATCTGGCATTCAAATCTCGACACCGATTTTTTAGTCGAAATTCATGTCCAAATCTTACCCCAAGATTCGTATATAGACATGGGTCAAAAATTACCACCCCCATAACTCGGCCAAATCTCATCCGATTTTCACGAAGTTTGGCTTTTTCTTTATGGTTTTCCCTCTAGATTAATCTGGCATTCAAATCTCGACACCGATTTTTTAGTCGAAATTCATGTCCAAATCTTACCCCAAGATTCGTATATAGACATGGGTCAAAAATTACCACCCCCATAACTCGGCCAAATCTCATCCGATTTTCACGAAGTTTGGCTTTTTCTTCATGGTTTTCCCTCTAGATTAATCTGGCATTCAAATCTGAACATCGATTTTTTAGTCGAAATTCATGTCCAAATCTTACCCCAAGATTTGTATCTAGACATGGGTCAAAAATTACCACCCCCATAACTCGGTCAAATCTCATCCGATTTCCACGAAGTTTGGTTTTTTCTTCATGGTTTTCGCTCTAGATTAATCTGGCATTCAAATCTCGACACCGATTTTTTAGTCGAAATTCATGTCCAAATCTTACCCCAAGATTCGTATATAGACATGGGTCAAAAATTACCACCCCCATAACTCGGCCAAATCTCATCCGATTATCACGAAGTTTGGCTTTTTCTTTATGGTTTTCCCTCTAGATTAATTTGGCATTCAAATCTCGACACCGATTTTTTAGTCGAAATTCATGTCCAAATCTTACCCCAAGATTCGTATATAGACATGGGTCAAAAATTACCACCCCCATAACTCGGTCAAATCTCATCCGATTTCCACGAAGTTTGGCTTTTTCTTCATGGTTTTCCCTCTAGATTAATCTGGCATTCAAATCTCGACACCGATTTTTTAGTCGAAATTCATGTCCAAATCTTACCCCAAGATTCGTATATAGACATGGGTCAAAAATTACCACCCCCATAACTCGGCCAAATCTCATCCAATTTTCACGAAGTTTGGCTTTTTCTTTATGGGTTTCCCTCTAGATTAATTTGGCATTCAAATCTCGACACCGATTTTTTAGTCGAAATTCATGTCCAAATCTTACCCCAAGATTCGTATATAGACATGGGTCAAAAATTACCACCCCCATAACTCGGCCAAATCTCATCCGATTTTCACGAAGTTTGGCGTTTTCTTCACGGTTTTCCCTCTAGATTAATCTGGCATTCAAATCTCGACACCGATTTTTTAGTCGAAATTCATGTCCAAATCTTACCCCAAGATTCGTCGTATATAGACATGGGTCAAAAATTACCACCCCCATAACTCGGCCAAATCTCATCCGATTTTCACGAAGTTTGGCTTTTTCTTTATGGGTTTCCCTCTAGATTAATTTGGCATTCAAATCTCGACACCGATTTTTTAGTCGAAATTCATGTCCAAATCTTACCCCAAGATTCGTATATAGACATGGGTCAAAAATTACCACCCCCATAACTCGGCCAAATCTCATCCGATTTTCACGAAGTTTGGCTTTTTCTTCATGGTTTTCCCTCTAGATTAATCTGGCAATCAAATCTGAACATCGATTTTTTAGTCGAAATTCATGTCCAAATCTTACCCCAAGATTTGTATCTAGACATGGGTCAAAAATTACCACCCCCATAACTCGGCCAAATCTCATCCGATTTTCACGAAGTTTGGCTTTTTCTTCATGGTTTTCCCTCTAGATTAATCTGGCATTCAAATCTGAACATCGATTTTTTAGTCGAAATTCATGTCCAAATCTTACCCCAAGATTTGTATATAGGCATGGGTCAAAATGTACCACCCCCATATCTCGGCCAAATCTCATCCGATTTTCACGAAGTTTGGCGTTTTCTTCACGGTTTTCCCTCTAGATTAATCTGGCATTCAAATCTCGACACCGATTTTTTAGTCGAAATTCATGTCCAAATCTAACCCCAAGATTCGTATATAGACATGGGTCAAAAATTACCACCCCCATAACTCGGCCAAATCTCATCCGATTTTCACGAAGTTTGGCTTTTTCTTCATGGTTTTCCCTCTAGATTAATCTGGCATTCAAATCTGAACATCGATTTTTTAGTCGAAATTCATGTCCAAATCTTACCCCAAGATTTGTATATAGGCATGGGTCAAAATGTACCACCCCCATGTCTCGGCCAAATCTCATCCGATTTTCACGAAGTTTGGCGTTTTCTTCACGGTTTTCCCTCTAGATTAATCTGGCATTCAAATCTCGACACCGATTTTTTAGTCGAAATTCATGTCCAAATCTAACCCCAAGATTTGTATCTAGACATGGGTCAAAATGTACCACCCCCATATCTCGGCCAAATCTCATCCGATTTTCACGAAGTTTGGCTTTTTCTTCATGGCTTTCCCTCTAGATTAATCTGGCATTCAAATCTCGACACCGATTTTTTAGTCGAAATTCATGTCCAAATCTTACCCCAAGATTCGTATATAGACATGGGTCAAAAATTACCACCCCCATAACTCGGCCAAATCTCATCCGATTTTCACGAAGTTTGGCTTTTTCTTTATGGGTTTCCCTCTAGATTAATTTGGCATTCAAATCTCGACACCGATTTTTTAGTCGAAATTCATGTCCAAATCTTACCCCAAGATTCGTATATAGACATGGGTCAAAAATTACCACCCCCATAACTCGGCCAAATCTCATCCGATTTTCACGAAGTTTGGCGTTTTCTTCACGGTTTTCCCTCTAGATTAATCTGGCATTCAAATCTGAACATCGATTTTTTAGTCGAAATTCATGTCCAAATCTAACCCCAAGATTTGTATCTAGACATGGGTCAAAATGTACCACCCCCATATCTCGGCCAAATCTCATCCGATTTTCACGAAGTTTGGCTTTTTCTTCATGGCTTTCCCTCTAGATTAATCTGGCATTCAAATCTGAACATCGATTTTTTAGTCGAAATTCATGTCCAAATCTTACCCCAAGATTTGTATCTAGACATGGGTCAAAAATTACCACCCCCATAACTCGGTCAAATCTCATCCGATTTCCACGAAGTTTGGCTTTTTCTTCATGGTTTTCCCTCTAGATTAATCTGGCATTCAAATCTCGACACCGATTTTTTAGTCGAAATTCATGTCCAAATCTTACCCCAAGATTCGTATATAGACATGGGTCAAAAATTACCACCCCCATAACTCGGCCAAATCTCATCCGATTATCACGAAGTTTGGCTTTTTCTTTGTGGTTTTCCCTCTAGATTAATTTGGCATTCAAATCTCGACACCGATTTTTTAGTCGAAATTCATGTCCAAATCTTACCCCAAGATTCGTATATAGACATGGGTCAAAAATTACAACCCCCATAACTCGGTCAAATCTCATCCGATTTCCACGAAGTTTGGGTTTTTCTGCATGGTTTTCCCTCTAGATTAATCTGGCATTCAAATCTCGACACCGATTTTTTAGTCGAAATTCATGTCCAAGTCTTACCCCAAGATTTGTATCTAGACATGGGTCAAAAATTACCATCCCCATAACTCGGTCAAATCTCATCCGATTTCCACGAAGTTTGGCGTTTTCTTCACGGTTTTCCCTCTAGATTAATCTGGCATTCAAATCTGAACATCGATTTTTTAGTCGAAATTCATGTCCAAATCTAACCCCAAGATTTGTATCTAGACATGGGTCAAAATGTACCACCCCCATATCTCGGCCAAATCTCATCCGATTTTCACGAAGTTTGGCTTTTTCTTCATGGCTTTCCCTCTAGATTAATCTGGCATTCAAATCTGAACATCGATTTTTTAGTCGAAATTCATGTCCAAATCTTACCCCAAGATTTGTATCTAGACATGGGTCAAAAATTACCATCCCCATAACTCGGTCAAATCTCATCCGATTTCCACGAAGTTTGGCTTTTTCTTCATGGTTTTCCCTCTAGATTAATCTGGCATTCAAATCTCGACACCGATTTTTTAGTCGAAATTCATGTCCAAATCTTACCCCAAGATTCGTATATAGACATGGGTCAAAAATTACCACCCTCATAACTCGGCCAAATCTCATCCGATTTTCACGAAGTTTGGCTTTTTCTTTATGGTTTTCCCTCTAGATTAATTTGGCATTCAAATCTCGACACCGATTTTTTAGTCGAAATTCATGTCCAAATCTTACCCCAAGATTCGTATATAGACATGGGTCAAAAATTACCACCCCCATAACTCGGCCAAATCTCATCCGATTTTCACGAAGTTTGGCTTTTTCTTCATGGTTTTCCCTCTAGATTAATCTGGCATTCAAATCTGAACATCGATTTTTTAGCCGAAATTCATGTCCAAATCTTACCCCAAGATTCGTATATAGGCATGGGTCAAAATGTACCACCCCCATATCTCGGCCAAATCTCATCCGATTTTCACGAAGTTTGGCTTTTTCTTCATGGTTTTCCCTCTAGATTAATCTGGCATTCAAATCTGAACATCGATTTTTTAGTCGAAATTCATGTCCAAATCTTACCCCAAGATTCGTATATAGACATGGGTCAAAAATTACCACCCCCATAACTCGGCCAAATCTCATCCGATTTTCACGAAGTTTGGCTTTTTCTTTATGGTTTTCCCTCTAGATTAATTTGTCATTCAAATCTCGACACCGATTTTATAGTCGAAATTCATGTCCAAATCTTACCCCAAGATTCGTATATAGACATGGGTCAAAAATTACCACCCCCATAACTCGGCCAAATCTCATCCGATTTTCACGAAGTTTGGCTTTTTCTTCATGGTTTTCCCTCTAGATTAATCTGGCATTCAAATCTCGACACCGATTTTTTAGTCGAAATTCATGTCCAAATCTTACCCCAAGATTCGTATATAGGCATGGGTCAAAAATGACCACCTCCATATCTCGGCCAAATCTTATCCGATTTTCACGAAGTTTGGATTTTTCTTCATGGTTCTCCCTCTAGATTAATCTGGCATTCAAATCTGAACACCGATATTTTAGTCGAAATTCATGTCCAAATCTTACCCCAAGATTCGTATATAGACATGGATCAAAATTTACCACCCCCATATCTCGGCCAAATCTCATCAGATTTTCACGAAGTTTGGCTTTTTCTTCATGGTTTTCCCTCTAGATTAATCTGGCATTCAAATCTCGACACCGATTTTTTAGTCGAAATTCATGTCCAAATCTTACCCCAAGATTCGTATATAGGCATGGGTCAAAATGTACCACCCCCATATCTCGGCCAAATCTCATCCGATTTTCACGACGTTTGGCGTTTTCTTCACGGTTTTCCCTCTAGATTAATCTGGCATTCAAATCTCGACACCGATTTTTTAGTCGAAATTCATGTCCAAATCTTACCCCAAGATTCGTATCTAGACATGGGTCAAAATACCACCCCCATAACTCGGTCAAATGGACATGAGTCGAAATTTCCCACTCCCGCTGGATCAATTTGGCATATAGATGTCTTAACACTGATATAAACACTCATTTGAATGCCACATTTATGGCCTTTAAAGATCGGACAACAAACATGGAAGCTATTTCTGGAACACATAGCGGGCTTTATTTTATGATTTTGAGGAAATCAAAGCGTGCTGCTATAAACAAAATTTATATATTGACTGAGGAGTACAGCGGATTTCCTAGTGAGCATATAAAAACAACAGATTTGTTTATTTGGAAACGCAATAAACAACCGATCGTTGCTTTGGCATAAGTACAGCCCCCCAAGAGAATGACGAATCGCATGCCCATTTACATAGGAATTGCAGTGAAATTAAGCATTAGCTTGCATTAAATCGGACAGAATCAAGAATCATGAATAGTGCCATGAGGTTAACATAAATATATACATATATATCTCACCCTCATCGGTGGCAATGTCCTTGAAGATGTCGTCGCAAAAGATGCTAATGAGGAGGGCGCGCACATTGCCAATGCACTCGGCCAGCTGAATGTTCTCCAGATTGGTTTTGCGCGTGGCCGGGGTGCCCGTGCCCAAGGCGGACATTGCGCTGGGCTGCGTGCTGGATGCATTGCTGAGCGCACGACTTGTCGGCTTGTCTGCAAGGCAAGAAAGTATAAGAAACGATTTGGGAAAGCCGACAAACTGATGGAGAATACCTTTGTTAACTGTCTTGGCTTGTTGGAGCTTGGAAAGGGCAGCGACAGCAGCAGCAGAGCCGCTCGCAGCCGTGTTGCTGCCAGACGCTGATGTTGATGTCGCTGTTGTTGTTGCTGTTGTTGTTGTTGCACGCTGTGGATAGATCTCGTTGGTGTATTTGCGCAGCAGGCGCAGACAGGACTTGTTGACATAGCCCAGATACTGAAGCGTTTGCTGCAGCTGCAGCGGCCTTGTGCGTTCGCGTTGCTCACGCAGTTGTGTCTTGAAGCAGTCCCAGGACCAGCTGAGCAGCACCACCAAACTCTCGAAGCACTCGCGGCTCACGCTGTTGGCAAAGGCCCGCGATATGCGTTGCACGGGATCCGCATCGAGCGGCAGCGGTGACTGCTTGCAGTCCTGGGTAACCAGGCGATACAGTATGGCGGGTATTTGGCCGGAGTTGACATCGGTGCCATTGTTTGCCTTCTTGCTGGACTTGAACGAGAAGACCACCTGATCCTCGGTGGTCACCGATGCCTGGCCGCACGAACCGCAATCGGAGGATGGGCCCGCGATGCGTGCCCAAACCAAATACCAGCGACCCGCCGCTGCGCTCACGGGCTTCGGCAGCACAATGTGATGTTTGCTGCGTGCGGCGCACTCGTATGGCACCTCCTTGGTTTCGCTAATTAGTACGCCCTCCTTTTCGTAGCCACCGCCATCGGCGCCCAGATCGTAGAGCTTCAGCTTGCAACTGTATTCGCCGCGTCCGCCAAACATGCCAAAGCCGCATATCACAATGTCCGTGTCCGCCGAGAAGCGCACCGCCTCCACACTGTGCCCCGAATAGCCCCAGCCGCCGCCAAAGTTGTCGAATCGATTCACCACCTGATATTCGCCGCTCTGCGCCTCGGCCGTTTGGTGCGGCTGCTGTGGCAGCGCCTGCTCAAAGCAGCCGGGTATATTGTCCTGTGCCGATGTCAGTATATCCAGGCAGGCCAGCAAATTGAGCGATGCCTGCGAGCGGGACACGCGCGCCTCCGCCTTGCACGGCAGCGACAATTCCGGCGACAACAGCGCCCGATAGTTGCCCGCGTTCTGCAATACAATTGAGTTCAGTTAAGCAGGCTCGATAAGGCATAAATAACTTCTATTTAATACCTTTACATGCACAACATATTTTAGAAAATAATGAGGAAAATAAACAAGAGTCGGTTCTAGTCGGTTGGTCCCGACTAGGAGACATCCCGAATCTCTTCCTTCTACTCATACAGACATGCGGACAGACGTCCTGATCAGCTATATATGTATTTACTTAATGCCTATGGATTAAATTGAATGCCACATACCACATCGCATTCGGCTATTTCGCTGGCCACCACATTGTGGCAGCGCAGCTTGCGGGCACCGCCATCGAATACCCAGAGAACATTGTAGCTGGGATCCATGGCGAAGGAGATTTGCGGCGGTAGCGCCTGCTGTTGCTGCTCGGGCGATGCCGGGCAAGCTGCTGCCTCTGGTCGCGGTCGAACGCGTCGCTGCAGTCGTGGCGAGGCCGCCAGCGATGTGGCCTGTGCCGTCTCCATATGCTGTTGCTCCTCAAAGATGTGATTGCGCGCCTCGTGCATGCTGCGTGACATTTGCTCATTGATGGGCACACCGGCCGTGGTGCTGCTGGCCAGCGGCAATTCGGCGACCAAAGGCGTCGCCACGTCCACATTTCGATTGATCTCCGGCTGTCCAAGTGGCTGTTGCGCCTGCAGCAGCTGCGCAAAGTTCGTTTGGCCGCGATAATGCGGCGTGCAGCTGCCATCGCTACGGTTTATCGAGAGCGTGTGAAATGACAGCGGTATGCTGGGTATGAGTACTGCAAGAGACACAACAGCATATTAATTACTGATGATCCATAAAACACAAATCGCTTGCAAGAAGAATACAAAATAACCTGGTAGATGTAAGGCTCACGGTTAAAATGGATATTAGAGACAAATTGTGAAGCTTGTAATTGGTAAAGATATCAGGATATAAAAACAGAAAGGTTTTGCATGCAAAGCCTAATTGAATGACCTCTTGTTCCTTTAAAAATTAATGATATCGTAGCACAAAGTTAATGAGACTTTGGACACTTTTAAGGAGCATGTCGAAACTCGTAGGTGCCAAGTTTGGCAAAGATAATATTTGAGGAATCTTTCGTTCTCTACGATACTGCTCAGGCCATATTTCTACAAGGGTATTTCAACTTGAGCACATGCCGAAGACAGCTTCTAGATGATCTTATTGATTGCATACTTACTTATGGTCTTTTTGTTGGCCACCACATGCATCTTGGGCAGCATTTGAGCGGTGATCAGCGACTCGTCAATCTTGATGAAGGTCTGATCGCCATTGGCACCGATCCAGGTAACCTTTTTGCCATAGCTGGGGCCCAGGCCGCTGCAAAGTAAAGAACATATATAAATTATATATACTTATGAATGGTTCTTGGTCATATTTACAAGACGGCACCGGGCGCACAGTTCCATAGAAACTTCTGGCGCTGCGCTATGAGAGCAGCCGTATTGGGCGGTATAAGAATTGTCTCCTTGGAGCCACCGGGCAGCACGCAGGCGGCCTCCTGTGTGGCAGCTTCCTCCTCCTGCTGCTGTTGCTGTTGTTGCTGCAACAGCTGCTGCTGGGCAATGGCGCTGTTGGGCACCGTCTTCTGGCCATAGTCGCTGGGCAAGCGACCCAGCTGACCCTTCTGATAGTTGCCGAATGTGTAGACAATGCCCTTGTGCGTGAGCAGCACCGTGTGATTGCTGCCAGCGGCCACCTGGCTAATGGCGCCCTGCACTTGTACGCGTATCGGACCAGTGACTGCCTGCAGATCTCCGCTGCCCAGCTGGCCGTATTGATTGCTGCCAAATGTGAAGACCTCGCCGGCCAGCGTGAGCACCACGGTGTGATGCAGGCCGCAGGCCACTTGCACCACCGGCGAGCCACTTGGCAGCTGCAGCACTTGCGGTGCCAGCGGTGCCACACGCGGCGGATCCTTCTCCAGATCGGTGGGTGTGCCGCCGCCGCCGGTGCAACCAGCGGCGCCAGTTTCCAGCTCCGAGGGTTTCTTTTCCTTGCGCCGCATGATCAGCGTCTTGGAGCGCTGCTGGCGCTGCAGTTCACCGGGCAGCGGCTTCAGTTCCGCCTTCGCATCGGCTGCAACTGAAGGCCAGACATTAGTATTAGGAGCAAATAGAAATAAACGTTGAAACCTACCAATCTCGCTCTCCTGCAGCGCAACGCAGGCGGCGCACAGCCCGCACTTGGCGCAGCCAGCATCGCCATGGCCGCAGGGACAAATGCTGCCCGCCAGACGCTGCTCCAGCGGCACATTCAGCGCGGACACGCAGCTGACATTGTAGCCGGTGCATTCGCGGCACATGACACAGACGCGGCACTGGCCCTGAACCAAATTATGATCATCGTAATCGCAGAGCGTTGAGAAGTCCAGTTTGTGGCGCAGCTTGTCGGAGTGCAAGCCCAGCAGTGCGTACGCCGCTGAAGAGCTGGGCACATCACGGACGGGCATCATTTTGTTGAAGACACGCCCACACTGACCCTTGTTGTTCAGGCCAAAGGTGAAGACCTGCCCCTTGGCGCTTAAAGCGACACAGTGCGCCTTGCCCAGCGCCACTTTGGTCACATGCTGATCGAGCAGCTCGCTGACAAAGCCCATGGAATCGCAGTGTGCCGTATCCTTGCCATACATGATCAGTTTGCCCGTTTTGGTCACAAAGGCGGAGGTGCCATTGTTGCAAGCAGCATGCACCACAACATGGCCATCGATTTTGGTCATCTTCTTGGGCTTCACCGCCTTTGGCTGGCGTCGATTCTTGGAGCTGTCGCCATCCTCGCCGCGACGCGCCGTGCCCGCAAAATAGACGGTGCCGTCATCGTTCACGAGCAGCGCATGTATACCATCGTGTCCAACGGCCACGTGCACAATGTGCGCCGCCTTCGAGACAATCAGTTCGGTCAGCTTCAGTGTGGGCGTGCGGCCCACACATTTCAAGCCCAATGCCGCCGACTTGCCATAGTAGTAGACACGCCCATTGCTGGCACGTACTAAACCGAACTCCTTGCCGCAGGCCATGCCCAGCACATCGGCATCGCGACACGGCGCCGGCAACTTTGGCTCAAAGCTATTGTGCGCCGACTGTATGCGCTGGATCTGCTGCTGATTGAGCAGCTCATCCTCGAATGCCGCATAGCCCAGCGTACGGAACTTTTTGCGCGCCAACTGCAGCGGCAGCTCAAACGGCGGCGGCTCGCTGCTGTAGCTATTGTGATAAAGGTTAAGCTTCTTAACCACCAGTGTGTCCTGCAAGGCAATAAGAGTAACAGCAAAAATGATCATTAACATTACAAGTTACATATAAGAGAGTTTTTCTTAATTGATTGCTGTTTAAACAAAGCACAGCGTGAACGGAGCCTGCATATTCTAAATGTCTGAGCGTCGGAACGACAAGCAAGAGGTCGCTGGTTCAAATTATAAATTTTTTATCAATTTCAGAGCGTACGCCTAGATGTGTGTTAGTTTTCAAGCTGCTTTGCTTATATCTAAAATTGGCAACAACTATTTTGCGCTTAAACAAAATACATTTGAGCCGGGCGACGCCGGGTAACCTCTTTCTGTTCATATATAGTTGTAGTTATAAATAGTATATGTTTTCATTAAATAGCAAAAATGTTGCATCTCATATTTTCCTACATATTGTGAAAACTGCTTCGAATGAAACAGAAACGTTTTAAATCCACCTGAATGGGTGAAAACTAACTCTGTTGGAAATTACTTTAGTACACACAAGAACAGTCATAAATAGTATATGTATTCTTTAAATAACAATAATTTAATAAGGCATAAGATAGGATTTCATATTTAGCCAAATATTGTAAAAGCTGCTTGGCACAGAACGGAAATGTTTTAATTTCACCTGAATGGGTGAAAACTAACTGTGTTGGCAGTTATTCAAAGATATATACTTTGTTTATGCATTAAGTGGTCTATATCTAAAAGGCTTTAAGCTATTTATCTTCCTATGAAGTCACTAAAATTGAAGAGTGCAGTTTTTATAAATAGAGCATGTTGATTTTCGGAATTGGAGACGTGAAACTGGAAATGAACTGTACTTGATAGATATTGATCAAGAAAGAACTACATCTGGCACAGATACGACCACATTAAGGAAAAGCTCCTCAAATGGTCGATCAACAAAAGTTTGTTACTTAGTGTATATATGTTAAGTGTAGTCAACTAAGAGATTTCTATTATGATAATCCTGACAGATGTACGCACTAATATTAAGAAAAACCCTGAATGGATATTGACTTTTACTCACATCGCGATTGCTGCAAATGGCATGCAATGAATCGTCGTCGGTGAAGAGCACATAGTTGAGGCCCTCGCGCATCGAGAGCATATTGAGTGGATTCATTGACTTGACCGCCAGCGTGTCCATGCCCACCAGCTGCAGCTGATCGGCGCTGCGTTTGCAATTGCGACGAAAATATAATTGCCCGCCGCTGTAGCCGAGCCAGGCGTTGCGTTCGCGACAGAACTCCTCGTTCTGGGCATAGATGTGTCCCTTGTAAGAGCCACCGAAGCCGGTGCCAATCTTTAACAATGCACCGCCATAAAGGACATAAACAAAGACGCCATCGCAGGCCATGGCTGGTGCCATGTGCTGCTGTAGAACCGTCAGCGAGGGCAACTTCAACGCGAACTGCAAAATGTGAAATTAACTTTGTATTTCCACGCATTTTCCACGAGTGTATTACTTTTCGTACTCACCTCATCAACCAGAGAATTGTGCGGCACTCCATGACTATGGAAATCGGGACGCGTTGGCTTATTGAGCGCTGCGCTGACAACCGTATGCTGCAGTGCAGCCAGCACGGCGGGCAGCTGGATAATCTGCGCTGAGAGCTGCCTGGGCGACATCAGCATGGCGGCAATTGCCTTAAGCATTTTGCCCGTATCGCCGCGTGCAATGCACAGGCCGAGCAGGGCGGCACATGCCATTGCCGACCAGTTGGCCTCGGCGCCGGTGCTGGATGTGAGCGCCGCCGGCATGGTGGCCAGATCTAGCAGCAGATCGTAGAGCGGATTGATAAGATCCTCCGGTTCGAGTTTGAACGATTCCGGCTGCTGGCCCTGGATGACATCGAGCAACGCCTTGAGCGCCTTGGTGCACAGCAGCGGTTGGATATGACGTGCGTCCGCAATCAGTTCGAAGAGACTGCGTAGTCCGGCGCCGACAATAAGCGGAACTGTGGCATAGACCGGTTCGCGCTCCTCAGGCTCCTCTGCATCCGAGTCGGCATCGCTATTGGCGCCGTTCGCTGTCCGTTTGTCTGCTTGCCCGGCAGCACCAGCGCCAGCTGCTGCACCGCCAGCGCCACCAGCTGCACCGCCGCCGCCCACAGCATGCTGCGCATGGCAGGAGCATTCGACCAGATTGCTGACCATGCAGCTGCTGGCGCAGACCAGACAGCACGAGGAGCCCATATTGCCGCTCCATTTGCGAAGCGCCGAACCGGAGCCATTGCCACCATGTCCGTTGCCGTCGTGAAAGAGCGCAAAGCGTGTCTCTGCCTCCAGCACCGTGGAGCGTATGGCCGAAAATACCGCAAATTTCGATGCATTCGGATCGAGCTCTATTTGCGCTACCGGAAATGCCGGCATAAACAGCAGCTGATCCTTAACCAACGGTGGATCCAATGGGTTTACAATACCACCAGCAGCACCGGCGCCGCCACCAACGCCCCCGCCATTGCCGTCCAGCACGGCGGCGGCGGCAGCTGCTGCCAGGGCCGCTGCCGACTTCTCCTTGCGGCTCTTGCGCTTCGTGAGAGCCTTGCGCTCATTTTGCAGTTTTCTGCAATTACAAAGAGAGAGACGCAACGGGGAAAGAGAGCGGGTCACAAATTTGAATCGATTAGGTTGTTGTTGCTCATATTCAGCAGCTTTATTGATTTAACAACAAACGAATTAATGCAGGTCGGGTTGCCGCAGCCAATTGGCAACGCTCAGCTGTTATCGATCAGCTGTTGCGGCCAGTGCTGCCCACTTGTCGTGCAAAAGTAGCAGGCGCCAATTTTTCAACCCCGACAAATCGACCGCCTTGGCTAGGGGTTGAAGACCTACATACACAATATACACTACACCGAACGGCAAATCGATCGATTTTTCCAACCCCCAATGCAATGTCGGTGCCGCCGTTGCCGCTGCCGCTGCCGTCAGCACCCCGCCGTACATTATTTACAATTACCTGCGTGTATTGCTCGTATATAATTCGTAGAAATGATCGCCATATTTCATTGGATTCAATAATCCAACCATGGCTTTTGCGCAAGACGTTCAACAATTTGCAAAATCGATTTTATGTATGCGTTTTACATATATACATGCATATGTATATATCTATCTATATATGTATGTACATCTGTATGCCGTTATAGTTGTACCGTTAACACACCGACACGACACTTTTCTGCGTTTTTTTATTTGTTTTTTGTGGGAGAAGCGCGCGCTTGCCACCGGAGCAACAATAACTAGATAGCTGAACGTTTGTCAGCTTGATTTTTGGCTAAAATTTATTGCACAAAAATTTACAAAATAACTAAGTAATTAACTATACTATTTGCGAAACTTAATGCATATTTCTTGTTGTATGCTTGCACCTCTGGCTATACGAGCCATAAATCTATCGATTAATTGCAACAGGACATTCGCGTGCTTGGCGATAATAATGCCTAGTAATGTCGATACTATCGATTATACATATTTTGCTGTTTGCATTTGGTAATTTAACAAAACTATATGTGCGCTTCTGTTTTATATATATATTATTATCTAAATCTTAATTTATATTTTTCTTGCGTGCCTTTCAATAATATACACTTTGTGGGCGCTCTAAAAATGCCTTTCAACGATATTAATCGATAATTCTTGCACGATGTTTCGTGCTTGCAGCCCTGCATTACAACAGCTGTCAAACGGCCTACAACAACAACAGCTGAACTGACAGCAGCGCCGCAGCAGCAGCAGCAACAATCGAGGAAAAACATTTTACGTAATTTCTATTTGTTATATTCAATTGCAATTTGCATGGATTTAATGTGTGTGTGTGTTTTTAATGCTAGCACAGCATGGGCAACGCTCTGAACCATTATTTGAAACCAGATGTAACGCCCGGGCCGGATGTGGTGCCCAGCTTCGATCCCATGTTGGGCTTTGAGTCGCGCAAGGAGCGCGTCATGATTGCCACCAAAGAGGAGATGGAATCGGCCAAGCTGCCACTGGATGCCCGCGACTATTGTGCCCACAAGCTGCTCGCCTATCAGTCCTGTCGCGCCGACAAGTTCCCCTTTGTCTACCAGTGCGCGCACGAGAAGCATGACTATCTTACCTGCGAATACGAGGACTATGTGCTGCGCATGAAGGAGTTCGAGCGGGAACGCCGGCTGCTGGAGCGCCAGAAGCGTCTCAACAAGCAGGGCTAAGCTCAGTTCAGTTCGGCCGGCAAGCGGAGCAGCTGCGTCTACTGTGGGCAACTTTGCAAGCCAGCACACACTGCCCGTCGCAAGCGGAAATTTCAATAAATACTATGCCTAGTAATAATATGGATCTGTTTTTTTTTTTTTTTAGTCAATTAAATGAGCACGAAAACTTAAAACCAAAAATGGACATTTTAAGTGCAAGCTTCTTAACCAAAACTAAACTTAACTATAAACCATCAAATCTGTCACATTGGAAGCGCTAACGGAAAGCTCAGGTCTTGACAGGGGACAACCTGCCTAGGGCGGACAACCTGCCCGCTCAAGCACTTTTCAAGGATTTCCTATATTCCTTATTAGTCTCACATCGAATTGGCTGCTGGATTCGGCCGGAACCATAGACTCCTCGGCTGCCCTGCTCAAGGCCGGGCCGATTGGCCCCTCGCCTATGCCCTGATCATACAAGGCCGGATCAATTGGCCTCTTGCCTATGCCCTGGTGGTACAAGGCCGGGACACTCGGCTGCTCGTCTAACCTCCGGTAAAACGAGGCCGGGACAATCGGCTCTTTGGCTAAGACCCGGGCAAGCCAGCCTTCAATGAATTTTTTGAGACCTTCGAACATTAACATCAAATTTATTCAATTAAATTAACTGATTGATATATGTATATTTATATATATATATATATGTTCTGAGTCAGCGGCGATTCTTATAGGGTAAAAATCTAAATTTAAGGAAGTTCTATTGATTTCATATTTAAAGTAAGTTCAAGGAACCAATTCGATATATGAAAATTTTCTCAATTTGCGGTCGATTTCTTTACTGACTGCGTTAAAAATATGAAATGTTTGGTATACAGAGACTAGCTAAGTTTTGTTTTAATTTATTTAATACAGAGAGTCAAATTGTCTTGCGAAACGTTAACTTATTGAGAATCGCAAGGGTCAAGCGAAATACTTGTATATGGCGCAGATTTATATATGTTTGGGTTTCTTTTTGTGAAACTCTTGGTCAACGCTTTATTCCATATAAAGATCATGCAGGAGTAATCCCGAATGTTAACCTTAAATTACAATTGCTTTTGTATAATAAATGCAGACACACACACACACACACACACACGTACACACGCACACGTACCTAATTAAAGCTAGTAACTATGTGGTTGACACTGATAAGGAGTTTGTGACTAATATTTAACAAGTTGCTCTGATTAAATGCAAACAAACATCTTTGGTAAACGCTACGAGGACAAACATTGGGCCAGCGCCCACGGCCACGCCCAACGCCGAGTGCCTCATCAAATGCCCAGTTTGCGCCAGAAATGATGCATGCGTCCGTGTGTCTCGAATATGCTGCGCAGCATGAACACCTGGATGAGGCCAACGCCGATCATGGCGCTGATCTGTAGCAGTGACCAGTTGTTGACCTTTTGGAAATTGGCCTCGGCCAGGTTGCGATCGCGCGCCTCGTGGGAGCGCAACAGATCCTGTAACTGGCGCGCCTTGGTCAGCTGCATGCGTATACGTCCAATGAAGTCCATAATATCCTGCACCTTCATGTCGTAATACTCGTCCGGTGTTAGGCCAGTCAGCTCATCGACCTCCTTCCACTGTTCATCGCCATGATGCTGGTCGCCTTCGCGTTCGACTATCAAATTGAAGAACACCGTCTTGCGGTTGAACATGCTGAAGCTGTTGTCGAAACAGAAACGATAGTCGCCCTCCTTTTGCACCTCGTGCCGATGCATGTTCTCCGGCTTCTTGTAGTCGCTGACAATCACCAGGCCAATGGGATCGAGCAGCGCAAAGCTAATGTCCAGATCACCGTGGCCGCCATCAATAACCTGATACTCAAAGTCAATCAGTTCGCCAGCCTTGACGGCATGGTATAGGCACTCCTTTTTGCCGGCCTCCACATAAACTGTCATCTCTTTGTCAAAGCCGTTGACGAGCAGCATTGGGCAAAATATTGATGCCGCCGCCACAAGGCCCAGCCAGGTTAGGCAATTTTTTTTCAGCTGTGCCATGACAAATGCTTAGTGAATAGCGTGCATAATTGCATTTGCTTTAATTACCATTTCGCTTACCATTTCAATTTGGCTAAATAGAAGTTAAATGCGAATCGCGTCGGTGTGCCTAAAAATGGCGATATACCTACTCCCTATGATTGTTGATACTATTTTTAAAAATATCGCTCATCGATTGCATTCACAACATATCGATGTACAGCTGCAATCCGACAAGCTTTCGATATTTCTATGTGAGTGATACAATATATCGGCTGGCAGAAGTGTATTGACGCTTTTCAATAGATGGCGCCAGCAGCTAATTGGCAAGTGTTATTGAAACTATGAATATTTTCAGCAGTAAAATATTAGATTTATATTTATTTATTCGCATTCATATTTTGAAACATATTCATATAATAAGGCTTCACTGAGCACCAAAAAAAATGTTTATCCTGCTTATTTGATTGTGGAAAAGAGCTCGGAATATGTATGCCCTTAACATTAAAAATGCTGGCTTACGCTAATTGCCGGTGGCAACAGATGGCGCCAGTAGATGGTGGGAAATTCAAAAAATTACGCTAAGTTTAAACCTAACATTATATATCTCTATATCAAAAACTTTTTGTCCTGACTGACTAACTAGCTTATTGTTTGACTAAGCTAGAAGGCTAAAATTTTCTCTACAATCAAACTCATTTTCAACGAACTTTGAGATTGTTTAGTTTATTGATTGTATATAATCAAATTTTAAATTAATTATTACGATAATAGTATTACGGACAATTGATTTATATGATCGTGAATGAAACTCAATCGAAATATAGCTTATATTATAAATATGGACTGTAGACCTTAAGCTATTATTAGCCTATTGCTTACTTAACTGTTGCGTGCTACGGATATCAAACATAGCTCATTCACATATTGTAAAACCCATTTGCAATACTTAAGTGCAAAAGTATCTTTTAAAGCGGCTCTAAATTTAGACACCGAATTGCCGGCAGTTAACAGTCAATCGGTCACGATCCGGGAAACAATGTCAATGTCGCCGGTGCAAAGGTGAAATGGGAGTTATTCATAGACGATCTTCTCGAGCATTGCTAACAAGTTACGTCTATTGCCGGAGCTGTGATTAATGTACCCGGCTACCGGCTTAAAAGAGCTGTTTATAAATCGATCCAGTCAAAACAAATATTAACTGTGGCCGCTCAAATGATTTGGATGATTGATTGATACTAAATAGCGTAACAATCATTGAATCTTGAAACAACAAAAGATCATTGTTAACGTTTTTTTTAGTTAAAACAAAAAAAAAACATCGAAAAATTTATTAAGATTTTATTTGAGAGTAAAATGTATATTATGTACTGTTATCATATTTGTTGCGAGAACTGATACTAAAAGCTATCGATTAAATTATCGATAGTTGTGGTTTGTTAGGACAAGCAGTTACTGCTTGCGAATAAGCTAAAGGTATCATGAATAATTTATTGATTTCATGTATAAGAAGAGAACCCTTCGAAATATTGAGAAATGCAGCTACGAATCGCACTTCGATATTTATCGTCAATCGATAGTCGCATTTATCGATTTATCGTTTAATATAACGTATAGTCTTATGTAACATACAAAGAAATGCAGCTATGAATCTCACTTCGATATTTATCGCCAATCGACAGATGCATTTATCGATAAGCATCGTTTAACGAAATACAACATACATTTCGAAATGCAGCTATGAATCGCACTTCGATATTTATCGTCAATCGATAGGCGCATTTATCGATTTATCGTTTAATACAACGTATTGTCTTATGCAACATACAAAGAAATGCAGCTATGAATCGCACTTCGATATTTATCGTCAATCGATAGTCGCATTTATCGATTAACACAATATATACGCTAACGCTTACACAACGTTTGCTTATCCAAACGAGTACTAATCGCACTCTACACACTTCAGCCGGGCCACTTAGCGTCTAATTCGATAATGGAGGTGCCCAATTGCCATGGAAACTGTCGTGCCTCAGTCAAATTACGCAATGATATGCCCGACTACAGCTTGCAGTTGTGACTGATTGATTGTTCGCGCGGAGGCGTACAATCCGTGCCCCAATCCAAAGTTTGTTGCTCGCGGAGCTCCGATTGCGTTCACTTGACAGAGCCTCGCATCAGTTGCCGCCGAACGTTTGCCCGGAATCGCTGCCGTCATGTATCTGGCGCTGCTGCTGACCCTCATCGCACTCCTCTCGCTGCTCTACGTGTTTCTGGTATGGAATTTCGGTCATTGGCGGCGTCGCGGCATTTGTGAGCCGCGCGCCCTACCGCTGCTCGGCTCCTTTCCCAACATGGTCTGGCCGCGCCGGCATTTCCTGAACGATATGCGCGATCTCTACATGTGAGTGGGGGATACAGTATATGGAAGATGGTTTCAGTCGATATTTGGAATATAAACTTACCTTTTGTCAGAGTAGTCTCGTCGGGTGTGCGCGACTGGCAGTTAGCCTTGCAAGCATTTTCGCTTTCTCTTCTATCCTTTGCCCCACACTATCTATGAGAACTCTATCTGTCTCAAGTAACTTTGGTGTTTGTAGTCCGCACTTAATGAAATTTTCAAGGCTTACATAAGGCATTCGAAAGTGCGTGTATACCAAAGCACGAAGCTCTAACTCTCAGGAAAAGTTATTTCCAAATTTTCGGGCTACAGGGGGAGTTCTCCAATAAGTGGAGAAATTGTCATATGTGTCTGTTCTACAACAATTCACATACCAAGTTTGGCGCTTCCAGCTCTTTTAATTCTCGAGCTATGCTTGAAAGAACATAACTACAAATCGATATTTCTCGATATTATGAATATGATCGATAATATCGATAAAAAAAAGATGAGGGGGGGGGGGATTCATAATGCCAATTTCAAGTATCTTGTTTTTATTACAATTTTCAGGCAATATCGCTTAACGGAGAGCTATGTGGGCACCTATTTGGTGCGAGCTCCCAAGCTGCTGCTGCTGGAGCCCAAGCT
This sequence comes from Drosophila novamexicana, assembly GCF_003285875.2. Classification (NCBI taxonomy): domain Eukaryota; kingdom Metazoa; phylum Arthropoda; class Insecta; order Diptera; family Drosophilidae; genus Drosophila; species Drosophila novamexicana. The sequence continues at coordinate 1,092,730 of NW_020824847.1, forward strand.
GGTGAACGAGGTGTTTGTGAGCGCGTTTCGGCACTTTGAGAACAACGATGCGTCGCGCATGATTGACACGGACAAGGACAGGCTCGTCTCGTGCAATCCCTTTGTGCTCGACGGCGACGAGTGGCGGGTGCAGCGGGGCATCTTCTCGCCCCTGTTGACCAGCGGGCGTATACGCAATGCCTACATCAATATGCGGCGCATTTGTGGCAAGCTCTGTGCCTACATTGATCAGCTGTCGGCGAGCGGTCAGCCCTACAATGGCATGGATGTAAGTAGATTATCTGTAGTAGAGAGATTTTTTCTTTTGTTTTTCAACACCTCAAGAGCCGAATGCAGTGTTGTAAGTGAAAGCTGAAAGCTCGCCCAGATGCCTGAACGCGAAAGCTTTAATATAAGTAAAAGCTTAAAGAAAGCAAACTTGTGCTTGGTGCTTAAAAGCTTCATAATCTGAACACAAATGTGAGCTTTAAGCAAATTTAATTGTGCTCAGCGCGAGCTTTAAGCACTATAAAAGCTTTAAGTAAGCAAGCTTGTGCTTGGTTCTCGAAAACTTTATAATCTGACCACAAGTTCGAGCTTTAAGCATATTTGATTGTGCGCAGCGCGAGCTTTAAGCCAGAAGCTTTTAAAATTGACTAAAAATAGCAAGCTTTAAGCGAATCTAATTGTGTTAGGCTTAAAGTTGACCTAGCTTAAAAGCTTTAAGCTTTATCATTATTAAAGCTTGATCTTACAGCTGGGTCTGCGCTTCACCAGCGAGAATCTCTTCGACTGCGTTCTGGGCATCGAGGCGCGCAGCTTTACCGATGCGCCGCTGCCCGTTGCCGAGCACAACAAGGCGATGTCTGAGGATAATTACCGGCTGGCCCTGGCGGGCGCCCTGAACGGCCTCTTTCCGCGCCTGCCACGCTGTCTGCGCCCCAAGATCATACCGCCCACATACGATCGCTTCTTTGGCGATCTGCTGCACGAGGCATTTCGTCTGAGGCGCTGCAAGCGACAGGAGCGCAACGATTTCATCAATCATCTGCTGGACATGCAGCGGGAACACCAGCTCAGCGAAGCGCAGCTGACGTCGCATGCGATGACCTTCATGTTCGATGGCCTGGACACAACATCCTCGACAATTGCGCATTGTCTCCTACTGGTGAGTCGCCTTGGCTCATCAGCCCAACTTGAGCTAAGCTGCGGCTTCTTTCTGCCCAGCTCGGCCGATATCCGGAGTGCCAGCAGCGACTGTGGCTGGAGCTGGACAAGGCCTGTGCCGCAGATCAACTGCTGCCCGACTTTGAGCACCTGAGTGAGCTGCCCTATTTGAGCGCCTGTTTAAATGGTGGGTTAAATTCGAACATTACCTAACTATTCTTCATACACACATGCATACATAGAAGCTTTGTTTTCCTTCTTCTTTGTGCTTCATTCGTAAACGTTTTTGTATTGACATTTTTTTAAGCATAATAGGTTAGCGGTATCTTTTGCTTTTTCTCCCTTTCCACTTGCAGACATATACATGCTTATGTATTAGCTTGTGTATCGATTTTCATTTTCTTCTTTGTGCTTCATTCGTAAACGTAACACGTCGTGACTTGGCGATGTTAGTGCATCAAATTACATTTTCTTTTTTGTGCTTCATTCGTAAACGTTCTAGTTTCAGCATTTTCTTCTGTGTGCTTTATTCGTAATCAATTTCTCTCGCTCTCATTTTGCAGAGAGCCTGCGCATCTATCCGGCTGGCGGTTGGGCCTCCAAGACCTGCACAGAGCCCTACACGTTTCATGGCAGCCATCACAGCGGCCCGCTGCAAATGTATCCGGGTGACAACGTCATGATACCCATTTATGGACTGCATCATGATCCCAACTTTTATCCAGAGCCGCAAGAGTTTCGACCCGAACGCTTTCTCAATGGCGGCCTCAAGCGATTCCAGCAGCTGGGCGTCTTTCTGGGCTTTGGCAACGGACCGCGTCAGTGTGTGGGCATACGCCTGGGCCTGACCCAAACCAAGGCCGCGCTAGCGGCCATTGTCAGGCGGTACGAGGTGTTCGTCAATGGACGTACCCTTGATGGCATCGAGCTGGATCCGTTTATCTTTGTGGGTGCCCACAAGGGCGGCATTTGGCTGGACCTAAAGGTGCGTCCCAACGGCCCGAAGACAGTGAGTGTGTTATAGATGAGTGTGATTGACTGGGCAATGCCCTGTACTGTTGCTTCAGATTATCCTTATGTAATAGTGCTCACATGTACATAGAAGTATTTTTTTGTTGCACTATTAAGTTAAATAACTATTGTATTCTCTATCGAAACCCTTTTAAACTCGGACCAGATGATATATAAAGTTAAATTTATTAGATAAATTGAAGACTTGGATATTAAAAGTTGCCTGCTTAGGCATAAGACCTACTTTGAATGGCTTGAAGCTGTCTTTATCTGCATTTGTATCTCTGTATAAATGGGAATTATGAAATCGATAAATATCGATAGCTATTTCTCATAGTGATAACTATCGATATATATTCATCATATCGATAATTATGTCATAACTACTACATATCGTATCGATAAATGTACATCATATCGATAAGTATCGATTTTGAGGCATGCCTTTTTTACATGTAAATTTCCTCTTTTTTCATATTATCAATCAATTGTCATTATATCGATAAATATCGATTTGAAGACATGAACTTTTAGGCACAGCTCGTAGAATTTTAAAGTCATAGTAAACACGGACTGGGAGTACTACGCGTTTTGGTAACCGCCCTTGTAAAATCCCCAAAATTAAAAAAAAAATTATTTTATGCAGAGATAGAGCTAAAACTTGAAAATTTCATCTCGACGAGTTCATGCGGAGAGTTCAACAGGTAGCTGAAAAGCAATATAAATGCGTATATAATATTATATCATCATAATATCATATTATAATTTTGATCATACTTTAGCTACTGCATGCTACCCGCTTTTAAGCCATATCCAAGTACAGGGCATGCGATTGCATCCGTTTGAGAGTTAAAAGACACAAAATCCAAAACAAGTGTCCACATAACAAATTCGGCCTTTCTACCTGTAACAGTTCCCAAGATCAATGAGCACAAATAGAAAGATAAACATGTGGACAGATTGAGACAAATAGACAAAGAAAAAAAGGCAAGACAAGACATTTGACAAGCAGACAAATAAACCCGTCACCCGATGACATTGGCCCATTGGGTCGTCATTTGGGTCTGGGTGTAGCCCAGTTGTGTGTCATCCCAGTTATGTCACAAGCCAATAAAAGAGAGAGTGAGAGCGAGAGAGGAAGGGAGAGAGAGAGATGACTGATCAATCAGTTGTAATGAACGAGGTTCGATTGAGCTTTGATTATGATTTGATTGGCATTTGTTCGAGTTTCCCATTGTTGCGGCCCGTTTTGTGGGTTTTTCATTGAATTTTCATAGCCAAATATCATGTCACAGCACTTAGGCAAACAAAGCGCCGCCAACTATTAAATTTACATATGAGTGTGTGCGTGCGACTTTCTCTAAGCCCTGTTGCTGTATTAGCCAATTTAAATATAAACATTAAATTAAACCCCACAAAACGAATCGAAAACCGAAAACGCGGCGAAGGTCAGCGCAGCGCAGCTTAAGCCGCGATTGATCGCTATACCCATTGAAAGGGCGTCACAGGGTATGATAGGGTTATGCAGAGGTAGCTAAAAAAGACAGTTGGCAGGCATATTTGATCTGAGCCTCTCTAGACTTGATATTCTGTAAGTCAATCAGTCAATCAGTCAGTCAGTCAGTCAGTCAGTCAGTTAGTCAGTCAGGGTTTCAATCAGTCTATCAGTCAGTCAGTCATTCAGTCAGTCAATCAGTCAGTCAGTCAATCAGTCAGTCAGTCAGTCAATCAGTCAGTCAGTCAGTCAGTCAGTCAGTGTTTCAGTCAGTGTTTCAGTCAATCAGTCAGTCAGTCAGTCAATCAGTCAGTCAGTCAGTCAGTTAGTCAGTCAGTGTTTCAGTCAGTTAATCAGTCAGTCAATCAGTCAGTCAATCAGTCAGTCAGTCAATCAGTCAGTCAATCAGTCAGTCAGTCAGTCAGTCAGTCAGTCAGTCAGACAGTCAGTCAGTCAGTCAGTCAGTCAGTCAGTCAGTCAGTCAGTCAGTCAGTCAAGTCAGTCAGTCAGTAACTCAATCAGTCAGTCAGTCAGTCAGTCAGTCAATTAGTCAGTCAGTCAGCCTTTCTGTCTATCGTTCTGTCTTTTGAACACTCTCGAATATTCTCAGATACAGGGTAGCTGCCAGTCGGTCACGCTTTGGACAAGCAATGAAAACTCAATTTATGTACATATATATAAGTAAATTTATTAGTTAGGAAATCGGTTAAGTTGAACGAGCAAAAAAAAAACATAGAAATTAGGTTCAAATAATGAAGCGCGCGGTTTAAACAGCGCGCAAAACGCTAACAAATTCGATTCGAAATGATGAAATTAAACAACTAATCAGTGCTACGGGTGTGCGCGTGAGTGTGTGTGTGTGTGTGTGTGTGTGTGTGGGAGTGGGAGGCGGATTGGTTAGCTCAATGCCTGGGCACGGGCAGCAGACGAAGCGGCCTCGTCTGGCGCACAACGCGCTCCCGTGGCCTGGCCACAGCCAAGGGTGGCAGATAACCACGAGGCGCCACCGACTGCTGCTGCTGCTGCTGGGGCTGCTGCTGCTGCTGTTGATACTCCTGCTGATCATCGTAGATCTTCACGGTCTGCACATGATTCTCGACATTCTGTTCATCCTGCGTGACCACCTTGACAACATGATGCTGGCCGCGCGGCTGCTCATTGCTGGTGCCCAGTATTTTGATGGTCTTCACGCCGGCAGCATCCAGAGTTTCGAGCACTTTGAATGTGCGCGTCGCATGCGGCTTAACAATTTGAACGGTGCGCACCTTGGAGCTGCCCCGAGCAACAGGCGCGGCAGCAGCAACAGCCACATTGACGGCCAATTGCATTTCGCGTGGCATGAACTTTTGCAGCGACTGTTGCGCCTTCAGGCTGAGCGCGGGACGCTGATGTTGCTGATGCTGTTGCAGGTGTTGCTGTTGCTGCTGCTGTTGCTGCTGCTGTTGCTGCTGCTGTTGCTGCTGCTGTTGCAGGTGTTGCTGTTGTTGCTGCCGTTGCACGTGATGTATGTGATGATGCTGATGGTACTGCGTGGGCAGCGCATTGCGAGCGTAGGACATGGCGGGCGCATAGAAATGCGGACGCTTCGATTGCTCACGGTACATGGGCGCCACCTGGACAAATTGCTGCTGTACCTGCTGCTGCTGTGCATGTTGCTGCTGCACATGTTGCTGCTGTGGCTGTCCGTATCGTGCATATGGCTGTACCGTGTTCATATAGCTGCTCAGCGCGTGTATGTGTGTGTGCTGTGTGGGCGGAGCGAGCAGTGGGGCGGCAATTACAGCGGGCGCCTGATAAGCTGTTGCTGTTGCTGCTGTCAGCGTGCTGCTTGCAGTTGCTGTTGTCCTTACCTGTTGTTGCTGCTGCTTGGGCACGCCATAAATTATATTAGAGCCAGGCTGGGTAGCTTGACGTTGTGGCTGCAATTGCTGCTGCCGCTGTTGCTGCTGCCGCTGTTGCAGCTGCTGCTGTTGTTGTTGTTGTTGCTGCTGTTGTTGTTGCAGCTGCAATTGCTGCTGCTGCTGTTTGAGCAATTTCGTTTGCGTTTGCAGGCTGTGCAGCTCGGCAATGGCGGCCTCAAAATTTTCGGGCTTGCTAAACTCATATCCCTCTGGCAGCGCGCCAGGATGATTGAGCTGTTGTTGCTGTTGCTGCAGCTGCAATTGTTGCTGCTGTTGCTGCTGCTGCTGTGATGTCTGATAATTGTGATTGGCTTGTTGCTGTGGCTGCGTCTTGGCCGCATCGTAGTTGGGCGGCAAATAGTCTGGTGCACTATACTCACCAACTGTTGCTGGCTGCACGGCAGCAACTGGCTGTGCTGGTAGCTGTGGCTGTTCTATGATTTGATCCAATGGCAATTGATTCGGATTGCTGAAGTCATAGCCAGGCGGCAAGTAGCCAGGAGCTTGATATTCAGCCGCTGGCGCCGTTGGCTGCGGCAATGTTGCTTGCGGCGCAGGCTGTGCCAGTTGCTGCGGTGCTGCCAGCTGCTGTTGCTGTGCAATTTCTGGATTGGCAAAGTCATAGCCAGGTGGCAGATAGCCTGGTGCACGGTAATTTGATTGCAGCGAGTTGCTGCTGGCGATGCTGCTGCTGCTGCTGCTGCTGCTGCTGGCAATGCTGCTGCTGCTGCTGCTGGCGATGCTGCTGCTGCTGCTGCTGGCAATGCTGCTGCTGCTGCTGGCAATGCTGCTGCTGCTGCTGGGTGGCAAATAGGGCGGTGCACGATAGATCTGTTGCTGTTGCAGTTGTTGTTGTTGCTGTTGCAGTTGTTGCTGCTGTGAATAGCTGCCAGCTGTTGCTGTTGTGGGCGGTAAGTAATCGTTGGCCCTATAGACAGAATTAGAGACGAGTTGTTGTTGCTGTTGCTTCAGGCTGCTGGCGGTGGGTGGCAAATAGTCGGGCGCCTGATAGCTTGCTGGTGGCTCGGAGAATACCTGCGGTGCAGTTGAGCTTAACACGGAGCTCAAGCTGCCGCTGCCAGTGGATTGATATACCTGCTGCTGCTGCTGCTGTTGTTGAATGCTGGGCGTGGCAGCAGTGGGCGGCAAATAAGCTTGCGCGCTATAAGCCACATCCTGCTGTTGCGTCTGTTTGCGTTGAAAATCATGCTGATAGCTGGAGGGAAACGGCACCGAAGCAGCTGCTGTTGCTGCCACCGGCAATGGCCGGGCAACAGTGGCTGCCACCGGCAATGGCCGGGCAACAGTTGCCTGCAAATGGCCATCCTCATCGGCAAAGCTCAGATATGATACATCCAGGTTGTCATCGTCGACAGCTGTTGCCGTTGCACCGGCAACATGTTGCTGCGGCGCCTGCTGATGTATGTGTATCTCCTCGTGGCTGGGCTGCACGGGCGGCAGATACGCACGAGCCTTGCCCTCGTAATGATTGTGCACCTCGAAGATCTGATAGCGCGAATTGCCATAGCTGCTCTCCTCGAACCGATTCGGTTGCTTCAGCGATATATCCGCAGCGATTAAACCACATTGCGAGCAGGCGGCGAGCGTTAACAAAGCGCCAATTAACTTTTGGCCACAAAACAAAAAAATAGACAACAAAATTAGCACATTCAAAAAAAATATTCTATATAAATTACGGAAATTTCAAATCTATTTTTATATATTGCATAACACTTGTTAATCCTTTCGTTTTCAGTTTCAGTTTTTGGGTTCTTTTTTTGGCTCTGATCACTTGCACTTGTTGCTGCTGCAGCTAGTTGCTGCTGTTGCTGCTGCACTTACATTCATCTTCACGTTGGTCGTGCTTGAGCCCTCGATGTCCAATCGTTCAATGATGGCCCAGCTGGACCGGGCCACGCATTTTATACAAGGGCGCGCATTAGTTCAGCATTTGCTTCAGTCTGCAGTAGCTGCGGCTCTGTGTGTGTGTGTGTGCGTGTGTGTGTGCGTGTGTGTTGTGTGTGTGTGTGTCTCTTTGATGCCATCCCAGTGCCATGGTCCACACACTGCGCTGGCCTTTCATTAATTCAACGGCGCATGCGCAACATTTTTGGCCGCTGCGTTTCAGCTTTTAGCTTTTTATCTCGCTCGCTCTCTCTCCCACTCTCGCTCACTCTCGCTCTCTCTCTCTCTCTCTCTTGCTGTAGCTCGCTTGAAATGCAAATTATTTATTGAGTTATTACAAACATATCATTCGTAATGCTCCGAAATTCGACACTATGCCAATTCCGCGGATGTATGCGCTCTGCGGATGCTATTAATTATGCCAGCAACAACAACAACATCTACAACAACAGCAACAACAACAACAATTTATCAGCTCCATGATTTAGGCTTAGCCCCAAACTGTGCATCATTCAAATTCATGAAACTTGTTTTCATTTGTTCGAATTTCAATTTTCTTGACAATTTTCGCAGTTTTTTTGCCCTATTTAGAGAACGAGCTGGGCTAAGCGAATGCATAGATAAAAGGACTGCCAGCTCGAAACAGGATAAGAGCGCGCTGGGCGACTAGCAGATACCCTACGATCAGTGCCTAGCTGCCCTGCCACACTTGATCTACGGAAGGCGCAATCTTGAATAACTTTGGTGCTTATAGTCCGATCTTTTGGCAAATTTTATTCAATGTGCGTGCATACCCGAAGCATGAGGAGTTTCGCTTTCCTATGCTATGTTTTATTATTCTAACTCAAAATCGATATTTATCGGTTTTATCAAGAAGAGGAAGAGTTATCGATAGATAAGCCTGAAGTCTCGAGCTTTTGTCGTTGCCCAAATGGACACAGACAAACACGACTAGACTTCTGCCTGTTACATAGTTTGGCACACAGTCATTATACCCCATCTAGAGCTTATTGCAGGTCTTCGTACATCCATATGCAGATATGCCTCATTTAATCTGATTGCGTCTTACGAAAATATTTGCTAAAGGTTTCTGTCATTGCCTCACAATGCCAAAAACTATATAAATAAAGATAAAATAAATTAAAAATAAAAATTATTATATCATTAGCTGCAAGGGGTACGATTCGGGCTGGGGAACTGCGCGTATATACTTAGCTGGTAGCTGCGGCCACTTTTTAATGCCAGCCAATTAATTATGTGCTAATGAACGTGTCGGCTCATTAGGGAAGTGATATCGATGCAAACGAGTCTATCGTCTATCGCCTATCGGCTATCGGCTATCGGCTTATCGTTATGCGGGCCCATCAAATGCCGGCTGAACGTCTCGCAGTTGGGTGTGCCTTTGCCTCTGGGCCAAGCTCTTAAATATGTTGTCTATAAATATTAATGAGAGACTTTTATATGCAATGCATTTGGCACAGGCCGCGGCATTATCTAATAGATCATGTATATATACATATTAATTTATTAAAATGAATTAATATTCATTTATTGGACATGTTCAGCAATTAATTGAGACGAACCCCTCTTCAAATCACAAATAACCAATTTTTTATAATTTTCAAACAAATATTTTGTACGTAAAGATTTTATGCAAAACTTTCTTCACGCTCGAGCCGAATCTTCGCTTTCATAGTCGAAATAGCTCGCGCAAAAAAAAAAAAATAGGTGGAACAGCGCAGGTTTTTATTTGTCGTTTAGCTGCAGACTAAATAAACTTCTTTCTTTTCGCCCTTTTTTACTATCGCCTTTCTATGCAATTCTCATGAATGCAAGTAAGGCGGAGAAGTTTTCATGTGTTGGGAACCCAATACATTTTTGTCTTTTTCTCTCTCTCTCTCTCCCCCCCCCCCCCCCCCCTCTCTCTCTCTCTCTAATTCTCTAATTTTAGATCATGTCCCATAAGCCCATAAGCGAAATGAACTTGCAATAATTTATCAGACAGCAATAGATGCCAATGACATCCATAATATGACTGAGCTTGACTAACTAATTTCGGTTCACGCTTAAACCAGATCACATTTCATTCACATTTTTAATTTTGGGGTTTTTTTCTTCTTCTTATTGGTTAACCTTCTGCCAAGCGTTTCGTCTGGCCGCACGAATGCTGTGGGAATATTGAAAATGGTTTTCAATTGGCGTTGAGGCGAAGGCAGATGTTCACACACTCATTTCGGCTACTAATTTTGAATACTTTCACTTTTGAAAATGCAACCCAATATATTTCCGAATCACTCATCAAATTTATTCAATGTCAATCAATGGCATAGACATCCAAATATTTTTCCAGCCATTTTCTTTGTTGTTGTTTTTTTTTTTTTAATTTTTATTAATTTTCCAATATTTATTTGTGTCACTTTCCTAACAATTAACCTTGGCCCATGAATTAAGCTAGTAGGCCGCAGCTGAAGTAACTGTTCGAGACAAAAACGCTAACAAGTTGGCCAACCGAATGGGCCATAACTGCCTAACTGACCACCCCTAAGAGGCGGACAACAAAGGCAACTGAAATGTGTTTAACAAGTTATTTGTTTATCGATATGCTACAAGCATACAAAAATGACTAACAAAGGGTTATAATGGCATGAAACAGGCAGCAGGAGGCATCTGCTCAGCTCGTGGAGTATGTCTTATTTTGGACAGTACGATCTGAAAACTTCCTATTTGGAAAATGAACAAAGTTGTTGATAATTAATCGATAGCATCTGCCTTTTTCAGAATATCGATAAATATCGATTGTGAAACTTGGACTTTTAAGCAAAATCTCGAAGACTTTCAAAACTTAAGGCTACAAATTGGAAGAAAGCTACAAGTTTTTACATCTATTCGATAGTATTATCGATAAATATCGATTGTGAAACTTGGACTTTTAAGCAAAATCTCGAAGACTTTCATAGCTTAAGGCTACAAATTGGCAGAAAGCAACAAGTTTTTTATATCTATTCGATAGTTCCCGCTTTTAAATAATATTATCGATAAATATCGATTGTGAAACTCGGTCTTTTAAGCAAAATCTCGAAGATTATAAAAGCTTAATTCTACAAATTGGAAGAAAACAAGTTTTATATCTATTCGATAGTATTATCGATAAATATCGATTGTGAAACTCGGTCTTTTAAGTAAAATCTCGAAGATTATAAGAGCTCAGACTACAAATTAAAAGAGAAGAACAACAACTAGTTTCTATTTAATCGATAGCACCTTTTTAAGAATTGTATCGATAAATATCGATTGTGTGACTTGATCTTTTAAGCACAAACTCAAAGATTATACGATGTAATATAGACAAATACATAGTTCCTCATCGAAGTTGAAAAGCAACCTAGCTTTAAAAGTTCCAGCTATGTGCTTTGGTATTTGCACACATTGGGTTGCCATGCTAAAGATCTGAACATTTCATAAGCATCGGACTATAAAGACCCAAGTTACGCAAGAATGCATTTTCTAAAGACAGTTTTTAAATGTATCCAAGAATGGAAGAAAGCTCGAATGTACATAACTGCAGGGTATCTCCTAGTCGGACACGCACTTTTGCATGATCTTCGTCGACTATGGAAGCATTTTTTTTATAATTATTATTATGTTGCACAATAATTATTGGTATTTCTTTGATGTGATTCTATTCAAACAAGGCTCTAAAATCGATTCAAGCTAAATTAATTTCAACTCTTTTTCAATCATAACAAATATTTAATATATAATATACCCAAAGGCCAAAGCTGGCATATTTTTTCACATTTTTTGCCTTTGTCTTTGTCGATTTGCATTTACATGAATTGTCTTGTAAGCCTATTTATCAATTTTTCAGTGTTCGGCGGTGTTAATGTCAGAGACAAGATACTCGTATAGCTATTGTATCGCCAGGTATTACAATCCCAATCCCCAGCTGAACAATCAGGTAGCAACGGCAACACCCGTAAAACAATGCCAAAAGTTGTCCCAACAAAAAACTTGCCAATGATTGTGCTCATAAAAAAAAAACAACATAAAACCAACAAAAAACATAAACACAACAATATGCCATGAAAGGGAAAAACAATATTGAATATGAAATTGCCAGCGAGGGGCACTCGATATATATCTCTATCTATATATAAACATATATACTATTGGAAATGGGTGTTTGGGTTATAAAACGTCAACATCAAACCACACACACTGAAGGATCTATATATATAACTGATTGATTCTCACTTGGTGATTGACTGATTCATGACAATCGCGTAATGCTAGCCTTAGAAGCTATGGAGCTGCATTTTGCGCAGTAAAACTTCTTGCCTTCTACTTAAAAAAGCGAAATTTGAAAAAAGAAACAAACTTGACTCCGACAAGCCAAACACAAGCCAAAATAACTGTGCTGCACAACATAAACTTTTTAAATATCGCCCTACTATGCGATTCTCATTTATAGAAGTCAGCCTAAGAGGTTTTTATGCTTTGATTTAGGGTCATCTAGTAAACTTTAACTCTGATTATACTCTCTCTTTCTCTCACTCTCTCACTCTCTTACTCTCACTTCCCCTCTCTCCCTCTCTCTATCTCCCTCTCTTTGTCTCTTTCTCTCTCTCCCTCTCCCTGTCCCTCTTAAGGGATTCCCATTTTATCTTTTGACCAAGCAGCTATAGGCTGCGGTTCATGTAATTTCGGGTTTGAACCAGCACATTAAAAGAAACCGGCTTGCAACCATGTTATCTATTTATTTCCAACTGCCAACTTACGTATGCTTCAGATATTACAACTCAACGAACGCCTCGCGTTTTGACGCTGAATTTGTCAGTTGACTCTTCGGGCTCTTCGCGGTTTGCCCACCTTGAACACCTGCCCCCCCCCCCCCCCTTCCCGCACCATCGCCTCCCCTTGAGCTGCGTTGCCAAGCCAGCTAATTGATACATAAAGCATCGAGCATTTTGGGAACAGGCAGCAGCCGCGACAGCCAAAGCGTCGCCGGCGATTTTTTGGGGCGTGTTTCGGTTTTATTTTATTTCGTTTTTTTTTTTGGCTCTAAGCTGGAACCTGAGATTCATTGATTGGCATCATCTATTATGCATGCATGGCTATGGATGCAAATCTGAATGGATGTGGAAACACACAATTTATGCAGCGTTCCAATGAGGGGGGGGGGGGGGGGGGGGAGGTAGGGCGGGGATGGGGTCCAGCTGCTCATCGCGCTAAACTTTAATGGGCTTTTAATGTGTGGCTGCTTTCTGGCCTACTGAATGGCCCCTTGCCCCTTGCACCTTGCACCATGCTGTCTGCCTCTCTGCGCTGGCTTTTCATAATTAGCATTAGCAAATTGTGCTGGCAGTTTGATTAACCCCAATTACATCAATCAAACGCTCAATCGTTCAATCACAACATTTACACATGTCCTTCACAGCAACTGCGACCTTTCACCTGCCACGGCGCAGCGCCTCTGCGTTTCAGTTTCAGTTTCTGTGTTTCTTTTGTTTTTGTTTTTTTTTTGCAGAAAAATCGCTGGCGACACGTGTGTGGCCCAAGTGGCAAACGCCAGCGGCTAAAAACGCATCAAAAACTAAGCACGCGTTTTTTTTTGTTTTTAATATATTTATTTATTTTTTTGTTCGCAACATTTTGCCATTTTGCTAATTGCCATTTATTAACTATTTATTTGTTATTAACAAATTAAGCAATTTACAATAATAGCTTTGGCAGGCGACAAGCCAGGGACAGGCATTGCCATGCCTTATGCCATGCTCGACGAGGAGATACCACGCATTTGGAAAGCAGAAAATCAATTTAAGCTCAAGTAAGACATTAGGCAACTTTTTTATTTTGTCAAGGCATAGAAGAAGACATCTCCGAGCCTACAGGGTATTTGTATTCTAGATCGGCAGCAAGAGCCGAGGGAATATAGTCAAGTCCGTCTGTCCGTCCATCCGACTCCGCGTCCATTTGATTCTCTATGAACTAGTCTCCCAGTCTTAAAGCAAACGTCTTGAAGGTCCGTTTTACTACTGCAGCCAGTAAATATGTCGGAACCGGATCGTAACACAATATTATATATATATATACTGCAAAGAAAAGAAATGCTTTTGGGTTTGAACCAGCAACCTCTCGCTTGCTAGTCCAAACCTCCCACAGCTAGACCTTCGCCAAGAAGCAAAAGCCAAATAATAAAGCTGCAAGGAAAAGAATGATTTTGGGTTTGAACCAGCAACTTCTCGCTTGCTAGTCCAACTCTCCCACAGCTAGACCTTCGCCAAGAAGCAAAAACCAAATGTTAAAGCTGCAAGGAAAAGAATGCTTTTGGCTTTGAACCAGCAACTTCTCGCTTGCTAGTCGAACCCTCCTACAGCTAGATTTACGCAAGAAAGCAGCATTAAGCTTCACACACAGGTCATCAGCACGTCGCATACTCCAGACACATTTCTTTTGTTCAAACTTTGACAAATCGCGCCCGACAAGAGCTATAAATTAAAAAAAAGGTCACTCTAGAGCAGCTTTTCTTTGCGAGGCATAAAACAAAACGCTTTGCGAGCCGGCATTATAACATAATCAATGCACAATGATTCTGCAGCCCATCTGGAGATTTATGGAGCTGCGAAGTTGAAAGACAACAGACGCCAGTTTTAAATAACAGTTGATTTAATATTTATTTTGTTTGTCTGCAAATATTCGGTAGTCTTTTGGCCAAGTTTCGGGCCAAACGATGTGCAATATCGTATAATACAAAAAATACATTTGGTTACATAATTACATCATTTTTTTTTTGTTGCGCGCGTTTACATAGAAAATTTTGTGTAATCAAAAAAAAAATGTTTAAAAAAAAATTAACAACAATTTAAAAAAAATATATAATGTCTCAATTATATACAGTATTTACAGGCGCCTGGCTAGCCGCTTGGTCGGGCTTAGGCCCAGCCGCCAGCTGGCTGCCAACCACCGCCGCCGCCGCCGGAGGACCAGCCACCGCCGCCACCACCGCCGCCGTGTCCACCGCCACCGCCGCCGCCGCCACTTAGCTTAATGATTTTGATGACCTTGGTGGAACCGCCGCCGCCGCCGCCACCGCCGGATGACCAGCCGCCGCCGCCGCCGCCGGAGGACCAGCCACCGCCGCCGCCGCCGCCGCCATGTCCGCCGCCGCCGCCGCCAGCGCTGCCCAGGCTGATGATCTTAATGAGCTTTATATCACCACCACCGCCGCCGCCGCCTCCATGACCGCCGCCACCACCGCCCGAAGACCAACCACCACCGCCGCCGCCGGAGGACCAGCCGCCGCCGCCGCCGCCACCGCCGCCGCTTTCGGTAATCACCTTGATCACCTGCACATCGCCACCGCCGCCGCCGCCGCCATGTCCTCCGCCGCCGCCACCGCCCGACGACCAGCCGCCACCACCACCACCGCCGCCCGAGGACCAGCCGCCACCACCTGGCTTAGGCTTGGCCGTCACGCTGGCCGCCCCAATCAGCAAAAGACAGACAAAGGCCTGCAAAGGAATAGGTAACATGAAAGTTAGCAACAACTACATGACTCTCAAACTGCGACTTTAAAACTGTAAATTTTAGTCTCTAAATATACATTATCCGACTCTTAAGCTGTGACTTGATCATTGTGATTCGCCAACAGTGATTTTTAAGCAATAACTGTTAAAGTTAGCAGCAACTATGTGACTCTAAAACTGTGCTTTTTAGTAATTGACTCTTAAACTGTGAGTCTAAATCTACGAATATACTTGAATGGATCTAGAACTGTGACCCTAGCCTTTAAAATTATGTTCGCTGAAGCGCTGAAATTGTGACTTATTTGTTAAGACTCGGAAACTGTGACTGTTAAGCAATGCCTGTTAAGCTGTGACTGTGATTCTAAAGCGCATGCGACTTTCAATCGGTGTCCTTTAGTCGTTGACTCTAAAACTGTGATTCTAAGATTCTAAAAATATTGGCTGTGGCTATTAAACTGTGACTTCAGGAGTGAGCTGTGACTCGCAAATTGTTACTCTTAAGCTCTGACTGTGATTCCAAAAGGCGTCAGGATAATGAGCAACAATGATATGTCTTTCAAACTGTGCTTCTATGTCTTCGACTCTCAAACTGTCACTATTAGCCTTTAAATAGATTGCTGTGCCTTGAAAACTATGGCGCTGAATCTCTAAATATATTCGCTGGGACTCTAAAACGGTGACTCGAAAAGTGTTACTATGTCTGTTAAGCTGTGGTTCGCTAACTGTTACATTAAAACAGTGACTCGACAGTTGTGACTTCTAAACTGTGATCCTTGAGCTGGGACTCTAAGACTGTATCTCTTTCAACTATGAATGCACAACTGTAAATGACAAAATATGACTCAAAAACTGTGATCTTTGAGCTGAAGTTCTGAGACTGTGACCCTCTCGACTATGACTCTACAACTGTAAATTACGAACTGTCATCCTGGGACACTACTGAAAAATCAAACTGTGACTCTAAAACTGTCATCCTTGGCTTTAAATTAAATATGCCACTGTGGCTACTCAGCTGTGATCCTAACGCTAAGAATCTCTGAATGCAACCCCCTCGACTATGACTCTAAAACTGTTAGCTACAAACGGTGACTCCAAAACTGTGGAAGATGCAAGTGCTCGCGATTTCCGGTACCGTGAACTGCACTTGTTAACAATTTGCGGAAATGGAAGTGAACGTGTGCAACAAAGTTCGTTTTGCCCTGTGACTGCAAAACTGTGACTTTAAAAAAATATAAAGTCCTAGCTGGCGACAACAAAAACAAAAAAAAACAATATAATCCTCAAGCCTTTGGCAACACAAACACAACAAAAATTAAAAAAAAAATTAAAATAAAAGAGGAAAAAAAAAACGAAATTTAAATGTTGCACGCGGCGTATGCGCAATATGCGTTTGGTATATTGACACGTTCCACAGGCACCGTACGTACTTTCATGGCTGCACGTTGAATTATGCGATCGCTTGCTTAACTGAGTTATCGGTCTATATATATATATATATACGAGTATATAATGTTGCTCCTGTGATATCCTGCGTTGGCTGCTTGGAGTGGAATACGAAACAACACTGACATGACCAGAGCTGGCTGTGCGGACTTTTATACCCAACTACCATGTTGGCACACATTAACCGGAAAAACGTTTTTCCAAAAACCATTCGCTGCTCGCGGCCGCCGCATTCGCTATGCATGCAACAAGGCAGGGCGTGCGGTGTGCTGCGGTGTATGGCATCTACAATTTTCCCCGCCGTTGTCATGATTATTGCCAACCGTCTGCAACATTGTCGCTCTCTCGCCGTGTGTGTGTGTGTGTGTGTGTGTGTGTGTGTGTGTGTGTGTGTGTCGGTGAGTGTGCCTGGCAATATGGGCCAAATGCTGCCGCATCATTGCCATTAGGCGAAAGTGAGACTCAGCCAGACACCCGCAGAGTGCCCCTACCCCCTCCATAACCCCTGGCCCTTATGCAGCCAGCCGGGCAGCCGGGCAGGCAGTGGCAACAAGTCATAACAGGCAACAAACTGTTGCTGTCCCATCTGCAGCAGCATCTGCCAGCGTTGGTTTCGACTTGTTTGTGTTGCATCCGCAGCAGCGGCAGCGGCAGCCGCAACCTCAGCCACAGCATTAACTGCACCTTTCCCATTACATAAGCAACGGCTGCTGTAGCCCAACTTGCAACTTGTTGCCCCTTTTACTTGTTGTTGGCCATTTGTTGATTAACATCTGCCTTTGTTTCTTTTTTTTTTCCATTAATTTGTTGTTCGTTCGCAAATCGCAGCACTTGCTGCCGCTTCTCGATTCTATTAAGCATATTCGCCTGGCACACGCTGCGTATGCGTGATATTTAGAGAGATTGCGCATGCGCAGCGTATACGCAATTTATACGGCCAGCACATCAATCGCTTTTGCCTGGCATTCAGCTGCAAATTGTATTTATAATTTACTGAGGGTCAGGCATTTTATTGAACATCTTCGTCTAAACGCTTGCAAGAACCGCAAAACTCATCAACTTGGCAATGTTGGCAATTCTTAAGCAGCAGCTGCTTGGCCAAGTGAGTTTATGGTCAAGCTGACTTCAAATATATAATATATTTTAGAAATTCAATGCTTCAATGCCCACTTAACGACATTTGTGGTAAGCAAGCTGCTAGCCCTGAACCCTTTGTTTTCTATATAATCCTTACATATATAATCAAAAGCATTTGGCAGCGTAAGCCTTGGCAAGTAGACAGATTCCAGAAGATTCCATTTTCTAAGAGTCAAAGTTTCCAACAAAAAACAACATCCACAACGTCCTAAGATTAGGCTTTGAGCGTTGAACTAGCAAGCGAGAAGTCGCCAGCCCAAATCAAGCCAAAATTTTAATATATAAACTTATAAAAAATGTTTGGATCTTCAAAATGTTAGCTATAATAAATAAAATAAATAATTGTGTCGAAAGGAACGACGAGGTTTCGTCTAATTTTGTAACTGACTCAAATCGGGCGACGCCGGGTAATTTTTTCCAGCATTGTAATATTATGGCCAAAGCTTTCAACTAGTTCTAGTATATCAAAGCAAATTATATAATATATACACATATATATAAAACTGTATGTGCTGACAGACTGAAAGATTGACAGATTGACTGATTGATTGACTGGCTAACTGACTGACTGATTGATGATCAACGCACAGATCAAGCCGTTAGAGCTAGAAAGCGAAAATTTTCACAGAAGTTACCTTATTCGATGTAGGGAAATTCCACCCGCAAGCGTGGAAAATCGTGAAAAGCAGTTGTATGCAACTTTTTTGCTTACCATCCGATTGGCCTCAAACTCTAACTTTCCAAGATCTTCTTATCTCAAATGCATGTGATATAAAGTGGTTCAATTATTTGTTGGATGAAACAAACAAGCTTGCTCTGTGCCAAATGTGATTATGGGAATTCCACGCACAACTGTGGAAACTAAGCGAAAATTTCTAGCATGCAACTTTTCTGTTGGCTTTGAATTCATTTTAGATGTCTAAGTTTTTCGCGATTGATTAAAAAAAAAAAAACAAATTGCATCTTGAAGGCAACTTGATCCAAAGTAAGTCAGTTTTTTCGGATCAATCAAATCGGGAGTTATACGTTTGGGGTGGAAATTTCTATGCCTCTTTGTCAAAAGTCAAAGTTTTCTGATCTAAGAACAAACAAAGTTGAGACACAGAAATTGAACTAGGCGAAAAAAGAAATACTTGAATATGCATTAAAAGCCAGACGAAACGTTACAGCTGCGCTTATAATTCCCAATTGGTTAAGGCGTTTTCTTTATGTCTAAATAAACTGTCCGAACTCTCAATAATCGGACTTTGGCAATATATTTTCAATTTGAGAAACATAAATTAATATGAAATAATTGTCTTAATTGAGCACTCGTCGCGGCATTTGTGAAGTGGCACGTAATTAAGCGGAGTGTCAAGAAAACGCGCTACAATTCTGATAAGGCCAGCTGATAAGATATTCAGAAAGAAAAAAAACAAGAACAGAAAAACATAAAAACTCAAGAAATTGCAATCGCAGTGCCATAAAATGCTTGCAATAAGCTCTGAAGCGCTTCGATCGGGATACATTTTCCAGGGAAATTGTCAAGATGATGCAAACATATTCCCCCCCCCCTACACACAGTCATCCCCCGCACCCCAGCAACGGGTTACGCACAATGCGAATTGCAAATTGTGTATTTTGTCAGGCAAACAAAATGCAATCATAAAACTGCAATCAGCTGCACTTACACAATCGCAGCGAGGGTTGCGCTAATACAAAAAACAAAAATAAAATTAATAAAAAATAAATAAAAAGAAGAAGAAGAAAAAGCTCGAAGTCAAATGAAGTGCAGGCGGCCAAAAGACAACGTCGCGAGTCATCCCCCAAGTCTCGATGCCAGTTGCAAATCATCGAGACCAGATCCATGAAATATATACATATATATATATATATAAAAGCCAGGTGAAGAAGAAGAGTGAAGAAGCCAAGACACGACACCGAAAAGGCGCATAAAAACAAGCAAGAGGCTCTTCTGGGCAGTTACCGACTAGCGTATACCCTAAAGCCGCTTCCAACTCAGTAATAAAAATAGATAAATTGATTCCTCAATGGAACTCGATGTATATACTCATGTAGAATCGTCATGTCAAATTTGTAGACTCTAGCTCTTAAAATCTGCGAGATTCGCTCAAAAAACAGGATTTCGATATCGATTTTTATCGATTACTCTGAAACGGAGCAAGTTATCGGATATCGGAAATAAGCTCGTACTGCGGGAGCAGTAGAAGCACCTACATTCCAAATTTCAAGTCTCTAGCTCTTATAGGTGCTGAGATCCTTGCGTTCATACAAACGGGCGGACAGACGGACGGACGGACGGACATGGCTAGACCGACTCGTCTATTGTTGCCGATCAAGTATATATATATATACTTGCTATCTTCTGTCTGTTACATGCATTTTCTCAAGTGCATTATACCCCATTTAGGCATTTTCAATGGATACAGGGTATAAAAAGCTGTGGAGTCAGTTGCCGCCGCAACTCTCAGCTGGCAACTGGCAACTGTCAATGGCAGCCCGTTTTGGTATAATGATAGAGGAGATACATAGGTTTCCCTCATTTGTTCGACGTAGACCCGGTCACAAAACGCTTTGCGTGAGATACGAGTGCATTGTATTCATAATTATGCTGCGAACACTTTACCATTTCCCCCCTTTTTCCAGTGCTATGGGTGATTCCATAGCACTTGAATACTAATAGTCAAGTATTTGAAACATCAAAGCAAGTTTGCTGGTTCTAACTTTTTATACCCGGAACCCAGAAGTAAGCTCCTCCGACCCCAGAAAGTATATATATTTTGGATCAGCAAACGAGTCGATCTAGACATGTCCGTATGTCTGAACCCAAGGATCTCAGAGCCCATAAGAGCTAGAGAAATTTGGAACTTAGGTCCTTCTACTGCACCCGCAGTACGAGCTTATTTCCGATTATCGATAACTTGCCCCGTTTCTAAGTAATCGAAAGGAATCGATATTGAAATTCTTATTGAAATCGAACAGAAATCGCTTTAGACCTCTTTAGAAAAAATACTCTCAAAAACACACACAAAAACAAATGAAACTGTGAAAGAAATTTGAATTGTGCGTCAAATTTAGTTTTGGTAATTGAGAACAACTTTTGTAAATTGTAATCGAAAAGCGTTTTTAACGTGGATAAATAAAATGTGAGTATGCATTCAGCTGGTCAGTTATATTCGATTATTCATAGTACGGAGTTGTATTCACTGAGTTATGATCCATACAAATTCAAAGAGAGCCAAGAAAATAGTTAATACTGGAATTGCAGGGTATTCATAATTCAGTGCTAACCGCCCGTCGCTGTCCCCTTTCCTAGCCGCCGAGAGTTCGCTTGGCATCCACTGCGAGTCTTTGGTCTCCTTTGTCTTATACACTTTCTGAGGGTATTTCAAGTTTGTCGTGAAATGTGCAACACATCGAAATACCGAATCGATCGGATTGTTGTGCATAACATTTGCTATTCATTCTTTATTTAAAGATATCTTTATCAAACGCAACTTCTATATATGAGTAAAGTTCTATTTGTATTATATTATATAGCTGCCATAGCATTAATCAGTCAATATATCAGTTCTAGTATGCAAAATTTGTTTATATTTCAATATATCTTGACCAAACTTTGCATCTATAGGCATGATTCTTCTATATGACCAAAAAGCTAGTCGAATCGTACTATTATATCATATAGCTCTATAAGAAAAGTCAATCGTATAATGGATGTTTGTATGGAAAACTTTATTGCTATTTCTGAATACAACTTCAACCAATTCATCAGCTATTCACAACCATATTAAATCGGTTTACTATATGGCCACAATAGGCACAATGGATCGGAAATAAAGCTTTGTCTCAAAAGCATTTGTAAGCCACATCCATATACATATATATTTAATTAATGGCGTTACTTCTTTTGTTTCTATTGCAAATCTTTGTTTGAAGCCTTCTTTTGATGATATGAAAGGGCATTCAGTCTTCGCCATGCATTAGCTGCCTTTGTTTTAAGCCGCCAATCAGGAAGCAGCATCCAAAATCGCGACAACCTCGACCTATGTGCAGGCAAATGCATGCATGTGTATGCGTGCGTGTGCATGTGTGGATCTGTGCTTGTATTGGCGCAAGTGAGCGGCGTTTACGCCCGCTGCTGCGACGACGGCGACGGCTGCTGCGGCGACGGCTGCTGCTTCTCTGTAGTGTAGTGGAGCAGCAGGTCAGGTAGCGACGCTCAAGTTGTTGTTGTTGTTGTTGCTGTTGTTGCAGCAGCACAAATTGCGGCTCATTTAAATGAACGCTGTCATCGCAGTCGGTACAAAACTTGTT
Organism: Drosophila novamexicana; assembly: GCF_003285875.2. Classification (NCBI taxonomy): domain Eukaryota; kingdom Metazoa; phylum Arthropoda; class Insecta; order Diptera; family Drosophilidae; genus Drosophila; species Drosophila novamexicana. The sequence goes on from NW_020824847.1 coordinate 1,114,611, forward strand.
TTCTTTTTGTTATGCACTGTACTTTTTGAAAATGGCTGCATTGATTTTGGGCAAACGTATGTAACATGCAAAAGGAATACATATGTACATATATATATACATACATACATATATATACACATATATGTACATATATATACTGCCCTAGTCCGTTAGCGCCATGTTCTTTTGCATAAACGTGTTCAAGTCGAGAATTTTGAAATATATGAAACTCATCAGCTGTGTATAGGGTATCTGCTAGACGTGCATGCCCGACTAGAGCACGCTTGTCTGTGTTGCTGTTTTTTCTTTTTCGTTTGTACAAATTGCAACGGTTGAACTATGAGCCCGCCGAAATTGCCGCATCGAATTCGCCGTCGCACAGCTTGGCTCAGCTCAGCAACTGTTTGTGTGTGTGTGTGTGTTTGCGCTCTCTCGCTCTGACGCGCTGCTTGTTGATACAGTTGTTGTCTTACAGTTGTTTACTTCATTCTTTTTTTTTTAAATTCGGGGCCGCTTTGCCCTGCGGCAATAAATATGTATGCATAATAATTTGATCGAAATATGATGTTTTCTGTGCCAAATGCCACGGCAACAACAATAAAGGCAGCTCTAACAGTTGCTATCTTTGTCTGGCTCGATGGGTTTCCGCCTGTTAGGTAATAGCCGTTGCTTCCTGCAAAGCGAGACAGCAACAACAACAACGGTGGCATCCTGCCAGTGTTGCCATAACGAGCGTACATCATTTATGGCAAGCATTTATGGCGTCACATTCTCCACGCGCGTCTTCGGCCAAAAAAAAGAAAACGCAACATTCTTGTATTTTTGTTTTGTTTTTGTTTTTTTTTTTTGAAGAAAAACAATTCTCTTTCTCTGTTGAAGGGGGTGTGGGCTGGGCGTGGGAAGGGGGGCTCATAAACAAATCAATTACAATTTGCTGGACAATGGGAATACATGTGAGAGAAGGTAGCCTGGCAACAGTTTCGTAACATTAAAAATAATATAAAAAAAAATTTTTACATATATATATGCGTGTGTGTGTGTGTGTGTGTGTGTGTATGGTAGAGATGGTTGCGCTGCTCCCACTGCGTGCTCCAGTTCGTCCAGATTACAGGCGACCATAGCGCGCCTGGCTGGGCTTGCGATCCGTAAAGAAGTTGCGCAACACCAATATCTGGACGAGTCCAATCAGGATCACAGTTGCCGTCTCCAGCGATGCCCAGACCATGACACGCTGATTGATATCCTCGGCACGTTTGCGTCCCTGCGCCTCGCGCAGCCGATGATGCGTCTGGGCGTCCAGTATATCGTTGAGGGCCTTGTGTATCGCCTGGGATGATGTCTCCATTTGGGTTAGCACCGTGGCGTGCTCATCGACGCCGGGCAAAGCCGGCTCCTCGCCCACCTGAAAGTCCACGTAGACGATTTTGTGCGAAAACGCCGAAAACTTGTTGCTAAAGCAGGCGGTATAAACGCCCGTTGTCTCGGCAATAAACTGATGGCTATCAAAGGTGGCACGGTTCAGCGAATAGATGATCTGATTCTGTGGATCCTTGAGGACCACATCCACGTCCAGTTGACCGCCGGCGGATACTTGAAATTCAAAATAGGCGCTCGTATTGCGCTTGATCTCCTCGTAAAAGCAATCCTCCGCATTGTCGCCCAAATCGAACGTGAACTCCACGGCGCAGCTGATCTGCAGCAGCGCTGCCAGCACCAGCAGCGACAGCAACAACATTGGGCTGCTGCTGCTGATGCTGCTGTTGTTGCTCTTCTTCTTGCTGCTGCTGCTGCTGTTGTTCTTCTTCTTGCTGCTGCTGTTGTTGTTGCTGCTGCAGTTGTTGCTTTGGTTATTCAGCTGCTCGTCGCGCATTTTGATATTACTTTTTCTTTTCTTCTCTATTTGGCTAGTTATTGACTAAAAAAAAAGAGCGTTTGCTGCCACGCAGCAGCTGACAAGACTTAAATCCTGCGTCGATATCGGCTTTTGCTCAGTTACAGCTGCAAAAAAAACACACAGACACACACATACACATGCACACAATTAATTATCTATTCAAGCGAATTGTCGTTTGCCGGCGCTCACCTGTTTAATTCGTTGGTGCAAGGTCTTGTCGCTCGACTGTTCTTTCGGCTCGATTGTTGGCTTTAAATATAACAACAAAAATAATAGTCAATTCCTCGTTTAAGACGGGCCAAATGTTCTGTCAACGTGTCAACACTTTTTTTATTTGGGGCGTGCGTTGTGCAGCACTGTGCGCGCAGAGTTGCAAAGAACACGTATGTCTTGAGCTAACAGCGCTGGCAATTGCTGTGCTGTAATGACACTTGATGTAATGGCAGAACTTTACAGCGGCATATTGATAAGAGAGTATTTCACAAGTTTAGCAATCAAAAACTTTTGTAACTGTAAATCATTGCTTAACAGAATCGTTAATTATCTAATGTGCGCGTTTGGTGTTTAATGCTCAATGTTTTTGAACCGAGAATTCTTATAGATAATTTATTTTAAAGAAAAACACATTAGAGCATTGATAAAAAAAAACATATTGTTGTGCATCGCTACCCTTAATTTAAACCGGCAACACAGCTTAGATAACAGAACTGGAAAAGAGCACTGCAATAAATGAGTAAGTGTCATGCCAGCACACTGCTAATTGCCTTAACAGAAACGCTCACATAACATTAACATAACAGCTCAAGAGCACAGCAGTAAATAAGCGTCATGCCGGCACACTGCTAATTGCTTTAACAGAAACGCTAACATAACAGCACAAGAGCAGAACAACATGCTCTCGAGCAAGCATCATGCCGGCACACTGTTAGTTATTCGAACAGATACGCTAACATGACAGCACGCGGATCGCCGCTTTGCAACACTGTGCAGCAATCGAAATTGAAAGAATTTTGTTTGTTTAAATTCTGTTGTTGTTTTTTTTTGTTTCCTTTCCGTTTGTTTCGATTCATAGCAATTGCCAATTGATACGCCAGCATGCCGGTGGTGGACCTGACTGTCGATCGCAATCTGCTGTGCCCCAACTTCGACGGCTACAAGCTCTCCTTCGATGCGGTGCCGGTGCTCCGCCAAGGCTTCGATCGCGATCCGCTCAAGCTGGAGCCGCACCTGAATCAATATTCGCTGCTGCATGTGGAGCTCTTCGCCAAACACAATCTGCTCTTCTCGGATCCGTGGGCCCGTCACAACAGCTACTACATGAACAAGGCCCACCAGCTGGTGCTCTGCTCCTACGATGAGCAGCACGGCCAGCCGCGCGCCCAGCGTGTCGTCTATACGATGCGGCGCGAGGATCACGGCGACGGCTATCAGCATCTGGTCGGCGACTACAACTATACGCTGCGCTTCATATCCGAGAAGTACTGCGTGGTGTGCGACGGCATGCTGACCTACCATCTGCTGGAGACCGGCGATCGCAGGCGCGACACCAGCTGGCAGCTGGTCACCCGGTCGCCGGTGACCAGCGACATGGAGCAGCGCGGCTTTGTGCTATACGATGCGCGGCTGGACATGGTGCAGGAGCGCAAGCAAATCTCGCTGATTGGCGGCCATGTGAGGCGACGCGAGGCCGCAACGCCGCAGCAGGCGGACGTGCATGTGATGCAGCTGATCTGGTCGCGCTGGACGCTGGACAGCCTGCCCGAGGCGGGCTGGTCGTACAATCTGTGCGAGCAGCTGGAGACGCCCGGCTCCATATACTATTGTGCCTTTGAGCCGCGCGCCGAATCCCTGATCGTCTGCTCGAACGGTCAGCTCCAGACGCGGGCTCAGCGCGATGCGGAGCTAAACGCAGAGCAGGAGCAGGAGCAGTTGGAGGAGCAGGTGATGGAGGAGGGGCAGGATGAGGAGGAGGAGGGGCAGGAGACGGCGGAGCAACCGCCGGAGCCAGAGCGTCTGCCCATACCAAATCTGGAGGAACCCATCGAAGAATGTGACTTTCCATTGGGCAGCAGCGATGACGACATCAAAATGGGTATGCAACACACACACACACACACACACACACATACGCGCACACCTGGCTAATCCTTCCGTGCATTTGCAGTTCGCTTCAATCTGAGCACATCCGGGATTACACACACGATATTCCTGGGCGCAATACCGCCATTGTTTGCGACCTCGCTGCGCGCCGGGTATCCGGCGGCATTTGTGACACGTCAGGGCGTGGACGCGTCCGTTTGGCTGCAATTGTATCAGCCGTCGAAGCCGGGCGAGTGGGGTGTGCGGCACGAGGGCAATCTGCATGCGTTCGGCTATGTGCAGGCATCCAAGCAGCAGCGCAAGTTTATTGACTGTTGCCCCCAGCTGGAGTATGCGGTTATATCGGAGAGTTATCGGCATTTGTTTATATATAAGCCGCGCTACGATTCCGCCGGGGGATTGCGCAATCGCAACGGGCCGCAGGTGGTTATTGGCAAACAGAATTTGGTCACACTGGACGACGATCTGGGCGAGGTGCTCGGTCTGGTAACTGCAACAAATGTGATTACGGTGCTCACCGAACATGCTGTACTCTATCTACAGGTTTAGTTTGTATTTAAAATGGAAAAAAGAAAGAAACAACAAGAATTAAGCACGCCCTTTTTTTTATATATAATTATTGTACATCATTTATTGTACATCATTTGCATATTGAAATTTGAATTTGTTGTTTTGGCGCGCGCGCGCTTTGCAACACTGTCAGCTGTTGGCGCTGCCATATACACCGCATGGTGTATTAGGGCATTTGCATTATCTGGCAGCACCATGCATTTAATGCGTACAACCTTTTTTTTTTTACATAAATAGCCGCGCGCAGTGGCAGGTTTTCTAGTTTGTTTTTTTTTTTTTTTTGGAATTTTTGTGTTAAATAGCGCTGTCGTTCTCACGCTGGCAATTAGAAGTTAACAACTATTTATATAGCACAAACAGAATCGTTATTGCCGCCGTTCAAAATTGAGTTTCAAGTGAAATTTCGAGTTAATAACAGTGTGTGCATTTTTGTGGAATTGTGAAATTGTTGGTGGCGGCAAAACAGACATCGGATCGGAAAAGCGAACTATAAGCCGTAAGCAATTGGATCGCCAGCGCACCCACACTCATTAAAACACACACGCACACACACACCAAGCAGCAGCGTCTTCTAATTAGAACAACTCGCACACACACACACATACGTACATGTGCATGCACGTACATATGCGATATTAAAAAAAAAGTCTTGAAAGGCCCAGCCGCACATTTATGTTGTTGTTCTTAAGTGTGCACATGTATGTGTGTTGCTTTTTGGTGCAAACAGCGTCTATTATTAATAAATATTACAAATCGCCGCCAGCGTTGACGTTGCAGCTGTAACGGCAGTTACATAGTAAGCAAATACAAAAACAAAAAAAAATAGAAGAAAAAACAAAAAAAAAACACGCGGCCTGCACATTTTGTTGTTTTCATGCACACACACGCACACACATTCAACTTAGATGATACTAAATCTATATGTATATGAATTTCTTTTGTTTATTAAGCATATTGTGAAATCGTGGCAAAACAATCAACTAAAATAAACCACACAAGAACACAAACAGAAGTGCAAATTACAAAAACAACAGCTGCAGCAACAACTACAGCAAGAGCAGCGAAAAAATCGGAAAAACTAAAGAGAAGTTCGTTAAATTGACGTTGGTCAGTTGAGTTTGTCGTTTGGTTACACAACCAACAACAACAACAACAAAAATAAATTCTGAATCGGCATTCGAAATCAGAATCAAAACGTGTGTGAAAAACATCAGCACGCGGTCACACACAGACACACACACACACACAAACACACGGCACACAGAGACAGCGTCAGCGAGAGCGAGCAAAAGAGACAGCGCCAGCAGCGCAGACAGTAAGAGCGAGGGCAGCAGCACCAACAACAAACAGGTCATTTTTGCTTGTGCAGCCGTCGCCGCCGCTAGGCATCCTCTCTCTCTCTCTCTCTCTTCATATAATCCAAACGCCGAGAGCAACAGCTGAGCAGCATCCAACAAGAAGCCGAATAATTCTGATTGGAGCGCACGCGTTTGTTGCTTTTATCATTGTTCTACAGCATTTACCGGTAAGTGTTTGCCGTAATTCAAACTAGCTACTTCTACTATGCATGCGCGCATGCATGTGTGTATAATGTGTTCATTATTTGAATAAGTGCGTAATTTCAGTCTCTACAAGTGGGTTTGGGTCGTTTTTTTTTTTTTTTTTTTATTGATTTTTTGGCTCGTAATTACATGACAATTAGTTTTGTTGTTTAAGTAGCGCGTTTTGTTGTTGCCTTTGCCGCTGTCCAGTTCCAGGCCGTGCATAACCTTGACATTCGCTTTCCATACAAATTTATGTGCATGCCGATGGGTATGTGCGTATGTGTTTGACTGTGGCGTACGGCTTACACACTGTCCAATTGGACTGGAACAGCAGTGGCCTTGAGCATTTGGCCTGGAAGCTTCTAATTTGATATTTTAATCAACTTAGAAACTTATCACAGCATATACATATATGCATATGTGTATGCATGTATGTGTGCCTGCATATCATACGCGATTTATTGCATGTCACATTTCTGTGAAGTCATTCACATGCCAAAATCGGCAACTTGTTTGCGTTGAGAACAGCGCAACTTTTTATATATCTGATCACCAATTAGCTGAGAACGAGCTTAGCAAACCAAAAGCAAAAAAAAAATCAATATGCATATGCTACGGCTGCTGTGACGTCACTGCCGCATTACTCATGCACAAGTCGCGTGTGATAAACAAAAAGTACAATACATTTTAAACGGGTTTAAGTCCAAGCTTGTGGATTGCGGGTCTGCGGGAGGGTCCATGGAAGCTGTGAAGTTCAAGGCACTCGCAAAATTGAGAGTTAAGCGCCGAGAGAGAGAAAGAGAGAGAGCGTGAGAGGGAGAGAGATCAGCACACATACACGCACACACGAACGCACGCATGTATTGGTTGGTATCTGTTTTCTATGTATGTATGTGTGTGCTTCCCACATGGGCTGCAATTTCACCACAAGACAACAACAAGAACAACACCAAACTAAAGATAACCGAACAACAACAGCAAGCACTGGCAAATTTGAGAATTAGCATATCATGCTGTCCATAGACTCCCAAACATCATCGTGAATCAGCAGATATGGCCAACGCGCCATGACTCACAATAGGGCATGACACGACACGACACAATACGACACGATACGACACGACACGACACGACCGTGCTTGCATTTGGCCTCGCACATGACAGTTATGTACGCATAGACACGATCGATTGCTATCGGAATCATGCCATGTGCCGTGTGTATTGTTTATCGCAGTTACCGTAAAACCCACATAGATAACTGTTTATTGTGTTTGTTTATCTATTGTGTGCAATAGTCGACCTTGTCATTTATTAACTCATGAAACTGAGCCTCAATGACCCCCGGGTGCTTGACGCCGCCTTCCTTTGGGCTAATCGCAATGTCAAATGACGACGCAGAAACAACAAATCGGGGGAGGGGCAACAGAAGAGTGGAACAGGGGAACACACAAAATTACGGAAGTTTCTCGAATTGCAAATTCCCTATGAAGATGTGATGAAATACATACTTTATCAGTGTTGCACATTTAGCTATTTTATAGCCAACTTGTTGTGGATCTAATGCTGACATAGCTAATTTAGCTCTTTTTTGGTCAATTTTCTTTGAATAGCTAAATAAAATAGATTAGAAATTGGATATAACGAAAATACACATGAAATAACCTACAGCTAGGAAGGTTCGCGAATTATGAATAAAAAAAATGCAGATAATATATGATGAAATTCATATTAACTGAAAACTGTTTGTTTAAAGTGCATAATTCAAGAAGAAGAACTGTAAACGTTATAAAAGAATACATTTCAAGAAGAAGAACTCTAAACTTTATATAAGAATATCATTCAAGAAGAAGAACTATTAACTTCTTCACGAAATAGGCGCTTCTAAGCAGGGAATATGTATTTCAACAGATTTCACACATTATAAGATAATTCTGTAAAACATATATCTACTTAAGATCTAGATATACATCTCTTGATGCGCATATACATATCTATTTATCGGACGTGAGCCAGAATTTTGGTTCGAATCCGAACCGAAACTCGAAAGTCGGGCATTGGCTCAAACCGAAATTCTAGAGGTAATGTATGTGCTCATAAAGCCATAAAAGGCTAAATTATCTTGTCAAATATTTGAGCGTATTTGAGCTGCGTTGTAAATACATTTAGCCAGTTTTTAGATAAGACGAGCCACACTTGGACATATTTACGTCTTATCATTCATTATCATCAAGATCTAACAGTAACCCCCCCTCCCCCCGAAGGCATCGTCGCGAGGAAATACATTTCTGAACTGATGCGAAAAGTTGCAATATTTGCTTTGTGCTAATTTTACTTATTTTTTTCGTTTTCTTAAAATATTTTTTGTTTTTATGTGCAAAAGTTTGACAGCGACATGAAATGTAGTTCGATATGTTGACACTTTTAAAGGTCATGAATAACGACAAAGGTCTCGAAAGGGTAGAATGTTTACTTAATATGCATGTATCTAAGATTCAAATGGAGTCTATTTCCGTCTCGATAAGGTTTACTCTAGATCTAGAGCTTTTAGGTGCTAGCAGGAATGTCAACATTCCTGTCATTTCAAATTTGAAGAAGATCGGACAATAAACTCCGAAGATATTCGGAAGCAATTTCCTATTGTATTTGTATTGAAGACAACAGGGTAACTGCCAGTCGTGCACATCCTACTGAAGCAAACTTTTATTTTCTCGGCTTTCAACAAACTAATTCGCTTTCAATTTTTGAGCTCAGTTCAGCTTCTGTTGCTTAATTGACAATCATAAATACTTAACAAATTTTAGATAAATATCTGCTCAAGTGCGTCATCATCATTACCGTCATTATAATGATGATGATCATCGTGCTAATGATGATGACAAAAGTGTTTTGCAATTATTTTGCAGTGCGTCATTGTCAGAGCTGATGTTTAGTTTTGGAGTGCTTTAATTATTTGCACGCTTCCTTTACGCAATTGACTAGATAAATGATTAAAGTACAACAACAACAAAAGAACAACCATCATTGCACAAATCACATTTTGATACCCTGTAGCTTTTGTGAATGTTCTTAGATAGGATAACACAATAAAAAAATTCAATTTCTTAGCCTAAATTTATTTATTAAATGTACAAAAAAACAAAACCAATTAAAAATTGATAAACAATTGATAATTAAAAAAAATAGCATATTTTGCAACTTATAGAAAAATACTCAAACAAAATCCACTACAAAATGTGAATTTATTTCCAAGATCCACTTCAAAATGTGAAATTATTGCCAAGATCCACTTCAAAATGTGAAATTAGTTCACATATCCACAACAAAATGTTTAAGTATTTCTCAAATCCACATCAAAATGTGAAATCATTTTCACAAAAGAATGTGAAATTATTTCCGATTAGCAAAAGGAAATGTCGCCAAATCCAGCTTTAAAAGTGAAAAAGATTTCACAATAATAAACACAAATATAGGGTATCTGCTGGTCAGTGCACTCGCTCGTAGAGCCCATCTGCGTATTACTAATGAAAACCTGTTTAAACAAATTTTGTGAAACAAAATTAAAAATGTATTATATAAATATTATATTGAAGTTTCATCGTCATTTGCATTTGCACAAGTGCTTTCAACAATTCGATATCAGGTTCGATTCTTGTAGTTATTAATAAGACTACACGAAACAAAATAAATAAAAACAAAATAAAAAACACGAAAAGATGAAAAAACTGGGGCTAACACGTGTGGCTGTCATTTATGCGGATTCTGTTTGTGCTTAGACAAATAAAATTTTCACATAGAAACAAAAGAAAACAAAACGAAATTAAATTCTAGATAACTCAATATGTTTTGTTATTTGAAATGCCTCGATAAGCAAATGCTAAATGAACGTTAATAATAATTCTGATTGCATTCAATGGAATTCCAATCTGTTTTGCCATCTTTTAGCCGACCATTTATCAGTCTCAGCTGTTTGACTCAAGACTTTTGAGGAATATCCCTCCATTTTCCACCAAAGACCGTGGGCTTGGGCAATAATATGATATAACACATGCTTAAGCAGATCCATTCTTTTTTTATATAAAGTTTGAGACATATAGTTTCAACTTACGCCTATATTCGCTTATAACTGGCTGGAACTGAGCGTTGACAGTCAATCAGACATTAAGTCAGTCAATCAGTCAGTCAATCAGACATTAAGTCAGTCAATCAGTCATTAAGTCAGTCAATCAGTCAGTCAATCGGTTATTTAGTCAGGCAATCAGCCATTAAGTCAGTCAATCAGACATTAAGTCAGTCAATCAGTCATTAAGTCAGTCAATCAGTCATTAAGTCAGTCAATCGGTTATTTAGTCAGGCAATCAGACATTAAGTCAGTCAATCAGTCAATCAATCAGACAATAAGTCAGTCAATCAGTTATTAAGTCAGTCAATCAGTCATTAAGTCAGTCAATCAGTCAGTCAATCAGACATTAAGTCAGTCAATCAGACATTAAGTCAGTCAATCAGTCATTAAGTCAGTCAATCAGTCAGTCAATCGGTTATTTAGTCAGCCATTAAGTCAGTCAATCAGTCAGTCAATCGGTTATTTAGTCAGGCAATCAGCCATTAAGTCAGTCAATCAGACATTAAGTCAGTCAATCAGTCATTAAGTCAGTCAATCAGTCATTAAGTCAGTCAATCGGTTATTTAGTCAGGCAATCAGACATTAAGTCAGTCAATCAGTCAATCAATCAGACAATAAGTCAGTCAATCAGTTATTAAGTCAGTCAATCAGTCTTTAAGTCAGTCAATCAGTCAGTCAATCAGACATTAAGTCAGTCAATCAGCCATTAAGTCAGTCAATCAGGAAATCAATCAGTCAGTCAGTCCATCGGTCATTCAATCAGTTATTTAGTCACGCAATCAGCCATTCAGCCAATCAGTCACTTAATCAGTCAGATTGTCAGTTAGTCAATCAGTCAGTCAGTCAGTTCATCAGTCAGTCAATCAAACAGTCACTCGATCAGTCAGTCTGTCAATCTGTACATCAGACAATTAGAGCAAATAGTTTTCATATATGTGTCTATGTAACAGTGAATATTTCTCTATTGACAGCTGCCAAATTCTGAGTTGCATATTCACAAATGAACACAAATGCACGTATACAAACGTATGTGCACACACACACACACACACATACATATATATATATTGTGTATGTTTGTATGAGATTGTGCAACCGCGTGTCTAGTATTCAACTGTTGGGGCCCCACACACGACTTATCTATGCAACAATAGCCTCTGCTCTCGCTCACTCTCGCTCGCTCGCGTTCTCTCTCTCTCTCTCTCTCCCTCTCTCTCTCTCTCTGACTCGCTTTGTACGGGCTCATAGATTTCAATTACGTCGCAAATTGTTTGTGTGCTCCTTCCGTTCTCCTCTTCGTAGTTCTTTAGTTTTATTTATTTGCTTAGATTCGTAATTTTTGCCCGGCTTATGCGTCGTATACGTAATCTGTCGTAATCTTGTATGGCGTGCAATTATTTCAAGTGCAACGACTGCAATTTCCTATTGCCTATTACAATACGGCAAACACAGTTTGTTTACATTCCGTTGCAGATAAACCTAACTGGATACATACATACATATATATGCATGCACAAATATGTAGACATACATTTAGATACATTTGTATCTTTGTATCTGTCGGTCGACTTTGTATGTTTTCTATTTCATGTGCCTGCATTGTTTGGCCCTGAAAATTGCCATCATTGTTGTTCCTATTGTTGCTGTTGTTGCTGCTGTTGTTGCTTTTCAATGTTTCTCTTAGGCATTTGCCTCTTTCCGCATTTGATTCGCGACTTTGTACATTACGTATACGCCGCTTGGGCTTCGTGAATGTCAACTGACAATAAGCTGCGCTGCAAATGCTCTTCATCTGCTCTTCATCAATATTTATCTTTGCTTCTTATCAAACGAAGCACACGCAAACACACCTTTAACCTGTCAGTTCCCCCCCTATCCCCTCTTCACTCTCCACTCTCCCACAAGCCCCTTTGATTTTACAACAGTCGCTTATCAATTGCGGCTTATCATAGCTTGTTTTTTCTTTGAGATATTACCCAAATTTAACAATAAAACATATGGAAATATGTTTGTTAAAAGGCTCTCAACTAAGGGATACCCTGTACACGATACACGAATTAATACTATTTCATATATTTGTAATGTATCTAATACTTAATCCGTTGGTAATTTGTTGTAATTCATTTGCAAGCTATGGATTTATAAGAAAATTAGGCTTGTTATCAAATGACTTTTATAGAAAGTTCAGACATGTCAAGTATATAACGTGCATGTACATGAATAATTTCAAGATGAATAAATCCTATTTTTATTATTTATTTAATTGTGTAATTTAATAAGCAAAAGCATCATTAAATCAAGCCGAACATTAAAAACGAATCCAATCGATTCTTACCCTAGTCATAAGGTATTTTAGCTTGGGCTCAGATATGTTGGGAGAATAATCAAATGATTGCTGAGCTTGTTGAAGATATATATATATATATATATCTATATAATATAGTGAATCGATACGATTTGCAAAATCTAGACGAGATCTGTGGCAAGCTTTTGAGCACAGAATGGCAGACTCAGCTCTTGATGCTGGTAAAAAGAAAAGCAAAAGATATTTATCTTAGGGACTCGAACATTTGCCTTGCAGGCATAAAAATAGAATATTCTTTGGTCTGCTTTCAATTGAAGACTCGTCAGCTGCCTTATGTACGCACTTGTGGTCTATTTCATAGAACTGTTTCATTTTATGACTACCTTCTTATCCATTTAATGGTATTGCGAAAACAAAGAGTCGAAAGCAATTAGCGAAATTCAAGCCGTGCGCAAACGTGAATCATGCTTACACACACACATGGCTTAGGTTATTTTTATAGTTTCCACTAAAGTACACACACACCGCACACACACACACACAGACACACTCTGTGGTATTTCTCTTAAATGACTTTGCAGTATTTTAACGTTTTTTTTTTCCCCCGTCCCCCACGCAAAACAATATAAATTGCGTTGGTCAGGTTAACGGTGTGCCTAATACAGATACCTGAGAATTTATATAAATAAACGAACATCTATTAAATAGCTAGAAGAAGAGTTTGTCCGCAGCTCTACAAAAGTGGGTCGAGTATGGGGCATTGCTGAAGAGAGCGACACTCGGAAAGCTGAGCAAATGTGCCTAGCGTTGAGCCAGCTAGCGAGCAGTCGCCGGTTCAAATCAAATAAAAATTGCTTACAAATCGCGAGAAAAACAAAAAAAAAACGCCAGCTACGAACGCTGCATGTAGCTTAGATAGCTGTAATTGATTCACAGCCACACAGCTTGAATAACTAATTGACTCGATGAGTAGACGTCGAGCTATGCAAAACAAAAAAAAAAAAAAAACTATTAACGGGTCCACTTACAGCGACTCTTATCTAAACATTTGACCTACAAGCACTCCATACGACCCACGCTATCTAATTTTTATTTGTTTTTTTTTTTTATACCCTGAATCCATTTAAAATGGGTATAAGGGTATATTGTGTTTGTGCAAAATCCAAATGTATGTAACAGGCAGAAGGAAGCATCTCCTACCCCATAAAGTATATATATTCTTGATCAGCAACAATAGCCGAGTCGATGTAGCCATGTCCGTCTGTCTGTCCGTCCGTCTGTCCGTCCGTATGTATGAACGCAAGGATCTCAGAACCTATAAGAGCTAGAGACTTGAAATTTTAGATGTAGGTGCGCAGATCGAGTTTGTTTCCGATAATCGATAACTTGCTCCGTTTCCAAGCAATCGATAAAAATCGATATCGATATCCTGTTTTTTGGGCAATTTTGGTAAATAACAAGAGCTAGAGTCACCAAACTTGACATATAGCTTCTAAAATAGAATATATATATGCATTTGATGTTGAAAGAAGAGGGTTCAGGGTATCGCCTAGTCGGGAGCGCCCGACTAGAACCTCTTACTAGTTTTTCTTTTGGCTTTCCAACAATGTTTCCAAAGTACCTAACGTATGCGCTCGGCACATGTGATAAAGAGCACAACAATAAAAGTTTATGGCGCAGAACAAAATTGAATGCCAAGGACTTTACGCAGGAAAGTTTACCTTTCGGGAAGCCCATACCTTGAGTTGAGTTCAAAGTTAAGGGAAAAAAAAACAATCAGAAATGGTTCCTGCACAATTTTGGAGTGCCAAGCGCTGATTTATTTGTGTTCTTTGTGTTTAGCTTTAAAGGAAATCAATTCAAGTGTATATATGTATATATATGTATGTCTTTAATATAATAATCTTTATAAATAGTCCACTCGCCTGTTGCCCTAATCAGAAGGAAATAGAAGCAACTCTTGATTGACAGGTACTGAATTCTTTGAGCACTTCAATTGATAACTCTGTCTTTCGAGTGGGTTTTTTCAACTTCTCCTTATACCCTGCACACAGTGAATAGTGGCAAAGCGGGTCGATTAGTTTGCTGACAGAGGGTAGACAGCCAGACTTTCGATTTTTGATCACAATGAAGAGAGTTGACTATATCATATTCTACGTAGCATAAGTTTATCGTTTTTGAGTTATTTATCGATAAATATCGATTCGGAATATCCATGTATCGCAAGTGTAAAGACTAGGTAGAGTGAACTTTGTAGGTAAGCTCCAATTGTCGGGTTATATCGCGGAACTTGGACTTTTGACCTGATTTAAATCGGACAATAAATACCGAAGCGATATGAATGAAAGTCTTTGCAATGTCAGCTCTGCCCTGGGCATAGGGTATCTTCCAGTCAGTCACGACCTGCTGTAGAACTTTTACCTGTTGGTTTTTTTTTTCATTTCTTTAACTTTGTTGTCAACCCTTTAAATATATTTACCTCCTTTTGGTATTCTTTTCTATCTAATTACCCTTAATTATGTACATATATACAAATATCAGCTGAAGAGTGAGAAATGTAAAGAAATTGACGTAATCGTCAACCGAGTCCAAAACACTTGAAATGATTAAACAGTCATGCGAGCTTTTTCCTTTCATGTGTAATTACTTTGATTTCTTATTTCTTTGTCAATATATTCAATTTGTATATTATTCAGATTTGCTTTTAATATTTAACACATTATTTTTACCCGAATTCATCAAAGAGATAAAAGTTTTGCTCAGCATTTCACGTTGTGGTTCATAAGTTTTCTCTTTATCCCATTTTGTTCTAATTAGTTGAAAGGTCTTAATATAAATGAGCATGCTCTCCACGGCCTGATTGTCTCAACCTCGACACACCGAAGATTAAATACACTTCTGCTCATATGCAGTCTTGCAGATAAGTGTGTCGTATACTGAACTATGTAAATGCTGAGCTATACCAACATATCTAGACGCTCAATGAAGAAAACTAAACTTGCATTGACGAAAGATTTAAAATGAAAGATACCTGACATTTGTATACTATTCTGGAAGCTACTTGTCAAGATTGGAGACTCTAGCTCTTAATATCTTCGAGATTTGCTCAATAAACCGGATTTCGATATCGATATTTATCGATTTCTTGAAAATGGGGCAAGCTATCGATTATCGGAAGCAAACTCGTGCTGCGATTTAAGTCTCTAGCTCTTATAGGTTCTGAGATCCTTGCGTTCAGACATACGGACAGACAGTCTGACAGACAGACGAACATGGCTAGATCGACTCGACTGTTGATGCTGATCAAGAATATATATACTTTATGGGGTCGGAGATGCTTTCTAGTGCCTGTTACATATATTGCCACAAAAACAGTATACCCTTTTTTATCAATTTTCAATGGGTGGCAGCTCTATGTTGTAGGGATCCGATCTGATCTTGTCTTCGATATGGGTACTTCAACAGAAAGAAGAGCTTATGCAAAGTTTCCACTCGGCTGTTGATCAAAATTTTATGCATACCCTATAATCTCGGAGATGTCTTCTTTTATATGTTACACATGGCCTGGCCAAATTATGATATCATATCTATATCTATGTCCTTATCTATATGTATATCTGTGAGTGCGACTTACCTCCATGATCTTTAGTATTAGAGCCAGTGTCGCTTCTTGCCCTCCATGGTCACATTATATGAACTTCGACCATCCAATTAGTCGTTAATTGTTGGTTTTAAAGTCGATTTTGGATAACATTAACAGCTCATGACAGGTTTCAACTAATTACAACACTCTGCGGCTATCTGTGTGTGTGTGTGTGTGTTTGGAATTTTTAGTTATAATTAGCCACAGCTGCGGCTGCGGCTGCGGCTGAGCCAGAACCACGGAATTATACGATTTCGATCTTATATAGAACTTCGTCTGATGCATAATGTACTCAATTGTAAACGCAATCTGACAGCTGTTCGACTGTTTGTACCAAGAACAGTAATCGGATCACCTTTTTCGATGCTAAAACAAACAAAGTAACAGTTCCCAATATCTCCACTCCACACAGCGCACTGCCCACACCACATACCACCCAACCACCCAAACACCCACCCATCCACCCATCCAACTGGCCAACTGGCCAACGGCTACCAGTCACCAATAATCACCTTCGGCCAGCGCCCGCCCCTCGATAGATGTTATTGTTCGCATTCTTGATTCAATTTATTTAAGTGCTACTTCAACTGATATTCTGGTAAAACTAAGACGGCATCAAAGTACATTCATATTTGTATTTTCTTTCCGCTTTAAATAATTCAGCTTGAGCTGATTTCGATGAGATTTACAATGCGTCAACTAGTATTTTATATATATATATTTATTAGAAATGCGAGGGCTGAACGAAGAGAATTATATGTCAAATTCAATATTTGTTGGTAAACCTTGGCACGTACCTAACAAGCACTTTAACATGCTATGATTAGCTTATCGGCCCGTTGAGCGTTGTCGTTTATCTAGCTGGTAAATATTTGTCTTGAAGATAAATTTGCAGTGTTGCCACCTAACAGCAGAATCATATATCTAAATGGCTTCAAACGGACAGCTTAACTATGTCTCACTTTTTTTTTTGTAGTTTATTTAATTGGTAAATATTTGACTTGAAGATAAATGTGCAGTGTTGCCACCTGCTAGAAGTTTATTCAATTTTTCCTAATCACAATCACAATCAACTCAAAAGTTTTCTTGTTGACTTCTGCCCCAAATCTCCAATACTTAAAATGTTTGATAAGCGAGGCGAAATCTTTTTTATTTAATATACGATCTAATTAAATGGAATATATGATTTGATCTGCCCTCGTATAATACCTATTTGTATGTAGCTACTGGGCATTAGTTATGGTCTATCAAATTACGACACCGTCTAATTATAATCTTTATAGTGTAATAAATCAAAATGCCGCCCAAATCAAACAATTGAAATCTATAATAAAAAAAAAAAAAAATATTTAATAAAAAAATACAAAAAATATTGTGCTCTAGACAAAGTATTTTTATTTGCGCATGGTATTAAATATGCATAATAAATTACATAGTCCAAATAATTATAATGGCAATCAATAGTTTCGAGTGCCACAATACGCTACCCCGCCTTCCGACCGGGTCCCAAACACGGCGACATCCGCTCCTGCACAGATATGAGAGACCCCAAATGGGCAAAACTTCCCTGCGGACCGTGTTACCAACTTAATTTTTTCGTTGCAAGCATAAAACATTTGCCTGCAATTCAAATGTTGTGTGTTATCAATGTTTTCAGGGAGATTTTGCCAAAGTTTTTTCCATATCTAGCTGCTAAATATTTGACTTGAAGATAAATGTGCAGTGTTGCCACCTTGTAGCGGAGAATATATATTTATATGGTTTGAATTCTATTCCATTAAAAAATGGATGATTGCAATTAGTTTGCCATTTTAACTGCCTTTTGGGAAAATAGTATATATATTGGAATTGAGGAAGAAATTTCCGATGTCATAAGTATATATATATAGATTCTTGATCGGTTCAAACAGTTGTCTCTTAGTTTTAAAAATATTGTCTGGCTCGTCTTGCTATTGCAAGTATGTGTGTGTATATGTCAGAATCGGTCAAATCGGATGACTATATCCTAAGTATATATATCTATATTCGTGATCAGTATGAACAGCTGTGTCTCTCAGTTGTAAGACTATTGCTATGAAACTAAGCATAGGCAAGTCTTTCAATGGATATAGTATATATGTCGAAATCTGCCAGATCGAAAGACTATATCCTAAGTATATCTATATACATATATATATATATGTATATAGGTATTTGTTGGTATCAACAGCCGTGTCGCTCAGTTTTAAAAGTATTCCCATGAATAGGCTCGTCTATATGCCGGAATCGCTCAGATCGGTTGACTATATCTCTTAAACGAAGTTTCTATTTGCAAGCACAAATCGAGTCAACATTTTGGTGCAAACTATTTGAATAGATATTGTATTATTGCTATTAATGATAGCTTAAACAAATCAAATGGAGTTCGCCTAGTTTTTGCGTGGTTTGCCCCACGGTGGCTCCGTGTACACAGTTTTCCCCCGGCGAGGTATTCTTGTGTGTCGTTTTTGCTGTTGTTTTTGTTGTTGTTGTCAGCGGCTCGTCGTCATCAACGGCAACGGCGGTACGATCGATACGGATCGATGGATCGCCCGTTTCGACTCATGATACGAACAGGCTGTCCGTTGGCCGAGCGTCGTCCATATCCGCTGCATAATAAGCTGGAGTCTGGCCGCGGGTATATTTAGTCGTCGTTTGGCCGTGAAGCGATCAAGTTCTAGTTGGGCCGTGCCTCAAGGGGGCGCAACTGAAAACCGAGTGTATCCTTAGTATTTGAATTGAAACGTGTTAATTAACTGCGACGAACCTGAAGGTATATTCATTTTCACAGTTTTTTATTTTTTATTTTTATTTTTTTATATCTGTGAGAGTGAACATTGAATATAATTAAACGCATATCGTGTAATTTAGTTGATTGCGGGCTTCGAGTCGGTTTTATGTGATAACAATGAACTATGCCCAACTCAGTTACGACATTTCTGCCATACAATGTGCCATTCAAATAAGATTCAATAATTGTTTTATTCATAAAACTAGATGATTATCAACTGATAATCGATCGCGTGCATTACGAAATGCATTTGAATAATGAATCAATATCAATGCGAAATCTCAATGATTACAAGTGTTCGGAGCCAAGATATTTCATATGTGACTGACAACTCGTAAGGCTGACAAATTGTTAAGTTTTGCCAGCTTCATATATATATATATATATAGTATATATCGAAATAGTATATATAGTATATATCCAAGCTGATCTGTTGTGTATTTGCGCGGAGTTTAACATATGCATAATTAATTAAGAACTTGACCAGGCTCTGCTAGATGGTATAACAAATTGGTAACCCCTTGAAGTATATATATATATATTCCTGATCAATATCAGCTGCCTGGCCGTTATAGATCTCTGCTTCTGTGTATTTCATGCCAAAGAGTCTGTCATTCTTGAAACTTTGGCTAGCTTCGTCTTGCTAATGCAGATACATAACTCGTAAATGTTCAGATCGGACAACTATATCATACAACTGTCATTACTTTATATAGCTGCCATAGGAATGATCTAGCAGAATTCTAATTCTAGATATTGGCATTTACCAAGCTTAACCAAGCTCTTAACAAACAAACAAAAACCCTTTCGAGTCGATCTATTTAATCAAATTGTTCTTAAGGCAGAAGGAAGTATAAGATCGAATGCCTCTCAGAATCAATCCATTAAATCAAATAGTTCTAAAAGGAGAAAAGGTCGAGTATGGAAAACATTTTCCCTATTCAGATATCTCGAGCAAGTACAGCAACTATTTAAACCAAATAACTTTCACAAAAAGACTCGCTTACATGCATTATCCTATTGCAATAGAGTATTTCAGTCGGTGTTAACAAAATTGTTGTCTTTGCCACGAGTTCGGCTGGAAACTGAAATTGTTGTCACAAGCGAACGATTTTTCTATTTCCTAATAGACTGTAAATCATTTGCGAGCACAACAATTCAGTCTTTTGAATTCTTTTCGATTCGGTATTTGGGTTTCGGTTTCAATTTCAATTGCAATTGCAATTGCAATTATAGTCGCAGTCACGTTTTTTCCTTTTTTTTTTTGTTCTTGTTTTCCGATACCCTAACCGGCGGGCATTACAATTAGGCCATCAAATGTGTAAGCCGAGCTGATAATCGGGCTTATATCTATTTGTCATCTAGTCTCGCATGCTCTCATATGGCTCTTTAGCCGAATCGAAGTACTCTTCTCTTTTTCAACAATATCTCAACTGAATTCAAAATCTATAACTGAGTTCTTTTGGCAGAATCCTTTGTTTGACCTTGTATAGAAATGTGAACCAAATATTTGTGAACTGTCTTTAATCTTCTTTATCTTTTTATCTTCTCATCAAAAAGTGCCGCACATTGATCTCAATACCCTAGTCACAGTCATTTAGCAGAGATAACTGCAAAGTTTTTATAGACATATTTCTTCCACACATTTATTCCCCTATTTATGCGCCAGTCTAACGTAACTAGTCTCTCACTTGGGAGACAACGATGAGACTTGGTATAGCTTCTTTCAGGCACATATATATGTCAAAATTATCCAATTCGAATTGCTATACTCTACTACCATACTGGACTATGCCGTACCATACGAATTTCTATATCTTGTGCACAAAAGAATATCTATCCTGACCCCACTCAACAGTTGTTGGTCTTAGTATGTTTCACAGACTTGGACTTGGGCTTGCAAATATTCAACTAAATAAAATAGTTTTTTTATAAACAACCTTACGGCTTGAGACTTTAATGCGGCCTGTCTCGAGGTCGGATCGAAAAAAAAAAACTGAAAAACATAATAAAATTAGGCAATGGAAGTATACAAATTTATTTTTTGTTATTATTTCGACTTGACCTCGAACCAAATATTATTACGACAATTTTTTTTTTTCAAACGACTTTTCTTTATTGCAATAATTGGACTTAGGGCTCGTTTGAAGGTAATTAATATAAAAACAAACTGGTTTCTATTTAGGTTTTAATACTTATCCCAAGTCACAAATCCACAAATACAATCTTTCAATATGCCTTTCATATATAATATATATATATTATGTATATATTGGATTAAAATGAACTAACCGACGACGTTTCCTTTGTGAAACTTGGGTCAAGCTAAGCCCCTTTCTTCTGAGACACGATTTGGTTAAGGCCCTTCTATGCGATTTTCATTGCATAACGTTTTGCTTGTTAGGGTATACAAAGTTCGGTGCTTGCCCCGTTTGGCGGCTTTGTCTTTCTTGTTAATATTGCCAGTTGAATTGGCCATAAATCTGCGCACAACAAGTGTGTCAGCGGGACCACCCCGCGGCTCGCTGTGTGACAAGTGCGTAGGGGTGAAGGGGTGGCAGGTGGGCAGCGGGTGTTTGGGTGTTTGGCAAATACCCATTTGAGTGCATGATTCAATCAACTAAAGTCAAGTGCCGCACAGCAGCAGCAGCAGCAGCAGCAACAACAACTCTTTGAGTACCAAAATAAAATACAGACACATTGCGCACAATTGTGGCCATAAACAAACAAGTAAGAGTGCTCCAGTCGGTAGTGCACGACTGAAAGATGCCCTACACCTAACACCGAGCTAGATAAAGCTGAACTGCTTCAAGTCCGATTCTCATGGCATTTTGCAGGGCTTAAATATGACAGTCAACTGTGTTCATATGCCAAAGCGCCAGGCTCGCAAGTAAAGGTAAAGGTAAACTAATCGATATTACAAAAATTAACGTAGATATATTCATGCCGCTTAATGCTACTAGAAGCTAGCTACCAAGTTTGGCGTATCTAGCTTTAATAATCTTTGTGGTCGGCCTTAAAAAACCTTTTCCCAAAATCGATAAATATCGATAAATATCGATATTATAAAAAGGAGCGTAGATATCGAAATAAAGGAGATAAACTCACTTCAATTTTGGTTTCGAGAACCTGTCGACCAAGTTTGACGTACCTAGCTTTAATAAGCTTCGAGTTTTGCTCACGAAATCGATATTTATCGATATTATGAAAATGAGCGAAACTATCGAACAAAATATGCACCAGCTCGTTCCACTTATGGCGTTGAGAACACACCTAAGAAGTTTAGCATATCTAGCCTTATTAAGCCTCGAGTCTCAAAATCGATATTTATCGATATTATAAAAAAGGGCGAAGATATCGTAAGAAAGTTGATAAACTCGTTTCGCGTATAGCTTGGATGAATATATATGAATACATTTGAAGTCTGTAGCTTATGTAGTTTTAGACTCAGCTCGTCGATCTGATCAGATATAGAGACCTATTCTTGCCTGTTACATACGTTAGCACAAAACCAATATGCCCTACTTAAACATTTTCAATGGGGCTCGGGGCACAATAAAATATTAATATATATATACATATATACATATAAATATATATATTATTTTTATGTATACATATAAAAACTACCTATGCACTGTTATAATTTGTCTTATCAATAATTTGATTAATTTTGTTTTTTATTACAAAGGTTTGTACTGTGTATGTGCGTGTGTGTCCATGTGTGTGTGTGTCAGGGCGCGTTTAAAAGGGGGGGGGGGGGGGGGGGGGGGGCGTATGGTCAGGGTAAGGTGCGCATTATCGATTTGCCATTTCTTTTGTTCGTTGTGCTCATCAATTAATTCAATCGAAATGTTGTAAATTTCGTAGCCTCCTTGCTTATAGCTATAAATACAGCAGAAATACATCTAATCGCGGCTAGACGATATTACTTTTTTTCTTCATAATTTTTATATAACAATAAGCGTAAGATCCGTCGGAAATCAAAAATCGCGTGAGGCTTGGGAAAACCACTTGACTATACAATTAAATAGATGTATGTAGAATATGTCAGCGAATTTTATAACATATATAAATCTTTGATATGATATGGGCACACTTTAAAGTTGAGCAAAGTTTTTCTTTTATACCAAATGCTGCCTCAATTGATTTAATTTGTGTTCTTTTTTTACCTTAATTTTGCCCTTCTATGCGATTTTCATTGCACTAAGTTTCAGTTCGCCCTTCTATGCGATTTTCATTGCATTGAGCTTACCTTCGCCCTTCTATGCGATTTTCATTGCATTGAGTTTAACTTTCTCAGGTCTATGGCGATATATTCACTGTGGAATTAGCTGGCATAGATACTGTTGGCATTTGGGGTTTTTGCTGCTGTTGCTGTGCCGGGTTTCGCGGACATGGACATGGACACGGGCTATCATCATCTGGCAGTTATCTGGCCGATTAGCTATTTTGACGCGATTTGTGGGGCTCTTGATATGGTTTCAATTATATTGCATACGATTTGAATCTTGAAATGTGTATTGTGTTTAATTGGTTCAAAGATTATTTTGGCACTCAATCAAAGAGTTTCTTGACCAGGAATATATATATACATATATACATATATATATAGATACAGTTGGGATTGTAGAGTAGCTGATCAATTGAAAGTCAGCCGAAGGCTAACATTTTATTTAGAAATTCAAAATTCCAAAGATATCTTAAATGTGACAAACTCTCTAATAGAACAGATACTCACTCTCTCTCACTCTCTCTTTCGAACTCTCTCTCTCTCTCTCTCTCTCTGTGTCTCTTTATCTGTCTCCCTCTCTCTCTTTAACTCTGTCTCTCGCCTTGCTCCTTTCACTCTTCCTCTCTCTCTCTCTATATATATATATTTTTGTCTCTAACTGTATCTGACTCTCACTCTCTTCACTTGCAGCAATGGGCCTATTAAGCGAGGGCAACCCACTCTCCTGGGAGGAGACCAAAAAACTGGCAAATCATGTACGGGAGCATGGCATCAATCAGTTCATAAATCTGTATCACAGACTCAAGGATCGCCAGGGCGATATACTCAAATGGGGCGATGAGGTCGAATATATAATTGTCAAGTTCGATGATGACCAAAAGGTGGCACGTGTCGCACTCAAGGCCAAGGATCTGCTGGCGAAGCTCAATGAAAAGGAACTGGCCGATCCGAAGGGCGTGAAATCCTTGTGGCGTCCCGAATACGGCGCCTACATGATCGAGGGCACGCCGGGCAAGCCATTTGGCGGCCTTATGGCCCACTTCAATCTGGTCGAGGCGAATATGCGCTATCGTCGCGAAGAGGTCACCGAGCTGCTGGCCAGCGATGAGTGTGTGATGTCCATTACAAATTTTCCACGTCTTGGTGCGCCAAATTTTACGTATCCATTGTATCAGCCCCGGCCCGAGGATCCGCTTAGCGCTGCGCGTTCCCTCTACTTTCCGGACGAGGCCATCTTTCCGGGCCATCCACGCTTCAAGACGCTTACGCGCAACATACGCATGCGACGCGGCGAGAAGGTCTCCATCAAGCTGAAGGGTAAATAGCTATATACAATTATTATATAATGATAGCTAATGCTCTACCTTTAACGTTTGCAGTCTTCAAGGATGTGAACACAAAGCTGCCCGTCGAGGGTGCACCGCCCGGTGAGCCGGATGTTGTGCTGCTGGATGCCATGGGCTTTGGCATGGGCTGTTGCTGCCTCCAGTTGACCTTTCAGGCGTGCAACATAACGGAGGCACGTCGTCTTTACGATCAACTGGCGCCGCTCTGCCCGATCATGTTGGCATTGACCGCCGCCTCGCCGGTTTATCGTGGCTATCTTACCGAATCGGATTGCCGCTGGAATGTGATCAGCTCATCGGTGGATTGCCGCACATTGGAGGAGCGCGGCCTTGAGCCGCTAACAAATAGCAAATTTCATATTGCCAAGTCGCGTTACGATTCCATCGATTCGTATCTGTCACCGGAGGGCGCCAAATACAATGATGTGAAGCTCACGTACGATGAGGAGGTTTACAAGCGTTTAATCGAGGGCGGGATCGATCATCTGTTGGCCCAGCATGTGGCCCATCTGTTCATCAGGGACACCGTCTCCCTGTTCAGCGAGAAGGTCCATCAGAATGACAAAGAGGATACCGATCATTTTGAGAACATTCAATCGACAAATTGGCAAACGATGCGCTTCAAGCCGCCGCCACCGAATAGCTCGATTGGCTGGCGTGTCGAGTTTCGTCCGTGCGAGGCGCAAATCTCGGACTTCGAGAATGCGGCCATTGTCTGTTTTGTGGTGCTGCTCACGCGTGTCATCTTATCGTATCAGCTCAATTTCCTAACGCCCATCAGCAAGGTCGACGAGAATATGCAGACGGCCCAGAAGCGTGACGCGTGCCGCAAGGAGAAATTCTGGTTCCGCAAATCGTCCAAGTCGACGGAACAGCGCGCCGCCTGTGTCCAGCTCAATGGCACCTCGAGCGCCACAAATGGCAGCAGCAGCAGCGATGAGGCCGGTAATGCTGAGCCACCCCTCTACAATGGCGCCGCCAAGCTGAACGGACATGGCATTGGACTCAATGGCAATGGTAATGTCAACGCCAATGGCACACACACTCAAAACGGTGCCGACAGCGATCACACCGATACGGATGATGAGGAGAACGAGCTGTTCCAGCTGCTGACCATCAATGAGATCTTCAATGGCAAGGTAAGTTCACTCTCTCATGTTCCTGTTAAAGCTCATGTTAGTGGACATTGCCTGCTAAATGCAATGTTAACATTGCAAGTCAATGGTACATTTAGTAGGAACATTAAAACAAATGCTGATAAATATCTGCACATAAATCAAGGTGACAAAACTGTGGAGTATAGATTTAGATCATTGTTTTCGACGAACATGTTATCAATTAATTTAAACCAAGCGAAATTAGATTTCGTCTTTTAAAAATATATTAAAAGAAATTCGTTTACTTAAAACGACATAGTCAAACATTTGAATGTTGATGGTAACTTAAAAAAAAAGTATTGTTAATTTCTGGAATCAACCAAGTTTTTGCTGCAATTCCCTAACATTTAGATAACCCATTAAATACAATTTAAAAGTAGGCGTTAACTTACCGGGCACAAGATAAAATTGGTTAACTGCTTAAGACAAGCAGTGCACTGCTTGGCATATTGCTTAACATATTGAATGTTAAAGTGCTGTTAGCTCAGCTATAGCTGGTAAAAATAACAGCGCGCTGTTAGTTTGGCTTAACAGTGGTCTAAATTTAACAGCTGCAAGAGAATTGTTAGGGGAATACCCCTATGTACGTTAAAAAAAAAGAAGAAAATCAAAATAAATGTCATTTTGAGGCTGTGCTTCTATGTAAATGAAAGATTTAAATGGAAGAGCATATGAAGCTTGGAGAGAGCTATATTCTAATACATTTTGAATATGCAGACACCACAAATAATAGTTTTGCATTTAACCCACTTGCAGCCTGGTGTATTTCCTGGCCTGGTGCCGCTAATACGCAGCTATCTGCAGTCCATGGAGGTGGACACGGACACGCACTGCACCATTGAACAGTATCTGCGCTTCATACAGAAGCGCGCCGCCGGCGAGCTGATCACAACGGCCACCTGGATACGCGAGCAGGTGCTCAGCCATCCGGACTACAAGTGAGTGCTCAAAACCAAAAACTTATAGATAAATATCTTTATATACATGTGTTTGGTATTACAGAAAAGATTCGGTGGTTAGCGAGCGGATTAACTATGATCTGCTCAAGTGCATACAGCGCATACAGGAGGGCAAGCATGTGGAGCCGGCGCTGCTTGGCCAGGGCAATCATTCCAAGACGAAAGATTTCATTCCGCCCGCACTCCAGAAGCAGCTGGCCAAGACTGGCTGCTGTGAGGACAAATGATTGCGCTGATATAGCTCAAGCACACACACTCGCGCACACACACACACAACAACAACAACAACAACTATAAAACAAAAGCAAAACAAAAAACGACAAAAACAACAACAAAAGCAGCAGCAGCAAAAATGAAAGCAATTCAACATACATTACATATACATATATCTATATATATATATATATACATATATATATATATATATATATATATTTATATTCATATATCTATATATATTTATATATATATTGTGTGGCTGAGCCCGTGGCAAGGCTTACAGCTGCAGGGGATCAGCGCAGACCAGGCCCAGTCCTGGCTGCAACACAGGCAAACGAGAGAGCGAGAGAGAGAGTGAGAGCTGTGCGCGTGCAACGCCGGGCAATGTGCATCGCTTCTAGTTCGTTTCGAAATGGGGCGTTGCAAAATCTATCAATATTAATATTTGTTTTTGTGTAGCATAATTCTAACAATTTCTAATTTGAGCAACAGCAGCACGTGGCAGGTGGGCAAGGCGACATGGGGCAGGGCATTGCCACGCCCCCCCCCCCCCCCCCCCCCCTGGCTGGCTGGCCATCGAGCAGCAGCCGTGGCATGTTGAGTGGGTTTTCCTTTGTCAATAAACGAAACAAACTCAAAATATAACAACTCGATCTGGCTACTTTAATGCTTAAAATATATATATATATTTTTTATGTTTTTTTAAATCAATTTTTTTATTGTAACTATAGATTTATATATATATATATATATGTATGTATATATGCATACGTATGTTTGTATTATTATTACTATGATATGGCCGCAAGTGCTTGAAGTTGTTGCAAGCCCCGCACGTGCCGCAAGTGCCACACACACATGCCACACACACATGCCACACACACATGCCACACACACGCCCAACCATGCTGGGCGCAGTTAGCAAAATCTCAACCAAGTGCCGTTCCACATGACGCAATCAAAAAAAAAAACAAAATAATAAAAAAAAAAAATTTAAAAAAAGTTAAACAAAAAAAAAAAATACCTAAACGGAATAGTTCAAAGTAAAAAACAAGTTGTTTTTTTATTTTATTTAATTTTTTTTCTTTATTTTCTTTCTTCAAAGTGAAAAACAAGTTTTATTTTTATTTTCTTTTTTGTTAACATATTTTTTTATATTGTTTCGGTTTTTTTTCCTTCATTCATTTTACAAACTGTGGCCCAATGTTATTAAGTTTTTACATGTATTTGATAAAAACAAACAACAAAAAAAAAAAGAACGAGAGAGAAACTTGTGCTATTATTATTTATTAATGTCTGTGTGTAATTGTATCACGAACACTATTATTATTATTATTATTGCTATTATTATTATTATTATTGCTATTATTATTATTACTATGAGCATATTATTAAAGCAGTTATTGTGACCGCAAGCCAGGCAAAATAAAAATAAATAAAAAATTATAAATAAAACAAGTTGAAAAAAAAAAAAAAAAAAACTATTGTTGAAGCTTGATTCTACGCGAATTTGTTGTGCAAAAAAAAGAAGATATTTATATATAAAAAAAAATAAATAAAAAACGTTGTTCTTAAAAAAAAACACTTACAAATATAGTACTTATGAAAGCAAATCAAATTTATATACGAACATAATGAAAAAAAAAAAAAACAACATTTTGATAAAATGCCTTCTGAATGGAAAGAGTATATATATATATACAACTATGTATATATATATATTTATTTCAAATTCACCAAAATGTACTTAGGACTTATGATTAGAGACAAGAGACAGAGTTAGAGCAAATCGTTGGCATGGAGCAAAGTTAGGGAAAAACAATGAACTTTTTACTAGACTAGCGTTAATAGAGAAATCAAAAAGTTGCTAATAAACACCTATACATATATATTATATTGACTTGGAAAACAAATTCTTGAAACAATTCACATTGTACTTATACAATATAGTTATATACACACACACACATATGTTTTGGCATAAAAAAAATTAATAAAAAATAATTTTAAAAAATTAATATTTTTAGCCAATTTAAATGCAAATTTTGCAGCACTTGTGCACAGCATTTTAGTTGATATATATTTTTAATATAATTATATAATGTATTTGGTTTTGTGTTGATTTTTTCCCGCCCTGCCTGCCCATGAGCACAAACAGTATTTTGATAACCTCAAGTGCATATTATTAAATACATACATTTGTATACCAATCACTAAATGCAAATAAAAGCGAAAGTATAACGAAAACTTCTTTGCAGCAAAATAAATGCGTTGTTTTCTTTGTGCCTATCGCAAGAGAAAACAATTGGCGGCATATTCGATTTTAGCGCCCTTTTGATTGCGGATCAGCGTACAGATTTCAATTTAGTTAACAGCGTAATCGTTACTCATTTTGCGTTTGCATTGCTCCGTTTTGCGCTTGCGTTGCGCTGTACACGGCGCTGTTAATGTTAGCAGGCCATGTTAGCCCTACGTTGGGCTGCGTTGCGTTGTTTTCGTCGTTTTGTTTACATACCAAGCCCCAAAATTAACATTCAATTGGCATATACATATTTTTTTTGTTATTTTTGGCAGACAACGTGCGTTTAAATGTTAAGTTACAATGCTCGCGCACTAGTCCAAGTATTAAGCATTGCCTAAGTGTTGTGTATTTGTGTGCATGTCCACATGTTTGATTGAATAAGAAAATCAGCTGCAAGCAAACGCATGCGATTTGTTTTCATATATTTGTTTGTTATTTTTTGTGAACTACGGCGTCAATCAATCATCAACCGTAATTTGTATTGCTGTAAGCAAAGGATCCGATTTGTGCATGCGTCATTGCAACTATGTAATTTGTTTTGTGATTCACATTCCGCATTCCGAGCAAAACAAACACGAAAAAATACCGTTACACTGTAAGCGTGTCGCTGTGCGAGAGGGTGTCTAAGTGCTTTCGGCGGAGTACATGTGTATACATACATGTACGTACATGTGTACGTGCCGTGCGAATCCTTTTGCTCAGCTTTCGCACTGACGCCTCGCATGTGTGTGTGTGTGTGTGTGTGCTTGTTTGTGTGCCGCTCTTTGAAACACGAAATGATAGCGAAAGCAATAAACTGGGCA
This sequence comes from Drosophila novamexicana, assembly GCF_003285875.2. Taxonomy (NCBI): domain Eukaryota; kingdom Metazoa; phylum Arthropoda; class Insecta; order Diptera; family Drosophilidae; genus Drosophila; species Drosophila novamexicana. The sequence goes on from NW_020824847.1 coordinate 1,144,598, forward strand.
GGCGAAGAAATCGAGTAAAAATATGCTCGGTCTAAATTAATTCGAAATTGCAATCAATTGCCACAAATCGGGGCTCGTTCGGTGTGTTGGGTTGGACATGACACATGTCTGCTAAAAACTAATCGACCCCGCCCTCACCCTTGCCAGTCGGTGACAACAAGTGATAAAAAACAACTGCACACTGCAGCCCAACTTGCAATTGTAAATAACAAACACACACACACACGCATGTGAACACACGCACACACATACATACTTGTGAAAAAGAACGGAACACGCCCAAAGCTATAGCCATAAAGTGTTGCCTACAAGAAAGACTCCTCAACAACGCCCATTAACAGAAACAACAATAACAATAGCAGCAGCAGCAGCAGCAGAGGCAACAGACAGTGTTGCCAAGTGGCGCAAAGTGTAACAATAAGTCGAATAAACGTAACGTCCTTGGTAACGGCAAACGTCAAAACTGGAACAGGCATAAAAAGAACAATAAGCAAAAGGACGGCAGCGACATACAGCGAAAAAAAAAGCCCAAGGTGTGGTGGAAAAAATATGGGTAAGTGGGTTGTTTAACATTTGACAAATTTGCATGAGTGTAGTTAAATGTGGCTACCTGTGCCTGTGCCTGTGTGTGTGTGTGTATGTATTTGTGTGTGGTGACAATTGTCACAGTAGCAATTGACATTTGAATGGGTTAGATACAAAACGCCAAGAGCGCTAGTAAGTGAGAGAGCGAAAGAGTGAGAGAGCGCAAGCGAGTAAGAAATAGCAAGCAAGCGCGTGAGCGCAAGCCGCTGAGAGCGCGAGAGAGCGTGCCAGTGGCATGTCCTGTTATTTTATTTCATTTGTTTTTTTGTCGCTGCTTTTTATGTGTGTGTGTGTGAGAGAGTGTGGGGCGAACATAATGTCAGCTAAATAGGCTTAAAAGGATACTGCAAATGAGAATTGCAGTTTTCCTGTGCGCTATTGTAATTTCTTCGGCATTTACGCTTGTCTTTTTTTTATACATGTTGTTGCCTTTTATAACTGTCGTCTGCAGGCGCCGTTCGTTTTATGCGCGCTCTCTTCTCTTCCAGTGTGTGTCTGTGTTTTGGTGTGAGTGTGTGTCGGCATGGCCAAAGCGTCCGTCAGCGTTTTGGGCCCTCGGCAGTGAACTTTTTAGCGCGTGGCTGCCAGGAAGGGCCGCAAGCACAGGCAAAAGCCCAGCCGCCTGCAACGCATCCAACACGAAACACGCCTCGCTGCGCTCTGCGGTTCGTGTCTGTGTGCGCGTGTGTGTGTCTGTTTGTTTATTTGTGTGTGTGCGCCCCTTTAGCATCTATTGTGAACAATATTAACTAAAAGCGGACGCGTTGTTGTTTTTTTTGTTGCAGCCGCAGCAGCGTCAACATCGCCAACGACAACAACAACCACAGCAGCAGCAGCAGCAGCAGCAACAACAACGACAGCAGCAGCAGCAGCGGCAGTAGCAGCGGCAACAACCGACGCAGTGGGCGGCAGCGGGGGCATCGATACGGGCAACGGCATCGAGATGCTGAAGGCATTATACGATTTCCAGGCGGTTTATCCGAAAACAATCAGCTTCGATGAGGGCGAATATTTTATACTCTATCAGACGTCCGCACGTCAGCGTAACTGGTGGCAGGTGGTCAGCATGAAGGGCAACATTGGCTTTGTGCCATCCAATTACGTAATGAAGATAAAGGTAATGTGTCGCCTGCCTGCCTGCCTCCTGGCAAAATGGAATCTAATCAAGTTCGTTCACAGGTGGAACATGACTTTCTGATCAGCTTTCTCAACTCTTCGATTGAGTCGCTGGAGAAGTGCACTGAGCCAGAGATAAATGGCATCATGTCCAAGGAGGACCTGCTCGACAGGCTGCGCGAGAAGAAGCACACCATGGAGCGGCTCTATGCGGTCTGTTGGCTAGCTACTTAAATTATGTAATCAACAATATAGACATTTTACGTTTAATTTGAACAGGAGAGCTCGGAGCGTGATGGTGACTCATCCTTGTCCTATTCGCACAGCTACAGCGAGAAGCAGCAGCAGCTGAGCGGCAGCCACAGCCATTCGCACCGGCACGCGCACACGCATCCGCATCAACAGAAATCGCAACAGAATAGTCCGCCTGCCATGCAACGACTGGACATGAGCAAGAAGAGCATGTCCAGCCCGGCGGTGGGCGTTAGTGTGCCACAGCAATCGATGCCGGAGTCGCCCAGCATGGGCAGCATGCATCAGTTGCCGAGCAGCAGCTGCACCATACAGACGCCACAGCAGCAGCAGCAGCAGCCGCTGCCGGCGCCTCCATTGGTCGCCAGCACGTCGGCAGCAGCAGCTGCTGCAACGCAAACGCAAAAGGTGTCCGCGTCCGTGTCGGATGTGGCGCAGGACAACAGCATCACCTCAGAGCCGTCGGAGACGACAACAACAACAACGACCACCAGCGAGGATGTGGTCACCACCTACAAGGAGACCAGCCAGCTGAGTGCCAGCAACGGAGCCACATCAACAGCTGCTGCTGCTGCGGCCGTCCTAACGGCAGCCGCAACAACAGCAGCATCTGCAGCAGGCACAGCTGGGCAGGCGCACAACGGCAGCAGCGGCGGCGGCGAGCCGCTCAGCCTGAGCCTTAGCCAGGGCGCGGACAGTGCGCCCGACAAGTCCGAGGCGAGCGATGACGGCTGCAATGGCTGTGCGGACAATAGCCAAGCGCTGGACGAGAGCATTGAGAGCGCATCGCTGTCGCATCGGCACGGCGTCAATTTGGCGGCGGGCGTCAGCAATGGGCGTGGCGGGCTTAAGGTTGAATCATCGGATGTGTATCAGATTGTGGATGCCTTGCGTCGCAATACGAATCTCAGCTTTGATTTGTCCTGCGAGGCATTGCGCGTGGTCCTTACCAGCTTGGAGCAGCTATACAATGGCGCCATCAATCCGTATCTGGAGGCCGTAGCCGTGCATGTCACCGGCAAGGTGGCCACGCCCAAGGAGCTGCTGGGCATTACGCACGACTCAAAGCGACTGCAATATTTGTTTGCCCAGCTGGCCGACTGCAAAAACGATACGGAACAGCGCACCTGGATGCTGTACGAGGACGAGGAGGACATCATACAGTTTCTCGAGGAGCTCGTCGAGATACTGGTGAGTAAGAAAATTGACTAAACGTTCGCAGAATTCAATGCGAATTGTTCTTCAAAGGCAGAGGATCAGATATGATTAGGAATAAGTGTGCATCTTGTGGTATTGACGCTATGCTTATGTATGAAGCAGATAGAAAGAGACATCTTCGATCCCATAATATATATTGATATGTATCTCCCTCTGCTTGGGATTATGTAAGCTGTTAAAGGCCTTGAGCTGGGCATATAGCGTCTCGCTGACAGATCGATTGCATTCAAACGATATATATCGATTTCCAGCTTCGATTTTATGTGCATTTCGTGGAGTGACAAAATATGATATGTTCTTATATAAAGCGCATTTCACGCTCGAAACTTCTAGCATTGCGCCAAAATCGATTAATATCGATTTCAGTCCGGATATTTAGGCATAAACAGTTTGTAGATAGTTATATAGTTATATATATATATATATAAATATCGGTGACTTTTGCCACATTTGATTGCCATCTTTTGTCCTTGCAGAATAACGCGGATGAGAACATCAGCTGCTACGAGATGTCGTGCGATCAATATCAGATGTTCATCAATCTGGTGCAATACTATCAGATGGAGACGCGTTGGTCCATCAAAAAACTCTTGCTTAAGACTTTCACAGCTGCCTGCCACTTGGATCACATCATTGTTGACATACTGCTAACCTCGGTGCTGCCATTGGAGATTGTGAGTGTGCATTAACCCGGCATTTGCTTGGCAACAGATTGATTGGCATTTAACATTTCAGGTGGAGGATATGAAGACGCACTTTGCCAATTTGGATCGCTTTAAGCAGCTGGTGAAAATGTTAACCATCATCTTCTCGCTGGGCCAGCCCATGCCGGTCAATCATCAGGGTGCGTTATTCCTAGCTTAAAGCTATATAGATTTAAGATTTGTAGCTCGATATGGATAGATATTTGGGTAGATATTCGTAATTCTCTGTGCCTAATCACAAACCTAAACATGTCTAAATTGAGCCTTTTTGTTTGGCGACGATGTTTTGTGAACTTTTTACCTTTATAGTTCTATAAAAAGGTGACCTCAATTTTACCACCTCACTACCAATTGTTAATGCTTAGCAATAATTGCATATTTGTGTGCGCGCCGCTTTTAATCGATTTCTATTGATTTTGTAATTATATAGTTTTCTTTCACGAGCCTAAACGACAAACTTTGTCAATGTGTCCAAACCGATTTCTAGTTCCCACAACGAAATCGCATTAGACTGAGCTTCAGACAAATGAATTAATCATATGCTATATATACCGACAGGCCTTACCCAGTCATAAATCGAAAATCATTGCAATACGTATTTGTTCTTGAACAAGGAAGGGCTTTGAAAGTGAGCCTGAAGCCGGAATAACTTTGTTTTTGAGATCCTTTGTATCGCATTTCAAATTCTGTGAGCTTTGTTAAATGAATTTTCACAAAGATCTGAGAAAATATTTATATGCTCATTTTCCATGAATTTTCCACACTTTTGGGTGGAATTAAAAAATATATATACATGTCGTCAAGTCTAAAATCCTTTTTTAGTAGAACTTAGACTTTGAATATTTATTGCATATATCATAATATTATAGCTCATGGGAACAACATATCTGAAATGGGTTTTTAACATTATTGAACAACATTGTTTAAGCGTTTTACAACACTATTTGTTGAACATCAAGTTGGCCGGGCATTTATTTTTTGCCGACAGTTTTGACTCTCGTCTCCAGCTATAAAATATTTCATTTGTGATTTGATCTCAGTCGAGTTGAGAGCAAAACTGAAAAATCCAATTTTTCTTAAAGAAAAGAAGAAGAAAAGAAAAAAAAAAACAAAGAAAAGCTAAAAGTTTTTCCCGTAGAGAATTGAATAAGTGAGTTTGTGTTTAGTTTTCTTGTAACGAAGAAATTGAGTGCTTGTTTTTTATTTCTCGTAAATGATTAAACACAAGGTGCTTACCTAAAATGAATCCAACTGAGAATCCATCCGTTAACCCATCCGTGAATCCATCTGTGGATCCGTCCGTTAATCCCATCGTGGACCTAACCGTTGATACAACCGTGGACCCGTCCGTTGACCCAACCACAAATCCGAATGTGAAAGAAGCCACAGCTGACAAAAGGAAGCTGGAGGAGCTTAAGAAGAAGCAGAAGCTGCCCAAAATGGACAACGTTTCGACTGTCCACGCCCAGGCAGTCCAGACCATGGAGGACGGCGAGAGTGACACCGACACCAGCTCCGATACCACGGGCACCCCGACCAGCGAGTCCCACTCGGAGGGCGAGCAGGACGAGGATGACGACGAAGAGGACGAGGAGGAGGAAACATAAATTCGAGTCTTAAAGAAGATTAAGTAACGGAGCGTCGCTGCGGCTTGAGGACACGCAATACGCATCGCCATCTGCTCCTGTACCGGCTGACCTTCCAGAAGAAATACAAAAACCAACCAAAATAAACACAAATAAATCGATATGCAACGCGATTACAAACATTTTCTTTTCATAAACTAAATCCATTAAAAATGGGTAAAAACTGAAGTTTGCATGCTTAAAAGTTGGAGGTCGGCTTGAAAACTGAGTCCGTCCGTCTGTATGAGCGTTGATTCCGGAAACTGCCAAGGGCCAGACTTATAAATGTGTCTATATGCTCTATATACTCTATATACTCTAGATATTCTAGATACTCTAGATACTCTAGATACTCTATACACTCTATAAGGAACCAAATTAACAAAGAACTTCCAACCGAGTGTGGAACAAATGGAACAGAAATCTTCTAGTCGGGCATGTCCGACTAGGACACCATTTGCTTGTTTCTATTGAGATTGTCTGTAAATGTGGCTCAAAGATTTTCCAAGCTAGTTGCCAGATATTTGAACAGCTTTCTGCTGTGTTTGATTAGATTAAAAATTAGTTAAAAGAATTCGTTTTTTTAAGTAAGTTAAGAAAAGCCAATTTGAATGTTATAAATTGTTTATACTCTTTATATCCTTGCAGATTATTTGGGCGTGCATTTTGCCAGCTTTCTGCTGGAAATTGTTGAGGGCAACAATCCGGAGCTGCTGGTCGATATGGTAATTGCCCTCATACTTGCCTTCAATCAACAATTTGGTGAGCATACGGTCAATGTGATCATTGAGGCCATGCAAAATCTGCCCACGGCCAAGGTGTTCACCGAGAAGCTATTGCTGCTGCTCAATCGCGAAGGTAAGTGATTCCTTCCACATGCCTCGCTAATGCTATGGTATACTAAATTCTCTTCAATTTCCGACAGATGATCCGACGCGTCTGCTGAAGCATCATAATCAGCATATGAACACGGTGCTGCGCATGTTTATTGACATATTCAGCCATCCGGATACGGCCGGCATGTTTTATACTAATGACATTAAGGTGCTAATTGATATTGTGGTGCGTCAGCTGTCCGATTTGGATGCAGGCAGTGCGGTACGTTAAATCTATTTACCTAGAAAACAGAAGCATCCTATCAGCTGGAAGGTACAGACGGGCCATCGCCAAGTGAGGGAAGCTACAGTTTGTATGATAGGCATCAAAGATAATGTAGATATATATGTATTAGTGTGCTTTGCGTGACTAGCAACTGGCAGGTTGAAGATTCAAACTCTCAGCAGCTATTTTCAGTCATGTTTGTTAATCATACTCGAAAAGGTTTTTGGCCTAACTGTCTGACTAATTGATTGTTAATTGAAGCTTCCTTTCAAGCGGGTTCAAATTCAGCGTGGTGGCACACTGCGCACGAAGTTAAAGGCTCAAAGTACGGCAAAGACAAAATCTTTGGCCCAAATTCAAATGGGAAATGTGAGAAATGTTCTTTTATCTTCAATTAAAACCAGTTTTCTTTGGGCGCAATAGAGGCGAGACAGTGTATATGAAAGGGAGTAGTAAAGAGTTTCTTAATAGAGCAGGAAATATGGGCCTCTTGAAAGTGCTGGACACAAGACGAGATACTTTTTGACGTTTCTTACAATGTTGTTTGCAATTTGTGAAATTAATGTGTAAGATGGGGGAAGGACATATGAATTCGACTAACATCTCTTTCTCTCTCTCTCTCTCTCTCTGTCTCTTTTTGTTGGCAGACACGCCCTTGCTATTTGGAGCTGTGCCGTCGCATCTTGCGCAACACAAATTATCAGGAGCATCAGCATCGCAAGCATGATCTGATGAAGATCTTTACGCGCATCTTTTGCGAGGAGACCGAATGCAGCGCATCCGATCAGCAGCTGGTGCGCGAGATAGCCAACGAATTTCCCCAGTTGTTTAAGGCATAAGCAAAACGAAAGCAAAAAGACAAACCACACGCACTCAAAATTAAACCAAGTAAAATTATGTAAAGCGTTGCTAGTGAGGCTAAACAAAGTGAGCCAACGACAATTTTCAAATTTCGAATTTTTATAGGTTCTAGATCTGGGCATTAGCATTCTATAACATTTCGAACTGCATTTCTGACAACTGACAACTGACGCGAACATTTATTTATTCTTATTATACAAATTGATCTGTTTTTTTTTGTTTTTTCTATTAAATAATTAACTAAATCTGTTTTGGATAGCCAAGTTCCATTTTGCGGCATTTTGTAGCGTATCTTATGAGACAGCCAACTATTTGCATATGAAAAATCATATATGTTGTGCTTGTGCGCAATCTTTATAGAGAGCTAGACACACACTAGCTAATAGTTGCTCTAGAGTATATCATAAATAATATTATAATAATATACAACATACAACATTTACATTTAAGTCGGGGTATAAAAAGCAAATGAAGCCAAAGCTAACATTTATCACAATGCTGTTTGGATAGTTATAGAAGAACCATATATGTTGTTTAGGCAATATGCAAAATGCAGGCATTTTTCAGTTTTAACTATTTTAGTGCATAATACAAATACACACAAACATGCATATATACATATATGCATATATGTATTTTTTAGAGATTAACAACCAAATTTATAGAACGAACAAGACACAAATTTTACATCAAAATTTATAGTTAAAAAGTTAAAACAAATGGCAAGCAACAAAAACAAAAATGAAGAAATTATAGAAAAAATTAACAACAAATTATAAACTCACTATGAAAATGATATTTAATGCAAAATATGAAATGTTAATTGCAATCAATAATGAATATGAGAAATGATATTTAATCAAATCAAATCGAAGTGCGAAACTAATGTTAAATTTGTTTATATAATCTATGAGAAACAAATCCACAAAAAAAAAAGAAAATCTAAACCCAAAATCGACGACTGTTGTTAAAGCTCAGCATAAACAGCGAACATAAAGAAAACATAAGAAAATCAATAATAACAATAATATTAAACAAAAAAGCAAATAGAAAATTATACAAATTTGTTGACACACACACTTATTCGCAAGCCCCCCCTCGCTCTCTCTCTCTCTTTCTAACTCTCTCTCTTTCTCCCTCTCTTTTACCAATGAAAACGCACTTTGGCCAAGTGAAATTTTAAATGTGTTTTTAATCAAAACTTGTTTATTTGTAAGACGTTTCAAATTGGTAACAAAGTTGATAAAACTATTAAGTTTATTGTTAAACAAAAAGAAAAGAAAACATATAAAAAAAAAAACGAAACATTGTTGAATTGAATTAAGTAACAGGAATGTACAAAATACAAATGAATTATTAATAACACGATTAACAGAGGACAACAAAACTAGCTAAATGCAATTAATAAGCCGCACATTTAAATCAAATCTCTCTACAAAGATTCGTATTCAAAACAAATAACAAATTATAATTCAAATTTATGCAAATGTGCCACAATTTTCAACTCTCTCGATTCAAATAACAACAGCAACAACAATAACAGAAATAAAATTTTAAAAGTTGGCAAACAATTTGCAACTTTGTTAATTTGCTCAGTTTTAAACAAGGAGAACACACACACACACACACACACACACACACGCATATTAAATAGTTATTGATGAAATGAAGACAATTCAAAAAGGCAACGCAGCAAAAGGCATTGAAAATGTAACAAACAATGAAATTGCAATAATTATAAAGAGTAAACAAAATATAATAACAAATAAAAATATAAACTTTCAAAAAATCAACTTGCAACTAAGCTTGTCATGAAATGTGCAACACATCGAGGAAGCACTCTGAGAAAACCTAAAGTATGTCTATACATATATATATATATATTCTTGATCAACAGCCAAGCATCTCTTTCCATTGCAGGCAGTGCATATATTGGAATCGTTCGGATTGGACACATGGTAACTAAGCATCCTTTGAGAACCAAGTTCTTGGAAAAATTGTTCTATTATACCCTTGTAGAGCGTATTACTATCAATCATGAAATGACTGATTGACTGATTGACTGCTTGACTGATTGATTGATGATCAACGCACAGCCCAAAACCTTAGAGCTAGGAAGCTGGCATTTGCACTGCAGTGTGTTTACCCTCCAAACGGCCTCAAACTCATTTTCAAAGATCTTTCAGGGAATTTATTTAAATCCGGGTTAGTATCCGCTATTATCCTTTATAGACAAAGGTCGAAATTTGCCACTCCCATAACTCGGTGAAAACTTCACCGATTTTCACAAGGCTTGGCTTTTTGTTCATGGTTTGGCTTCTAGATAAAGTTTGCATCAGAAACTGGCAACAAAATATTTGATCAAAATTCTAGGTACGCTCACATATTCTTTATAGACATAGGTCGAAATTTCAAGTCCCCATAGCTTCGTCAAATCTCATTCGATTTTCACGAGCCTCAGCTTTTTGTTCATGGTTTGGCTTCTAGATCAATTTGGCATCTGGTAGTTTATTCTTGTTTATTTAAAGATGTATATTGAAATAGCTCGCGTTTCTTTCATTGGCAGACTCTGCTATCGACTCTGGGCTTCACTCGAAGCTGTAACTTGTTGAGAATTACAAGCCTCAAGCAGAAATTTGGCTCAAACGTAGATAATCCAATGCAAATAAAACAATTGTTAAACAATTTTCGTTTGCTCAACACATGGATAATTAGAGTTTATTTTGCGATTTACGAGTATAGGTTTTGAGTGGTTTCTGTGCTTATAGAATACCTGTGCCTAACATGGACACCTTTAAGTAGTATTATGTAAGTATATTATCATATGTGCTTCTTGTATGTTGTCTTTACAGGCATGACATACATAGGTATAATAGTAACAATAGCCAAATAAGTTGAACGAATACATATATCATATATATAGATATATATAGTAATACGGTATAGATATTGAGTAATATTGTTATAGTGTCGATTGCTAGTCGAATCTTGACAATTGGATATATTCTGTTGACAATACGATCCCAAACAACAGCAACATTTAACTTTAGTATAAGATCGCTAAGTTAGCGTAGTTATATATGTATATATTATGATGCATATATGTATGTTTAATATGGGGGTTAGTAGTTCACGTACATTCATTTTGGGCCGCTTAACAAATGGTTACAACTGTCGCTGTGCCTAATTTCCTTTAAGGAACACAAAGCTTAACGAATTTTCTTTTAGTTTTTCAATTTTCCATAGCGGCGATTCACATCTTCCTTGCTAGTAGGGTAGTCCTTAAAAGTGTTGTTCCAAAAGGAAAAAAAAAGTAGCTGCTGCTGCGAGTCGCTGAAAAAGTGTGACCAAGTATTAGGATTAACTTTTAGTAGACTCCTCGACTCACCTTGTTGAAGTCGCGGCCGCCGCATCGAGGACGCGGCGCCTCCGGCTCGGCTCCAGGTTGGAGGACAACTGTCGGGCGTGTGGAACACAAGCGTCCGCTTTTATAGGAACGATTCGGCTGGGTCCCATTTGCGTCGCTGGTGGAGACAATTTTACGCCCCGATGCGCATCTAACCCAATTCATTTATTTAGCGCTTGTCCAACACTGAGCCAACATATTGTTCAATTGCGCCCTAATTCGATTTTGATTGCAAGCGCGCTTATCGCACTTGTGCACACGGCCTAGGCGCAGCGGCGGGCTCAGAGCCCTGCCTGCCCGGCATATATAGCTCTGACGTCACACGCCTCGACTTTATTCCGTTCCAGTGGTTAGTATATCAAATATTGCGGCATATATAGCTATATACATAATATATATTAAAATAATATATAGGTTCCTGAGTGTGTTCGACTGGAAAGCTTGGTCTAGAGTACTTTAATCTAAACATAAATATACACACGACTTGCACAACTTTTGCTAATGGTTTCTATACCAGGAATCCATTTACTTAACTGCCGAGAGAAGGGTATATTGGACTTGCGCAAAGGTATGCAACAGGCAAGAAGCGACTTACTCAGCTAACTCATCCTGCTTACACAATCTTGTTGAATATCATTTTCAGATTGGATTTATGCATGTATGCATGTATGATGCATGTTTATATGTATGTAAGTGTGTATGTATGGATGTATGTACGTACGTACGTATGTATGTATGTATGTATGTATGTATGTATGTATGTATGTATGTATGTGTGTGTGTATGTATGTATGTATGTATGTATGTATGTATGTATGTATGTATGTATGTATGTATGTATGTATGTATGTATGCATATATGTACATATGTATGTATGTATGTATGTATGTATGTATGTGTGTATGTATGTATGTATGTATGTATGTACGTATGTATGTATGTATGTATGTACGTATGTATGTATGTATGTATTTATGTATGTATGTATGTATGTATGCATATATGTACATATGTATGTATGTATGTATGTATGTATGTATGTATGTATGTATGTATGTATGTATGTATGTATGTATGTATGTATGTATGTGTGTATGTATGTATGTATGTATGTGTGTATGTATGTATGTCAGTAAGTGTGTATATATGTGTGTATGTATGTGTGAATTTATGTATGTATTCATGTATGTATGTCTGTATGTATTCATATTTGTATGTATGTATGTTTGTATGTATGCATGTATTTATGTATGTATGTATTTATGTATGTGTGTATGTATGTATGTGTGTAAGTGTGTACGTATGTACTTATTAATGTATGTATATATATATATATATATATATATATATATATATATATATATATATATATATATATGTATGTGTGTGTGTATGTAGGTAGGTGTGCATTTAGTTGTGTATGTATGTGTGCATGCATAAGTATGTATGTATGCAAGTTCACATCTAGCTGCTGTTGAAACTAAAAAAAGAACGCCCTGCTACGCGATTCTCATAAACTCAAGTAAGGCTTCACTTTAAGTAGAGGAGGCGGCTGCTGTAATACAGGAGGTGCAACTCAGGAGGAGGCGGCTTTCATATAGGAGGAGGCGGCTTCAACTATAGACGAGGCGGCGGCTTGAGCTAAGGAGGCGGCTTGAGCTAAGGAGGCGGCAGTGGCAGGAGGAGACGGCTTCAAATATGAAGTTTTAAAAAAGCGTATTCTTAGCTAATGCCCTACTACGCGATTCTCATAAACTCAAGTAAGGCTTCACTTTAAGTAGAGGAGGCGGCTGCTGTAATACAGGAGGTGCAACTCAGGAGGAGGCGGTTTCAACTATAGACGAGGCGGCGGCTTGAGCTAAGGAGGCGGCAGTGGCAGGAGGAGACGGCTTCAAATATGGAGTTTAAAAAAAGCGTATTCTTAGCTAATGCCCTACTACGCGATTCTCATAAACTCAAGTAAGGCTTTCCTTAAATAAGAGGAGGCGGCTGCAACTAAGGAGAAGGAGGACGCTTAAATATTGAAGGAAACGGTGGCTTGAACAATGGAAGAGGCGGCTTCTGCTTATCTCTTCTTTCAGTGTTGTGTTTATATGAAAGTTCGTCTTCCGCCTACTGAAAGTCGATGATAAAGGAATCGTGCGTGTGGATTTACAGGTAAGTACGCAATTCCAAATATATATTTTATTAAATACGAATTTATATTTTATATATATGTATAGGGCCAATATAGTTATTGTTATTATTTATAGATAGATTTTATTTTTAAAGCCTATAAATTCTAGATAAAATATAACCCCTAAGAAGCATTGAAACAGACAGACGAACTGAAGGGCTTGGCCCACCTACTCGACTTTTGATGGTGATCAAGAATATATACATTATGGGGTCGCAGATGACTCCTTCTATACGTTACATATTTCACAAAATATATATATATATTGATTCCCATACTAGTTAACTCTTGGGGAATTAGAAATTATATAAAGGAAAGTTGAGCGGATGTGTTTTTCACAGACACATAAGTGAAAATCTGGAACTTTGTATACTGTATATACGTCCGCTCAACTTTCCATTAAATTATTTCTATTTGCCCAGGAATCAAGTGGTATGGGAATCAATGGACTACCCTACACTGTCATCAGTGACGTCACAGGCTCAGTTGGTCTAACTGAATTTCATTCATAAAATGCTTAGATTGAAAACAGCCCTCACACATTAGAACCACTTGAGCGGAGTTGGTGCTGAAGTCGTTCGCCTTGGCCAAAGCGCAGTGGTGCACATGTGCGATAAGCGAAATTGAATCAGTCAACGGGAAATTGAGGTTCATTTGGAATACTGCGTCTCGAGCGCTGCGTGGGCGTTGCCGTGCAGAGTCCTGGCCTAAGCTTTTGGTATAAATAGACGGCAAGGCAACTGGATAAGTCATTCGAGCTTCGAGGCTTGCTGAAGTAACGGCTACCACAGAGACCACATCAATCCCGAGACCGGTGCCGATAACCGTAGCTGTAAGACGCCTTCGCTTGGGAGTAACTACAAGGCCAGGATGGCAGCTAACCCACAACGGCTCAGGCTTAACTTTCTTGTGCTCCTTCTCCAACTGGGCAGCTTGGACTTTGCCCAGGCCAACAACCAGGCATGCAGCACTCGTCAGCAGCAGTGTCCTCTACAGCCACTGCATCGATTGATGGAAGATCGCCGAAGCGAGATGGATGAATACGACGAACATCTTGTTTATAGACAACCAAGTGAGCGCATCGAAAAGCTTGAGGATCGCAGCAGACAAGACAATCTGCAGACTGAAGGTTCTTATCGGCGAGAGGAGAACGAGCTGTCACGACGGGAGGAGCGTGTACAGTTGGATGCTCGTGATGACCGTCGAAAGGAATTTCAACGGGAGGAACGCACAAATCTCCGAAGAGAAGAACGCGCCGATTTTCGCCAAGAAGAACGTGAAGTTCTCCGAAGAGAAGATCGCGCTGATTTTCGCCAAGATCGTGAAGATCTCCGAAGAAAAGAACGCTCCGATTTTCGCCAAGAAGAACGTGAAGATCTCCAAAGAGAAGAACGCGCCGATTTTCGTCAAGAAGAACGTGAAGACCTCCGAAGAGAAGATCGCGCCGATTTTCATCAAGAAGAACGTGAAGACCTCCGAAGAGAAGATCGCGCCGATTTTCATCAAGAAGAACGGGAACATCTCAGAAGAGAAGATCGCGCCGATTTTGCCCGAGAAGAACGCAATGATCTCCGTAGAGAAGAACACGCCGATTTTCGTCAAGAGCGCGAAGATCTCCGAAGAGAAGAACGCGCCGATTTTCGTCAAGAAGAACGCGGGGATCTACGAAGAGAAGAACGTACCGATTCTCGTCAAGAAGAACGCGAAGCTCTGCGAAGAGATGAACGAGCCGATTTTCGTCAAGTAGAGCGCGATGATATCCGAAGACAAGATCGAAGCAATCTTCGTCAAGAAGTACGAGATGCATCCCGACGACAAGAGCGCGAAGATGAATTTGGTCGACGTGAGGAGCTTGATGATCGTAAAGTACAATATGAAAGCCGGCGTGAGGAACGAGATGTATCTCAAAGACAAGAGCGTGAATATGGGCAATTAAATCGACAAAATGAAAGTTCTTTCCGCCTAGTGCGAGAAGATCTTCAACAGTTAGAAACTCGAGTTGCACAAAGAAACGATCGATCCCTGCGGGAGGAGCGCGAGGCTAATCAACAGATGGACCGCGATGATCGTCGCCGTGAGAAAAGGGTTGGACGTGTCGATACAGAGCGTATGGAAAGGCGAGTGAGTCGGGAGGAGATGCGACGAGTGGAGACTGACCCGATTCGCCAAGAAATTGAACGCCGTGAGAGTAATACCATTGACCTGAAAGTACGACGTACAGATATCTCTCGAAGTGAGGATCCCCGAAAGGAGCAAACCGACGATTTTACACGGCAGGACAGAGTTGAACGTTTGAATACAGAACGTATGGAAAGGCGAGTAAGTCGAGAGGATATGCGGCAGTCGGAACATGATGTAACGCACAGGCAGGATCGGGAAAATCGTGAGCGTAATGTCAACGACATGGAACGCATCCATCTCTCTCGACGTGAAGAACGTGATGATCGCCGTCGGGAGAAGCAAGAAGGTTTTCGACGGGAGGAACGTAATGACCTCCTACGTGAAGAACGAGATGTTTTCCGACGTGAGGAACGAGATGTATTTCGAAGACAGAAGCGAGATGAACGCGATCATGTAAATACTGAGCAACTGGAAAGGCGAATGGATCGAGACGGTATGCGACGGAAGGAAACCGAACTGACGCGAAGGCAGGAAAGAGAAAACAGGTTGGATTCTCGCTATGGTGATGAAATTAATCGGGTTGAAGTTCGAAGGGAAAAGCTATCTCGCCGTGAGGAACGAGACGATCTACGACGTGAGGAACGAGCTGTCTTGTCTCGAAGACAAGATCGTGAAGATAGTGATACTATTCGTCATACTATTTACACAGAAGTGCGGCGAGATGATTTCTCTCCACGTGAGGAGCGTGATGATCGCCGACGGGAGGAACACGACGATCTCCGACACACAAGCCGAGGGCAAGAGCGTGTGGATGTGGAGCAACATGAGGTGCGAGTAAATCGAAGAGAGAATGTGCTGACACGACGACAGGAACGAGATGAGCTCAATAGGTTCGATACTCGTAGCCGTTTAGACATACGACAAGAACAGCTTTCCCGACGTGAAGAACGTGATGATCACAGACGAGAGGATGGAGACGCTAACCGACAGGTGGAACAAGAGGAACGTGTCGACGCGGAACGCACGGAAAGGCGTGTGAGTCGTGAAGCCATGCGACGAATGAAGGACGACCTAGCAGAAACACAGGAACAGGAAAATCGGGAGCGTAATGCAAAGGACATCGAAGCACGGCGCGGCGATCTCTCCCGTCGTGAGCAGCGCGATGATCGCCGACAGGATGAGCGCGACCATCTCCGACGTGAGGAGCGTGACAACCTTCTACGAAGGGAACGTGTGGATGCGGAGCGCATAGAGAGGCGAGATAATCGAGAGGAGAAATATATGACACGAAGGCAGGAACGAGTCAATCGTCAGCCCAATGCCAATGACGAGCAAACCCGGCGCAACCATCTTCGACGCGAAGAGCGTGAAATATCGGAAAGACAAGAGCGGGACGCCGATCTCTCTCGCCAGGGAGGACGCGCTGATCTGCGTCAAAATAGTCTCAACCGAGAACAACGCGTTAGCCTCCGACAAGAGGTGCGTGATAAGCTTATTAGTCGTGAAAATCTGGAAGACAGCAGGCTGAGTGCCCAACGACGACAGGAACGAGACCTTTCTGAACTGTATCTAAAAAAGAATCGGGAAAACAAGAAGCCTAGCATCTGGATAAGCAACAACTACACCAAGCAAGGACTCTTGATAACTGGCCAAGCGCTGATATTGCTAGTGCTGTATTCCAAGTTGACCAGCCATAAGGGACAGCATCTTGGGTAAGCATTCGAGGTCTTACTTACTGATAGAATACTAACATCATTTGTCTTGCTATGCAGAAACCGGCTGGCTGAACATATCCAGGGCTTTCTGCATCCCGTGGAATGTTAAGATACTAAACGAAGGCTTTACGATAAACCTGATATACTGAAACGCATAAAGTACCTAGGCACCCTATGTCCCCCAATACCGTACAACCTAATGAGCAACGAGTTTAAGGCCGAGAGTGGATCTGAGATGTATCTGTAAACGCATTGTACAATTTATTCCAACTGTTACTGAAACTGTAATCTACACTGAACTACAAACAAATATAAGTTATACATAGTTGAGCATATGCAAAGCGAGGAATCTGTTTCAATTTGCCTGCCAGATTTCGCCACCAACCAATGCTCGTTGCCCAAAACCACATCTAATTGGAGCACCGGAGCCCATTGGAGCACAGTCCCTGAAGTCGCCTGCAGCGACAGGCCACTGCAATTGTCCACTTGGCATATTTGGGCACATGCCCGGACCCGGACCCGGCTCCGGCATACCATGCATACGGTATGCGACTACAACTACGAGTATTACCCACTTAAGAGTTAGGAGCCAACCCCCCCCCCTCACATACACACACACACAAACAGAAGGCCGAACTGGAAAATTATTATTGCGATTTTCCATGTCGGTTGCCTTCATCCTTGTGCGCCTTTTGTATGCCAGACAGTATCGTTGTTGATAAATTTCGCACATATTAGATGCTGGAATGGTCCATACATCTTTCGCTCTTCAAAGGATTTCCCCAAGGGTGCCTGACTGACTGCTCGACTGCCTGGCTGCCTGGCTGGCTGGCTGGCATCGTTCCGACAAGCAGCCAGTAAGCCATTCCTAATCAGTGGAACCAGCACAAAATTTTACACAATTTTCTTCTATTGGGGATTATTTCGCATGGTAAATGTGTGTACAGTCAACTTATGGCCAAGCACAGTGTGTGGCAGACAAACAGACGGACAGTCGGTCGGACGGACTTTGCTTGTTTCTGTTTTCAGTCCAGTTGTGCGGATAATTCGTACAGTTATGGCCCAAAATATGTATATGCACATCTACTTATTTGGGAGACGTAGAGACGAAGGCTTGCCCATTTGTACGGCCCTGCAAGGGATTACTAAACAATTTTAAGTGCATAGGTCTGTAATATGGCTTTAAGCCCAATGCAACTTAAAGGTAAGGCTGCAAACCAAAACCAAATTCTGTCAGTAGTTCGATTCATCTAGTTTAAAGACTCCACATCTATGAAGCCAGGTTTTGGTTCAAGTCTTGGCTGTTCATACATCTTTCAAATCCCAATTCATGTTTTTGTATTCCTGCCCGCTCTACTGAAACTATTTCAAGCTTTAAATATTTTCATATGGAAGTTGCGGTCTATATTAGATCTCTATCCAAAATTGGCATCTACCAATTGTGGTTAGTTTAATTAGCAGGATGTGGCTTAAGCTATTTATGCTTTGGTTACGTTCCGAAGCTTTTATATTTGCATAGCGCGCCCCACGTTGGGCGCCATCTTATATAATCGCTTGCATCTCTCGCATATAAGCTCGAAATCGATCGGCATTGCTTCAAATTTGTAGCTCGATTGTTTTGCAGAGCGATAAACTGTGTAAAAGACAATCGATTTACAAATATGAAGTGTGGTGATAAACCATAAATTGTGTGCGTAGCATCAATAAACTTTCATGTGTATCTTAACTATTATGTGGATGAGTATAAAAATTTGAGTTTTACGCCTGTTTATTTACACGTACACACACACACACTCGGGCTGGTTGTAGGTTCAAGGCACACACACACACACACACACACACATGCAGGCAGACAACGGGCGACACTTGCCGGGGCAAGGTTATACGATATTAAAATGCCACAAAAGCGCAATAAACCAACAAGAAAACATCATAAAAAATTGAGTTTTCAATATTTATTCGAATTAAATAATTCACGCGCGTTGGTCTGGGCGCCATCGCTGGGCCAAATGAAAACCGCACAAGCCACACACCGTAAGTGATAGCTGGCGGTGAAAGAGGGGAAGAGTGGGGGGGGGGGGGGGTTTGGGAAAGGCGCGTGTTTACGTGTGGCTAGACTACCGGAAGGGCTCAAGAACTGTACAAAAAAAAAAGGCGCTGGTATTTACGGAGTCCGGGTTCCGTGTGGGGTCGTTTGGGGTTTGTACGTATGCCATTTTACGAGCATTCGAGGTTTATTTCATGCTTTTAACCACACACACATACACAACCAAACACCCACCCACACACAAATTTACACACATAATGCAAAACAACATAAATTTTGTGTCAGAAATCATAAATTTCAATAAAAACAAGAAGGTAATGTTCTATTTTTAGAGCTTCTCAAACTTCGAATACCCTCTCATTTATCCCATATATAAGTATAAAATTATTGGTGAGTGTTGTTAAACGTTGGCACATTAAATTAGACACACGCACCCTTCTACATATTTCCCCATTTACATCTACCAAAATAGTACCTCAATTTGTTACAAGCCCAGTGACAGAATCATCATACCCTGCACCGTTTATAACATAAGCAGCAAAGCGCCAAATAGATACCTGTACTCTTAATGGGCTACTCGCCCAAAAGCTGTGGGTGCAATGCATCAGCGCAGTAGCAGGAAAAAGTGTTGGAAAGCGCTTTTACGTATTGCAGTGCTGGCAGAGTTAACTAAATGCAGCAGTCAGCTGTGTGAGATAGTTTCAGAAGCTAAAGTCGGCCCTGATTGAGTGCGATTGCTAGGCTACGGAGCTGCCGGTCGGGATTCCTAGACCTTAATAAGTTGGGTTAAAGGTATGTTTTTTTATAAAGATTTATTGGAGTTTCTAAAGTAACTTTACGTGAAGAATTAATGTGCTTTATACTGTTCCTTTCTTTGGGCTCAGTTCGTGAAACTGGCTCTCCAGTTTTTGCTTCAAACCTTGATTTGTCGTAAGTTCTTAAAATGTATATAAGACAACTCTTATAAAAATTATAATTATATTTTTATATAAAAGTTGCAGATTGAATTTGACCTCTATACGAAATTGGCATCTGCCAATTATGCTTGGATAAATACAATCGGTATGCTTTGAGTCAAATCATGGACCCCGATTTTCACTGAGAAGGAATGGATTTTTCGAAATGTGTAAGGTATCCCTCTTACGAATTTGAACAAAGATCTTAGAATACTAGTTTCAGGCCGATCAGATGGTAAGCAAAAGTGTTTCATTCTAATGTTTTTCGCCAAATTTTCCGCACTTGCCTCACCAAATAAGGTAACTACAGTCAGTCAGTCAGTCAATGCGTTAGTCAGTTCAGTCAGTTAGTCAGTCAGTTAGTCAGTCAGTCATTCAATCAGTCAGTCAGTCAGTCAGTCATTCAATCAGTCAGTCAGTTCAGTCAGTCAGTCAGTCAGTCAGTCAGTTCAGTCAGTTCAGTCAGTTCAGTCAGTTCAGATAGTCAGTCAGTCAGTCAGTCAGTCAGTCAGTCAGTCAGTCAGTCAGTCAGTCAGTCAGTCAGTCAGTCAGTCAGTCAGTCAGTCAGTCAGTCAGTCAGTCCGTCAGTCAGTCAGTCAGTAAGTCAGTCAGTCAGTCAGTCAGTCAGTCAATCAGTCAGTCAGTCAGTCAGTCAGTCAGTCAGTCATTCAATCAGTCAGTCAGTCAGTCATTCAGTCAGTCAGTAGATTGAGTTACTGACTGACTGAATGACTGACTGACTGACTGATTAAGTTACTGACTGATTGAGTTACTGACTGACTGAGTAAGTCAGTTAATCAGTCAGTTCAGTCAGTCAGTTAGTCAGTCAGTCATTCAATCAGTCAGACACTCAGTCAGTCAGTCAGTAAGTCAGTCAGTCAGTCAGTCAGTCAGTCAGTCAGTCAGTCAGTAACTCAATCAGTCAGTCAGGCAGTCATTCAATCAGTCAGCCAGTCAGTCAGTCAGTCAGTAACTAAATCAGTCAGTCAGTCAGCAACTCAATCAGTCAGTCAGTCAGTAACTCAATCAGTCAGTCAGTCAGTCAGTCAGTCAGTAATTCAGTCAATCAGTCAGTTCAGTCAGTCAGTTTGTCAGTCAGTCATTCAATCAGTCAGTCAGTCAATCAGTCAGTCAGTCAGTCAGTCAGTAACTCAATCAGTCAGTCAGTCAATCAGTCAGTTAGTTAATCAGTCAGTCAGTCAGTCATTCAGACAGTTAATCAGTCAGTAAGTAAGTTGGTCAGTCTGAAAAGTTGTATATATAGATATTAAAGAATGTATGCTAGCACATACCATTTACTATAGGTATATAAAAATCGTAATTGAAATGCTTAGCGACATATTATATTTACAATTTGAGCTTTGCATCGAGAAAAACATATTGCCAGAGTACGCTGAATGGCAAAATGTTAATATGCAAAGCATATGCTTAATGATTTGGGCATCCAATAGGGGTATCGTGCGCCTGGATAGACCCGTGCTCAAAATCCATTGCAAATTGATTGGCAAATACAGCAAATTTTACGCCCGCATCGATGATTGCGACATTGAAGTTGGGGCTCGGGTTGGTTTTGTAGCTGGGAGTCGGGGGTTGGGTGTTTGGATGGAGTGGAGGGAAGTGGGTGTCGCGACATTTGCTCTGATATTTGCTAGCAATTTTCTAAATTATCAATTTCAACGGCAACTGAGCAGCGAGCGAATAAATAAATACATAAATAAAAGAAATACGTGGAAAATGGAAATGGCGCAAAACAGAACTAAAAAAAAAAAAAAACAACATTGTGAAATTGCCAACTGGTAAAATTCGTGAAAATTCATGAAAATTCGGTTCAGAAAACCGCAGCAAATCGAGCAACGACAGCAAAAATTCACCACAAGTTGCCATTAAACGTCAATAGAGCTGAATGCGAAATGGGGCTCAGAAATTGGTAGATTGCATTGGGAGGAGCTAGTGGGTGGTGGGCGGAAGGGTGGATGATAGGACAGTAGAACTCGTAGGCGGAGCTGAGCGGGGAGAGGGGGAGGATGCCATTGAAGCTGCGACGCCCTAAGCGAAATGTGCAGTTAAATAAAAATCAAAGCGGTTTACGTTATCAGCGACGATTTGCCTGAAGGGGGGTCGGCTGGGGGGTTTGGAGGGGGGGTTTGAGGCCAGTTGCGTTCGAATCGAATTTCCAATGCGAACAACTTGCGTTGACAGCGCCAAACGTTTGCATAATCCCCACCCACAAGCAATCAGCCACCCCCCTCCCCCCTCCCCCCTCCTCCAGACAGCAAAGCAACCCGAAACTGAGTTCAGGCCCAAGCAGCCTAACGCCGGCTTGCCACGCCCCCCAGCGCCCACAGAGATGCATTTGTGCGAGCAAATGGGAAATTGGTTTATGCAACAGACTTTTATGGTGCACGTCAGGCCGGCGCCGAGGCAAACTTTGACAGCGCAACGCAGAGTCGCAGGCAAATTTTCTAAATAGTAGAAGCGACTACAGCTTCAGTTCGACGTGGGGCCTGGGCGCTTTCCTGGGGTCGCTGGAGTTTTCTCTGGGTGCAAAACATTGCAGCAGCATCCATTGCATTCGTGCAAATAAATTTGCTGTTCACGTACATGAAAGCCGTTTGCACAAGCATGCAATCATCCACAAATATTGTCTAAGCGCACACATACACCACACAACACACCACACACACACAGAGAGTACACACACACACCCCCAACCGATACCCACCTCGTCGCCTTGTAAAGTTTTGATAATCCAAGGCTCGTTGTTGAATTGATCAATTGGAAAGCAACCGCAATAGCAATTGCAACCGCATGTCAATTGGTAGGCGCAAGGCAGGACCCAATCGCAATCAGCCCTACCAGCCGTCACATACCTTACCCTGGCCTGCCTCCACTGTTACTCACTATTTGATGCATGATCTGACGCTTTACCATCTGTACTCTACCGTACCCTGCTCTACCCTGCACTGCCGTACGCTGCCATACCGTACCGTACTCTACCCTACCCTACCGTACTCTACTTTACCCTTCCCTTCACACCGTTATCCACTACTTTATCCTGCACTACCGTGCCCTGCCCTAACCTACACTGCCGTACCCTGCTCTACCCTACACCGTACCGTACTCTACTCTAGCCCTCCCTTTCCTCATTGTTATCTACTACTCTACCCTTCACTAACTTGTCACTGTACTATATGTACTCTCTCCTGTCCTACCCTCTCACCATCTTTTTTTACGCAAGTCTATTTTAAACTACCCCAAGCCACCCCCGCTGTTACCCAGTACCGTTCCGCAAACTGGCGCTCCACCAGCCGTACCATATCCGACCCTACACTACCTTACTATACCTTACCCCACTATTACCCACTACTCATTGCGTGGCCTGGGGCTCTACCGGAAGTATACCACCCAACCGTATCCTACCCTACTCTGTTCAACCCTACATAACCCTCCCCGGCCCTTTATTCGCAGCTTGGCCTGGCGCTCAGCTGTGGGTCCTGCAGCTGAGTTAGGGCTCGGCTAAAGATGTTGCTGCACACAATCCCAAATGATGACATTTACTGGCGCGCCCAGCTCGTTGCACCTGCCACATGCCACCTGCCACATGCCACGTCCTTGAGTTTTATGGGATTTTTAGATATTTATAGATTGCGCTCTTACAATCGCTTTGCTTTGACTGGGTTTGCTGGCTTCCAGCAAAAGTTGTGTGTGCTAACAAATGCCCAATCCAAGTGTCTGTGTGTGTGTGTGGGAGCTGTTGCGCAACGAAGCATAAAAAATGGCTGCATTCAGGACACGGCAAATGCCTTCAGTTCGAGGTGGAGACGCCAAGCAGCGGCAAATCAAAGTCAATTTGGCAAAGAGAAGAAAAAGGATCTCAGAGTCACCCTCGAGTGGCATGTCCTTGCTGATACCATAAGGCAAGTACGAAAAAGTGGTCGGGGCCTAGACAGCAAAGAGCAAAGAAATCGAGTAACAAGTGGGGTGGATTTCGGGTGCCCGGCGAATGGCTCTGTCTTGGCAGAGAGCTGGACCCCCCCCCCCAGAGTTAGTGGTCAACAGGACTTTTAACATATTGTATAGCCTTGCAATTTTCTCTGGCAAGCATTACCTCCAAGCAAGGACGGCTAACTGTCCCACGCTGAAGTTTGAATACCCTCGATGTTCTCCAAAGGTGTCATAAAGTAGTTCGATATAATGTAGTCGGGAATTCACCCGTTTTTCACTTTACTTTCACTAAAAGCTTGCAGTTCGTATAGAGGCGCTTGAAAGCTTGACAACAATTAAAAAGCTGTAAAATGAGCTTTCAAAGTGTATGCAAGCTTTATGCGAGAGTGTATTCATTAACTATTTATCACTTCAATTATAAATAACGCAAAATATTATAAGAGGGAATTAATTAATTTCACTTCAAGCTTAACGCTAAAACATTATTACCTTCAATGATAGTGAAGAGTATCTCATTTAAAATTAAAGCTGTGAAAAAGCAAAAGGTTAGAATAAGTGCATTTACTCAAACTTCAAGCCATGAGTTTCGACAGCGCACGAAAGCTTTAATTGAAATTTAGTTAGAGTTTTGAGCGAAAATGTTTGCTGCTAATGCCTAATTCCAGCAAAAGCTTAGCAGTTCGATTTAAAAGTAAATTTTTTTTTCGAAGCATCAAAATTAAAAGTGAAAGCAAAAGAAGCATTGATTTAAAGGCAAGAATACCTATAGATTTCCAAGTTATTTACTTCAAGCTTTTAAAGACTTTTCAAAGCTCTTAAACTTTGATCGATTAAAATAAAGAAGCTTTAGAAGCACCTTAAAGCTTTTGGCTCGAATAAGAACAATTAATTTAAGTAAGATGCTTTGAAAGCTCGCTGAAAGCTTTGCATAAGAAATAGCTTAAAGCTTCTTGTTTGATTGAGTCAGATAACGTAACTTTGAAAGCACATTAAAGCTCTAATATAGTTATTGTAGCTTTAAAGCTTTTGCAGCTCTGCAATAAAAGCTAGTTAAGCTGAAGCATTAGAAGTCTCTCAAAGATGCCGAGCTTTTGAGCACAACTTTGGGCAGACTTGACAGTTGGGGGTTTCTTAAGTTCTACGGTTGTGGACATAGTTGATTTTTCGCGCAATGCAATAAAAAAGATGATTGTCGTTACAGTTTACCGTTATGCCGTTATTACTGACCCAGTTGCACTTGCCGCGACTTTTTGTCCCAAATGTTGCAAGCCTTGACTTGCACTTAAACATGCCGCCTGCCTGCAGCGGGACGAGGACGCCGGCTTTGCTGTTGGGGAGCTGAAAAATTCAATTAGAAATTTACATAGTTGCAGTCAGCCCAACCCCATCGGCGATCCAGCAATCCCTCTGGTGATGTGGGCGAGCAGGGGGCTTAAAGGTCCAATTGGCCACCGTTGCGTGTTGCCCCCAGGCACAGTTCGCATTGGCAACTGTATCGACATCCGCATCCGCATCCGCATCCACATTCGCATCCCAGTCACAGTCGCAGCCACAGCCACATGTTCATCCATTGTGCAACAGAGCGTGTGGCAAATTGAATTTTTGCGGCCAGACAGCCGGACGGGGCAGACAGTCGGGGCGTGGCGCAGCGGCAAATGAGTGCACTCTCGTCCCAAGGATACCCTAGAACCAGCGCAGCAGCCGCTGTGCTTCTTCTTTCCTGAGCCCTATAACTATACCCATCCCACACATTCTCAAATAACGTCGGTGCTTATGGTCCGATCATTGTGAAATTTTTAGTACTTTCGCATGTCGAGCAAAGGCTTGAACTTTTAAAAAGAGGCTTTCTCATTTCGGAGGGCTTGTGCGGGCGATATCTAAAAAATGGAATATACTTAATCAATGTGTGCTATACAAGAGCCTACATATTAATTTTGGAGTATTTTTCTCGCATAGTCTTCGAGTTATGCTTGAATAAAAACTTGTCTAAAATTCGATATTTATCGATGCAAGAAGAAACTTGAATATGCCAATTTTGTAAAGCTCTAATCTTAAGCTCTTATAAACTCCGTGCTCTAAATCGATTCTCATCCCGATCAGAAAATATATATATTTATATACATATATACTTTCCGCGTTCGCCTCCCTTTCTCTGCCTGTTACATACATAGGGACAAAACCATGATGTCCTTTTTGTTTCGCAGCGCGTCTAGGGTATAACAAGGTGTTGATGGACTGCGACATGGTTACACAAATTGCATATTGCAACGGACATAGACACGAATTTGGCAAATGGCCAAAAGCTGCTGGCCAAATGCGCTGCGCTTCACTGCGGCCGCATGACGTTGCAGCTAATTAAACGCGAAAATTGTATGAAAGCTGCGCAGCGCCAACTGAAATTGTTACCAGCCTGGACAGATGGTTGGGCTGGCCAGCCAGGACAGATGGACAGATGGGCGGTGGGCGGTGGTCAGCTAGGAAATGTGCCAAGTCGTGACCCCAGGCACTGGCTACCCTTTGCAGCAGGACATTAATGTGCCAATGCTAAAAACACATATGCTGCTTAGATATATAAATAAAAATGTTTGCTCTGGCTGATTGACCTACTGATTGATTGACTGATTGAAAACCGGATGAGAGCTTTACTTTCCTCCGATCGGCGAATGTAATAATGAAAACGTTTTTGATTGATTTCAAAAAATGCACCAAGCGCAAAACTGTTGCTGTCAGCTTTATAACTTATTCCTTAGATCAAATTCAATCTCAGTTTCATTTAGATTTTTTTGAAAACGGTTAAATAAGATCCTTGAGGGGAGACGTGCATAAAGCGGAGGAAGGAACCAGGAAAAAGTGACTAATTAGATTTAAAGATAAAGTTTACTTTACTTTATTGCATAATTTATAAATGTATATATGTATGTACAGGTTCATATATTCATATATTTGTATGTGTGTATATGTTCTCGATTGAAACGTATGCTTAAAGGAAAGCCCTTCTATGCGATTCTCATAAATTCAATTAAGCCTTGCTGTTTTTCATGATTGGCTTATGAATAGTTCATATTGGAAATCAAATAAACTTAATCTCTTCCCTTACTTCCATTACTTCATTCTGTTCCCTTTCACTTCCCTTCCCGTCTCTTTAGCTCTCTCTCTCTCTCTCTCTCTCTCTCTCTCTCTCTCTCTCTCTCTCTCTCTCTCCCTCCCTCTGCGACTTTATTAGTCATTCTTTCACATGCTTCTCTATTTCTGTTGATTGTTTAAGGGATTTTCATATGAATATGGGCTGAGCCATATGAAATCATCAAAGTGCTTTAGATTTATAGAGTATTTAATTCTTGACGTTGCCAAAGATAACACATTTTTTTTATTATTTGTTGCATTCAATTGGAATTGCAATTCACTTGAAGCAGCAGCCGATACGAAATTGAATACAGCAGATTACGAACTAGAACGTGAGCGGGTCAGTGGATGCCGATGCGGATAAGGATGCGGATACGGATGCGGATGCGGATACTCTGATGCAGCTGGAGCTGA
Organism: Drosophila novamexicana; assembly: GCF_003285875.2. NCBI lineage: Eukaryota > Metazoa > Arthropoda > Insecta > Diptera > Drosophilidae > Drosophila > Drosophila novamexicana. The sequence goes on from NW_020824847.1 coordinate 1,171,964, forward strand.
AATGGAAACCGAAACTTGGCTTTTATTTTATTTTTTGTTGATTTTTTTGCTGGGGCAACTTCTGGCCGTGCGGCTGGCTGTTGAAGCTGGCCTCCGAGGAGCAGCTCGGAATTAGACTGAAAAAATAATTGCAACTGGCGCTCGTTTCAATTAAGTTCGGCGCACAAAATTGCCCCATCACGTAGCACATAGCCCAACCGACTGCAGCATGTGGCATGTGGCAGTCGCTGCTGGCCCGTTCCCGTTCCCGTTCCCGTCACCATCCGTGACCCAGTCCCTTTTGCCGTCCCCAGTTGCTGCTAATTATTGCTGCGCTGCGCTTTCGGCCAGCTGAGTGCACCGCCGTGGCGCCTCCGGTCGCCTAGCTACCAGAAACGATTGCAGCGCAATTTAACAGATGCAACCGGCAACAACTGCACCCGAGGGATGCATTTTGTTGGCTGCAGCTGCTGCTGCTTTGTTAAACAGTTAACTTGCGCCGCTCCGCATGCCACACAGCGGGGCGTGGCGCCCTACCTGGCCAATTGTGCTCCTGGCCGTGGCCATAAATCGCTGCAATTTGCCATGTTCCTGCCACATCAGCGCATCGGCCATCAAATTTCTTTCCACAAATCACTCGTTCGGTTGTCCATTCGCATTCGGACTTCATTTCAGCGCCATTAGCTGCCACATAACTCATGCCACAAAATTGTCCAATGACATGGCTGCTGAAGGGAGTGGGGTGGTGGGGTGAGGGGGAGGGTAGGCGGCGGGTGGATGGATCAACAGCATCAACAACTTGTATAATTGAATTGGAACGACGACTCTCGCGCTGTTGTTATACCCTGTATATGAAAATGCGCAAATAGGGTATATTGGTTTTGTGTAAATGTATGTCACAGGCGAGCTAGATACAGCAGTTGTTGTATGTAGGCTCTCGTATGGGCCATCAGATTTCATATATATCATATTTTAGATAGTTTTTCTCACACTTCCCAAAGTAAAGAGCGTTTTACTCCTTTAGCTAGAGCTCTTAATCTGATCGGACAACAAGCACCGAAGCTGCTCAAGAATGCATTTTCTATGATAAGAAGCTTACTTAAAACATATCAAGCATAATAGTGTGTGCATGTGTGTGTGTGAGTGTGTGTGATTAGAAGTTGGCATGTTTGGCACGGCAGCTCGTCAGCTGAGCTTATGCTCATAGTCGGGCAATGCCGATTAGAGACTTAGTTGTTGCCTTTGTCGTCAGGCATTCAGTTGAATTCCTTGGGCCAATGTGTTCATTGTCCTTGGCCACGTCGAGCTGCCTCTCGTTGTCCACTTGCAGCTAATTAAAGCTAATCGTGTTGTCGAGTTGAGTCTGCTGTAAGTGCTATACACTGTGAGAAATAAATATGTTCGACACTCTATGATTCGGTCTGCCAGACAGCATACAATTTGTATGCGCAGCACTTTTGTAGACAATCCATAAATGTTTACTCTGTAAAAAATATATGTATCCAAAATTTCTATGTTTCTTTTTTAGAACTTCAATCTAACTTTATATTCAAAATTTACAAGCAGTTTTACCAGCTGGAAACGTAATGCACGAGTTGATATACGTTTCATTCGTAATATTCAATCAGAAATCGTTTCTTTGAAATAACATAAAATTAAAAATATCCAGAAAATAATTAAATATACTTCTCTTTATTCAGCTGAAATTGTGAAATATTATTAAAGTTTCCTTCTTAGGCAAATTATATTTTTGATGATACCTCCAAATTTAATCTATTACAGATAAATATATTCTTATATAGAGTACTTATTATTAAAGTACTTATAAAAAAAGAATACGCAACTTTAGCTCCCCTTTTGCACAGTGTAGTTACGCTTTCTCTCAATATTCTCGAAGGTATAGCTAACAAGCGTACTGGCTGGCTGGGCTTTGGCGGGCGGGGGAGGGGCATGGCACTCGCTTCGACTGTGCAAACATAGTCGATTTGTTGAAAACAAAACCCAACCCCGCCCTCGCCCCCGCCCCCGTTTACCCACCAGCCGAAAATAAAAGCCGAACTCGAAACCGACACCAAAGCCCGAACCGTGTTGGCGGTGCGTGTGCGACAAATTCGCCCCGTTACACTTTTGCGGCGAATTCAAGAAAGCTTCGCATTGACTGTGTGTGCGGGCGTTTGGCAGGGGGGGGGGGGGGGGGGGGAGGGCATGCAAGAAGAGGGGCTATTGGTTTGATGTGTGTCCAATGGAGAGGGGCAGTCGACAGGCAGGCGGGTTGGTCTAAGTCAAGCTGAGCTGAGTTCTGTTCAGTTGACGATGCACCGTGGAAACTTTTCACCAAAATCATAAACATAACGGAACAGCATATTGCCCAAATTTCAAAAGAAATAGAAACTTGTAAGCTCTTATTTGAATGAACACAGGGTCCCACGTGTACAGGGTGCATCATACTTATCTGTCATAGGTCAATGTGGTTTTCGTTGCAGATACAATTTTTTGTATGATTAGCATTAAATTGTTTAGGTATTTGCTAACATATATATATATATATATGTATATATATATATATTCCTGATCAGCATCAACATCTTCTATTCCTCCGTCCGACTATCCATTAGAGACCTGAAATGTCTGGCATAGAAGCTACTAGCTTATGATAAGATCGAAGTCTGGTTAACTATAAAGCTGTCTTTAGGGTTGACAGGCCAGTCGAAATATATTGGCTGATAGAAAGGAACAACTTGTTGCCGGTTAATTTCTTGCAGTATTATAATTCGTTATGATTTAAATATTTGTATAAATAAATAACTAAATGTCTTCATTTCTTAATCCATCGAGTTGTCAGCTTTTTGAGCCCGCGGTTCCACTGTGCGACGTTCGCTTGGCCCTATGACAACGTTGGCGGCTGCTAAGGGGCGTAGGGGAGGGGGGGATGGGTGGTAGGGGGTTGGTCGCCCAACTGGCCAAGTTGGTAGCATTTACAACATTGTGCTTAACACTTTCCGCCTGCAACTCGTCGCAGTTGCAGAGCAGAGCCTCTGTCAGCTCCAGTCCCACAGGCTGCTGCCGCAGCTTCACTCCCTCCCCCCTGGCCGCTTCCCTTGCCACGCCCACTGCCGCCGCCGCATGTTGCAAAGTTGTGCGGCTTGCTGATGTATGCTCATATAACTTTGCCACTAACGAGACTCATGAGCTGCATAATAATGAGACGGCGGCTTTGGCTTGGCTTGGCTTGGCTTGGCTTGGAGCGTCGCTCGGCTCGGCTTGCCAGGCTCTTAGTCCGCAAATAGGCGCCAACGGCCGCTGTAATCAGTGAGCTTCCCAGAGCGAGAAGCCAATCCGCAAATCCCACACCCAAGCCCAGTTCCACGAAAGTTCTGCTTGCCACCGGCGCAGTGCCTCATCGATATGTGTGTATACATAAACACAGATATATATATATACATATATTTTTATAGTCGGGGGCCATCAATCAGGCGGGCGGCACAAATGGAGCTGGCTTCGTGGCTCCTCCAATGAATTCAATACGATTAATTTAGCAACTGATTTGCCGTTGACGTACAACAATGCAGCATAATGTGGCACAATTATTCATTTCATTGAGGGGGGCTGCAAGGGAGCAGGGGGAGGGGCGGGGGTCTGGCTGCTCTTGGGGCCAGGCAAGCGCCAATATGATTTAGCCAGATGCTTTCCCCAGCCCTGCAATCATCCTGCTATCCATCAGATACATCGTCAAGTGCTTAGCGGTTGCGCTCGCTCTTTAAGACTTCAAGATACTTTTATACGAAAACTTTGCTCAATGTGTTGTTGGGCTACAAGAGCTAGAAATTTTTGAATATATGTATATACAGTTTGTTTCAAATCGATTCGAACTAAAATCGATATTCTCCATCTTTCAATTACATTACATTTAGAATATTTCAAGAGCCCGTTCCACTCGGAATTGTAAAACATGCAATTTTTGAAGATATATTCCTGAGCCTTGGTATTTACACATAAAAGGATGTCATAGTTATGTCCTGAAAATTTCATGAGCCTCGAACAGGCAACACCGAAGTTAATCAGGAAAGTATTTCTTATAGGTTGGGGTTAAGAGAAGAAGCAGCACTAATCGCGACATTGATTCCAATTCTACGAAATCAGAATCTGAATTTTATCTTATATTCTCAAGAATCAATCGTTCACATAATATTGAATACTTGGGATACTCATAGTCATAGTCATGCGATTCATTTGAGTACCATTCGAACGACTTTTAAAGGACATCATCTTCTCTTTTTACCTAACTATAAATTGTTTTCTAGCAAAGATGTTAACTATTTGCCATTGCTTAGTTTGTGCCCAAACGAATCGGTTGTTGGTCATTTTCTTGGCCAGTTGTCTTTTCAATTACCAGCCGAATGTAGTACAAAAAATAAATATAGAAAAAAAGAGCACTCCAGTCGGGTGTGCCCAACTAGCAGATACCCTAAGCCCAGCTTAGTACTTCTTCCTCACATTGCCCCAAACGTTGGGAAATAACTTCGGACTTTACAGTCCGATCGAAAATTTTAGTGCTTAAGTAAAACAGACAAAGGCTCCACTTAAAAAAAAAGTGTTTTATTCAAATTTTGCGGATATGCAGGCAGGTATTCAAAAAGTATTCATTAAATGTTTGACATATTGAGCTCTTAAAATCTTCGACATATTCATAAACAGGCTTGCTTTGAAATCGATATTTATCGATATATTGAAAATAAGGGAATATTTCGTATGCGAAAATATATATGTATATACATATATCAAATCGGAAGTGTCCAGTGCAGTGCCTGCATAAAACCATGATGCCCATTTACGCACTTGCCACTTGGTTAAGGGTATAAAAACTTTGCCAGCAATTCGCAAGCCGCACTTGCCCGCCCCTCCCCTCTCCCGCCCTTGATGCAGGCAGTCGCCATGCCGGGACCTTTGGCCCGTTGCGTTACAAGTGCAAATTAGTCGAGAGTGCCAACAAATTTAACGAGCAAATTTACACTCGAGCAGCGGCCACCACCGGAATTCAGTTTTGGAAAGCGACTTGCAGTAGAAGTCGCCAACACTGGCCAACGCAACCGAGGTACGGCCCGGTACGGTCCAGGCCGGGGCCGGGCCAGTCCAGTTCAGTACAGTCCCCCCCGCTCTTGCTGCTAGCTGTTTGCCAGATCAAAATGGGACTTGAGCAACGCGCCAGCCAGTTGTAAATTTTGTGTTTGCGCTTCCGGGCCCCGAGGCAGCAACAGTCACTCCCCCTCTCCCTCTCGTTGTTGTGTGTGCCCGTTTTAATTTAGGGAACACAGCACAGCAATTGCCAAAAAAAAAGAATAAAAAAACACCGTGAACGCTGGAACCTTTCCTCGGCTCCGAGTGTCTTATTACGGCCCTGTGTTTGCTGCGCCTCTTCCTGCCGAGGGTCGCGGGTGGAGGGCTTTGCCAACTTTACAGCAGGACCTGCTGTGCGTATCAGTGCAAACTGTTCGCCTCAGTCCACGCCCCGTTCCGCCATGATGCTGGCTGGAGCATCTTTTATGAGGATTTCCTTTGAATTTCACTTCGCCTTGGCCGTGTTTTGTCGCTAGCCCGGCCGGCTCCTTATGCGAATATCGCTGGGCGGAACCGTGTGTGTTTGTCGTGTTCAAATTGAATCAAATATTGGTTTCAGGCATCTCGAGCGGTCACTGGGTGTAGCGATGGGTGCGTGATTGTTGATTGCGGGCCTGACACGAGCACGCACGAAGTCCAAACAAAATAACTAAGCACAATCGTGCACGACCCAACACGAGTAGGCACGAGCAAGAGTCTTGGGTGACACGACTTAACACGAGTAAACACGGCCAAAAACCTGACCTGTACGATCAAACACAACACGCTAGACACGACTTAACACGACAAAGCACGACTTAACAAGACTCAATGAGCTAAACATAAATCTAACATTAACTCAATGTGACTAAGCCATGCCAAATGTCAGGCAAGGGGACCGAATACGACCAACAAACACGACTAAACACGAAACATAATACAGATTTAACACGACTTGCCACGAACAACAGAAGGACTTTTATACGAATCAAGAACCCTTGACATGATTCAACACTCAAGACTGTTGACTATTTATGACGTGCTTTCTCGTGTCTAGCTTGCAATTAGTTTTTCGTGTTCGTGTCGTTTTGCAGCAAACGCAAGCACGCGACGAGCGTGCCATCACTAATTGGGACTGCAGTGTCCTGTGGCAACGTCTCTGACTTTTGACCCACCCTCATTGGGACAGCTTAGGCAACGGCTGAGCCTCTGCCTGGCAACGCCATACCGGTCCGCTTCGGGTCCGGGTCCGTGTCCGTGTCTGGAACAGGGCCCGTTTCTGGATGCTGCTTCTGTTTTTGGCCAGCTGTGAACCCATGTCAACTTTAATTGAATTTGATAGAACAAATATTTAGCAGCATCGCGCACCGTTTACACCCAGCACATTTAGGGGACAGGACCGCCCTGCCCCCTACCGGCACGCGCCACCCCTCATCAGCCCTCAGTCAGAAAATGCCAAGTCGAACAATAGTTGGGGGCTACCTTAGAGGACCTGGCGCGTTATTATAATCAATGAATTGCTATGTCATAATTAAGCGAAATATATTTATATTTTTAGCTTTGAGCAAAGTCCGCATTATGTCTTTGTTTTTCGCAAATTCCATTTGGAATTTCAATTAATTAATGTTTGATTTCTGCTGCTTTTATCTATTCAGCTTTGAAGTGTGTATTTCTCGAATTTCGTTAACATTAACAGAGACTGGTTCGAACCAGCTCCCTGCATTCATTTGGCTCAAATCTTGATTGTAATCAACGTTGTTGAGAATATTAAAGCCACGTTTTCGATCGAAGAGGGGTGAAATTTGCGAAAAGTATGAAACACGTAAGACACTATTTTTCCAAAAAAAAAAAAAAATTTAAAATGAGTGTTCCGCGACTTTTTCACTCTTGTTTGTGAAATTTTCAAACTGACCGAAACACACATTCATAAAGTTCTTGTAGAGCTCGCACAAAAATCTTTGACTCGCGATATTCACGCAGGACGAAAAGTGTGAAATAGTTCCCAAATGAATTCGAGCAATGAATTTAAGGCCTATCGCATGGTAAACTACAAACATGTAAACGGTATCCGCTACTCTTCCACACATGCGTGTGAAATTCTCGAAATGAGTGAAACGCGTTTTCATTGAGCTTTCATACTGAGCTTTGATAATAAAATAGCTCGCCTAAAAATCTTCGACTCGCGATATCCAGGAGTCGTGCATTTGACGAAAAGGCAAACAAAAATCGTTCACACAATCGTTTTCCACGCTTCTTCCACTCTCCGTAATTCCGAATTCGTCAGCGATAGCCAGCCTTTCAGCTTGCCAGCTTTTAAGTTTCGCGCTGTGCGTTGATAACCAATCAGTCAGCCGGGACAAAGGGTCTTCAATATAGAGAAAGGCATCTGGTCTTAACAGCTTTATTACGATACTTTTTATGTGTGCATATATATGTATGTATATATATATAATAACTGCGCTACGAACACGGAAAGGGTGCTTAAAATGCCAAATAATGCGAGGTATATTGAAAGAATCAGAGCCGGGAATTGCATGCAGAGGCATGCGGCATGCGGCATGCGGCATGTGGCATGTGGCATATGCATATGAGTAAATCAAAAGTGTTGTCTTTCTTCTGTTCTGTTCTGTTCTCTGCTGTTCAACTCCCTGTGCTGCTCTGGTGCAGCTTTTACTGTTTTTCCATGCCGTTTGCTTTCGTTATTAAATTGCCAGCCACGTTGCGCACACTGGGAAGTATTTATTAAGTCATAAGCTTCAGCTCCAGCTCCAGCTCCGGCTCCGGCTTCAGGGCCAGATAGAGCAGCGCCTCCCACGCTCACACACACCCACACCCACACCCACATTCACACTCGCCTGTGTACATACATTACGGAAACGCACTCATATGAACGTAACTGTGCGGCCACGGGATCCAGGCATTGCGCTCTGGCTGCACAGTGGGCAGCAATGCGCTCAAAGTTGGTCTAAATCTGGCTTGAGCCTAAATTATACGAGGGTATAGATAAGTCCTTAATGCTCAAAAGCATGATTTCAACGAACCGGCTCGAATCTGGCACTTCCCATATTTTATTTACCACGAATCAAGCCTTAGACCTATTTCATTCAATAAGGATTAGTTGTAATTGAGTTCAAATTTATTTAGTGTGGTAAAGCTCAGATATTCAGAACTGACCAACACTTACGCAGATTACCAAAACGCTAATCAATGCTTTTTTTTTTGCTAGTTTGGTCACCCTGTAAATGCTGTTGAACTAGTTTTAGTCAAGTCTGCAAGCCTCTGGTTCAAACTTTGTCGGTGGTTCAATTTATAGGTCAAACCAATGCCACGCCTTGAAGTTCGGCTCGTAAATTATATTAGAACTATCTGTAAAATAAGAATTGGGTTCGATTTACGGTTAATCATCTATTGGAGTTTCTGCTTCGATTGGGTAAAAAAATAAACTTTAGTTTGTCCCACTGTGCGCGAGGTGCATTTCACACCTGCTCCAAAAAGGGCAGCAGCCACAGCGGCGCACACAGCTATGCCAAATGAAAACACAGAATGCAACACACGCAAACACACACACACACACCGTGTCTGTGTGTGTGTGTGTGGGTGGATGTGTGTGTAGCTGAACACACACTCATATACATATGCAGGTGTGCTTAAACATATAGGGTGTTAACAATGAGCACTGAACTTATGGTGCCAACGACTCTGCTCCTCCAGCTGTGTGCAAACACCCACACACACACACACACACGCACACACACACGCACGCAAACGTGTGTGTGAATCTGCTTGCAATTGCAGAGTACAAACTTTGCGAATCTTAACGATTTGCTTATTATATACCCTATGCCCATTTTCAATGGCTAAAACGGGTATGATGTTTTAGCAAATTTATGCAACAGGCATGTCACACAATATGTCACCTCTTAAAACCCAAGAATTGCTAAGAATTCAGTGCGCTTTGATATCAGCACACATTTGGCTGGGATATTTAGACACTTACGATTTTTGTTGAATCGGACTATAAGGACCGAAGTTACTTAGGTATGCATACCCAACATCCCATAGTTTGGGGGCAAAGGGCAGAAGAAGCACGACCTTGTGTGTGTGTATATATGCGTGTAGCTATATCTATGAAGAGACCCAGAAGGCAGTCATCGTTGTCTACAGGGCACCTCCTAGTCAGGCAGTCCCGACTAGCGAACTCTTAGTTGCTTATACTTTCGCCTCATGCATTTACTGGGTATTTTTTTGGTTCGCCATTCTCACTGTGGCAAAGGCAGCGACTGAGGCAGCGGCAGAGGCAGCGGCAGAGGCAGCGGCAGAGGGAGCGGCTGTGTGGCACGACCCTGACCGCAGCGACGAAAACGCCTTTGCCACGCATCCGTGACTCTGGAGCCATTTTATGTGCATTGTCTAACCATAACTGAAATTCTGCTTTAATTGTTTCACATGTTGCACACACACACCTGCACACACACACGCACATATACACACTTGTGGCCTGTTCAAATATATATGCAACTTCTTGTTAGCCAAACAACTACTGCAAATATTTTTAATGTAAATCGATCCGAAATTAGTTTTCAATTAAAATGCTTTTAAATCCATTTAAAACTTTTCAGCCTTTGGTTAACTGTGAAGCTATCGAATTTTCCATCGGCTTGTTAGCAGAAAATTCAGGGTTCAAAGGTCTCACGATTCCTTGAACATGGAAAGTATTTCTGCTGGAATTGCGCCCAACTTCTAAATGTTGAACCTATTTGGTTATTGATTGAACATTGGATCGATAAATGGTCATCCAAAGGCCCTTGAGTGTGGGCTGGAGGAGGGTTGGGAGGGGCTATGGTTGGGTTAAGTCTGCCATAAACTATTTACAGGCTGTGCACATCCGCCCGAGAGCCGACGCACGGCTAGCTCTTAAAATTTTAAAATCGATATTTATCGATTGTGCCAAAATAGCAGAAGACTTGCAAGCTAAAATATACTTAAACGTTGCCCATACAAAACTTCGTAGTGCCTACAATTAAGAGGGAAAAGCTGCCCTTCACATTTTACAGGGTATTAGAATATTGAAATTTAGTTAACTAAGGTATATAAGTAGTTTTTTTATGAGCCTGGAAATATGTGGCCATATTGTGTCAGTTTCTTTGCAATAGTTTTCCATATATACCCTAGAGTCAAGGCGCTGAGTGAACATATCGCATTTAAAATACCCTGCACATAATTAAATAATTTCAAAAGTAAGAACAAAATGATGATAGCCATATTCGCAAGATGACTCGGTAGCCGCGTTTACCCCATTTGAGCACTTAATACAGGGCATTAGAAACAAAAGCTCTGCAATAACTAATTTAATTATGTGGCCAAATTGCAGCGTCAGTCGTTATTATTGTTTTTGTTGCTCCTATTTTTGTGCTCTTGGCTGTAGAAATCACTTGATGAGAACGTTGTGGGGTGGAGGGTAATATGAGGGAGGGTGTGCGCCATGAAAATGTCTTTGACGGCGGGATATCGCAATTCCAAGCCATTGACTCAAATTTGTCGACTGGCTCCCGCTCGCACAGCACTAGACCCGGCGGCCACGCCCCCAAAAAGCGGACTAAACTGAGCGCATTAAACGACACACAATAGCAGTGGAATGGTTGAGTAGAGGAGGGGGGGGGGGGGGGTGGGGAGTGGGGCGTCGAACAATGGCAGGACAAGAGACAGGACCTGCTGCGTAGTCTAGACTCTAGACTGGCTGGCAAGCTAATAAACTCTCCCATTCCCGACAGCAGCTTAAGCGGCATTAATGACGCGTTGGCGTCCAAATGATTTATTAACAGCCCGAGCAGTTCCCGTTGATGAAGCTGTCGTGGGCTCTCTTCTCGAATCCCATTAAGATTGCATCCAAGATAATGTCCAGGCCCAGAAACCCAAACTAAATTCTCACACTGGAAACATATGAGGGTGCTCTAGATAAATATTCTAGCTATTTTTTTTTTAAGAAGAACAGCTTCTTGGGTAACTTGAGTTTCTTTTATCAGATACTTGTGAAATTTTCAGGGTCTAAGCCTAGCAACCAAATGGGTGTGTATACCAAAGCCCAAGACTTCACTTCTGCAAGGAATGCACCGAGTTTATCCAGCTCATAACATACTCGAGTTAGGCTCAAGAAATACAAATTTCAAAGTCCAAATATATACATATTATATACTTTTAAGTTCTGAAGTCCCCTTAGAGTTATCGAGATTGAAGAGTTCTTACAAACGGTTGGCTAGATGCAGTCCGCTTATGGTGATGCTTTATGGAGTCGAATGCTTTTCCTGTGAAGTTAAAACCATTATATATACCCATTATACACCCATATTCAATGTGTACCTTAGTAAGTTTTCTGCACTCAATTACAGTTAATAGAGCCCCATGCTGTATACTGGCTTTTTGACTGCCTCGATGTATAAGACTGCCATTTGCAGGACCTAATCAACTGAATCCTAGATATAGAAACTTCCCCTAATAATGTGCTAGATAATACACTCCAATTTAAACTCAGTAAGCTGTAAGACAGCATTACAATAGACCTATTAAATTAATGAATAAGTTAAACATAATATTTGTCATGTCAACGTTATCCCAGTAATTATTTTACTGTACACATACATGCACACATACACACTTTTCGAAGATCTAATTGACATCCATGAGCGCACCCAGGCAACGCCAAAAGTGAGAGCGAGACAAATAGCGACACGCAGCAGCGTTCTCGCTCTTTCGCACAAGTCTCCGAATTCGAACACGAAGTTCGAACGTTTCTCAGATTTGAAGGGTCTGCATTCGCATTTGCAGCGGCACTCAGTCTGTCTCAATGTCGCGTTGAGTACAGACCAAATATTTTTGCCTGACAATAACGAATGTTTTTATTTATTTTGTTCGTTATAGTAAGCCCATGCTTTAGCATATTTAAATCGGAATTGTGCGATAAATATCTCTCACAGACAAAGACATGCTTATCGGGAAGTAATTGATGTAAAGCAATTAAGACGTATTGCACAAGGGGCCTTCTGAGTTCTTAAAATGTGCCTTTGAAGTCTCCCAAAGTACTCGATGCAGCTTTCTGGCTAAGAAGCTTACGCCCAACCGTCGTCAACTTTCCATAGAGTAGTTGCCAACCACACACTTCACGCATTTCCTGTGCAACAGGCTTTCGCCTGGCAACTTAGCCAACCTGCATTGGCTGCGTCCTGCCTCCTGCGTCGTGCGTCCTGCGTGCTGTGGGTTGGTTGTCTTCGTTAAGTATTGAGTTAATAGCATTTCCTAAATCGTTTTGCTTTCTCAAGGTAAATGTTTTGAAAGCTTTTTAAGTTTCTACAATATTTCTTTTGAAGTTTCTCAAAGTGCTCGATGTAGAAAAATATCCGCGAGGCGGCGGCGGCGGCGGGGCCGGAGGCGACTGATGAAGTCATACTCAAGTCCGGAAACAGTTCGTTAGTAAGCTAAGCAGCTCTCAGGCTTGCCTTTAATGTCAAGGACACGTCCGTGTTACTTAAATTTTCGCTTTCCATTTGGGAAACAATCAGTCTTTTTTGAGTCTTTGCAATGTTCCTCTGCAGTTTCTCCGAGTACTCGATGTATCTCGATGTATTATTCCTTTCAAATCCTGACTTGCTGCTGATGAATAGCATCATGAATGCTAGTGGAATAGCCTAGGTGAAAGGGCCCACAATGTAGAGTCTTCTTGTGGGGAACATGCCGCTCTCTATTTCTAATCAGGATTCCCTTATTGCCGACAATTTTGTAATCCTGCAATGTGTCCTACATTAACATGATATCGTCATCGCAAATCGGATAGATTGATTTATGTTTTGACTTCATCGACTTCTCGGATTGTGATTTGATATTTGACTTAATGGAAATGCAATAATCATTTAAAATGAAATATTAAATGAGAACAAATTACATCTGATTATAATTTGAATACTCTCGAATATCTATTCAGTTCTATTCACTATCTGGGAAATATGCATCATGCAAAACAAGACTTTAAATTCATTAGAAGGCTTTACCGAGCATAAATAATACCTGATAACTAATATTTGGGGGAGTTGGGAGGACTTGAGTAGGCGTTGCCAGGATACGAGAGACAATTGCACTTCTTTTGGCTCAGCTCAGCTTTCGCTTCGCCTAGACGAATTCCACAATAATTAGTGAACCGTGTCGAATGTCCCACTTAATTAGGTGCACATGTGCCTTCGCATGGAACAAGGTGGGATTGGGGAATGGGGACTTAGGAGTAGGGTGTTGGGTGTTGGGTGTTGTTACTGTGGCAACAATGTGCGCAGCTCCAGCCCCAGCTCCAGTTCCAGCTCCAGCCCCAGCTGCTGTTATCTCGGCATATCATTTGATTGTATCTCGTCGGAATGCAATTCATAAAATATTGCAAAACGGACAGCTTTGAATTTGAATTTGCGTCGTCGAAACGAATAAACAATTAATAATAACATTTAATACATGCCAGGGGCCATTGTGTGTAGATGATGTAAAGTGCACACATTGTAATTAAATGAATTTCTATTTTGTTTATTTGATAACAAATGAATCTGCGCCACAGATTGGGCCGAAAAACTAGCTGTCCGTTGATGTGTGTAATTGCATAACAAAATTGGCAAGAATATTGAATATCCTTTGAAAAAGACTGAATTATTCAAGGGAGCGAAATGTATTTTCATTTTCAATTGTTAACTACTTGAAATAAATATTTATATATTACTTACATAATTCCATTATGCTGTTATGTAGTTTGGCAAATATTATTGCAATTTGTTTCAATAATTTTTCTAGACCAATCGATTTTATATAAATATTTTGAATAGCTGCATACTTACATGCATATATGTACATACATACATACATATACATACATATGTGGTTTCCATTTGTCAAGCACAAGCTAGGATACGCACGAACACACTCGCAAATACATGTACATACATATGTATATGTATTTTAGCAAGTTTTAAAAATCATTTCTCATCTTGACACTTTTCATCGAAATGTCTAAAAACAAAACACACACACACACAACTGACACACACATATACAAACCTGCCTAAGTGTGTGTGCATGCCTGTCCCAAAAATGCCGCCTTGCGTACATGCGTACGTCCGTTATGGAAAGAGAACTGGACATGTCCAAAGTCGAGGACGTAACTCAGCATGGAAATCATTCCAAACGATTTGCCAGGCGTCTTCTAAAGAGACGTAGCATTGAGTCCGAGTGCGGACGAGATGCCGGAGATCTTAGCCAATCGATTTCTCAGACCTATTTATGTTTAACCCACTTTTGTTTCTTGACCCTCCATTCTAAAGAGAAGCAATGCGACAGAAACTTCAGAAATTTCAAGTCGAGCGTTTGGCGCATGCACTCATACATACATACATGCACACATGCACACTATTCGTAGATCTAATTGACATCCATGAGCGCACCCAGGCAACGCTCAAAGTGAGAGCGAAACAAATAGCGACACGCAGCATCGATCTCGCTCTTTCGCACAAATCTCAGAATGGTTTCGAGCGAATTCGAACACGAAGTCCGAACGCTGCCAATTTGCAGCTACCTTTGTTCGCACTTGCATCTGTCTGTCACTCAGTCTGTCTCGACTTCTCGTTGAGTACAGACCAACAAATTCGCTCTTGATTTATGTTAACTGATTTATTTTCTTGTTCTTGTTTATGACTGTATTTTTGTTTTGTCTGACTGCGCTCTTCATACTAAGCTTGATTTGTCTAAATTTATTAAATACTTTTCAAATTTGGACATAAATATTTCTCACAGACAAAGACATGCTTATCGGGTGTAATTCCAAGAAAGCAATTAAAATTTATAATCTTCATGTTTGGAGATTGACTGTCATTTAAGGCATCATTATTTGTTTTTGCTATGCAGCTTATATTTTAGAATATTTCTGTTTTTCTTGTTGATGTGTATGTGTGTGAGTGTGTGTGTGGTTGTCAAGCACATACATACATACTTCATGCAATTGACGTCTGGCACGTGGATTACCTGAGAATGATTCCCTTACTGCAAGTTGAGGTTTGGCGGGAGAAGTTTTTTTCAGATATAGATATTTATATGTAATTTTGCGTTTAACGAAAGTTCATTCGGATCGCAGTTCGAATGGGCAACTGGATCGAGTCCCTAATCTTTTTTACACACCTATTTATTGGGTAGTTTATGATGATGCTCTAGACGCTTGAAGCGTCAGGAAAGGGGTTGTTTAATGATATTTCCTAATCAAGTCTTGGCGGGTTTTGTGAAACATGTTCTTTAGAAGAAGGCGGACTAGTCTTAAGTAGGACTATCTCTAGTTCAGGCAGGGAATATTTCTTTAGAGCTTTTTGTAAGTTTTTGCAGCGTTTCTCTGAAGTTTCTCAAAGTATTCGATGCAGTTAAATATGCATGAGGCGACAGGTGAATCTTCCAATGCGATTGCCAAACACATACTTCATGCATTTCCGGTGCAACATTGCAATATTTGATTGAATTCCGTATGAACTGCTTAACTGGCAACTGAACTAAAGTTTCCCCACATAATACCATTTTGAAGTCCGCCCCTTTAACATGGGGTCATGGTCTCGTCTGGAAAGGACATCTGAGCTGGTATCCATACTAATTTGATGGATAGTTCAAAGTAGCCTTAAGACTGAGGCACTCGCTTGCATAGAAACTACAAATACTTATGTGGACTAAGGTTGACTTTCTGTTTAGGCATATTATGGGTTTGGGCTTACAGAGAGTTGGCCCGGGCAAGCCTCGTAATACCCGCTGGTATTTGTATATTCTTGTAGTAAAATAAATTGCTTTCGAAGCTGCATTATGTTGTGCTGGACCCGCTTCGCAGCTATTCCTGGAGCAATTCCTAATAGGCGCAGCTGTCCAAAATGCCAAAAGCGAATTTCTGAATTGCTCAACGAAAGTTGCATTCGGATTTGCGATCTGGATTTCGTTTTGTTGCACTTCGCATACTCTGTTCACATTGTGAAAAGGGTATATTAGTGCTTGGAATTTAGAAATTGGAAATCCTAGCTAGAGCTAAAGTAAAACTGGATCCTCTAAAGATGGACCCATAACTTAATCGCTAATTCTTAGTTTTTATTTTTATTTATTTTAATTTTTCTGTTATAATTGGGAACAACTTGAATTCAATGTATGTGAATATTTGCCTGGTAGTCATCGCGGAGTCGTGCATACCCGACTGCAGCATACTTGTTGTTGTTTGCGCTGGTTCAAAGTTTTTGGCCAAATGCAGCGCAGAATTGTTTAAGTAAACTTTTAAGTTGCAAGTCCGCCGCCAGCTGGCAGCCAACAGCCGCCGACCAGTCGTTGTCCGGTGTCTCAAGTCTTCTAGACCAATACCCCCCCTCCCCCCTCTGTCGTTTCTCGTAATTAAGTTGCACAAAAGTTGGCTGCAAAGTGTTGTTGCAGCTGACAGACATTTCTGCTGCTTGACCATTTGCATTGCCCGGCGGCGCCCAGCCCCGCCCATTCGGCCGCCCTCCCTCTAGGGGGGCGGGGTTGGGTGTGGCCATTGTCCGAATGCTGATTAAAATATAACCGGGCACTAATTAATCCTAATTGAGAATGGTTCGACCAGCGAGTCGTGTTGCAATATTGATTTGCCACCCCTCAAAAGGAATGCCACCCCAGATTATGCAGATACAACGTCTATTCAAATTCCATGGGCAGAATGAGAACCATTAACAAGCTTTAACAAAAAAAAAATCCTTTAACGTTTATCTTCAGGTCTTGTCCCCGTAACAGGCAGAGGAAGCCTAATCCTAGGGCGATTCCTAATCGTGGCACGATCTGAGTCTATCGGAAACTACAGAATTTGTATACTTGAATATTCGCATATATCGATAACTCGTCTGACTTCCATTGCATCGATAAAAATCGATTTTGAGTTTTCGTTTTCGAAGAGAAACTCGAAGACCATAAGAACTAGTTACACCACATTTGAAATGTAGGCTCTCGTTTAGCATATACAGATTGGAAATATTTTACTTTGGTATTGCGCTTTCCGATTTCCCCCAAAAAAGCACATTTGTAGGGTAAGAGTCCTGCTAATGCACACAATCGGACTATAAGCACCGAAGCTATTCCTGATCAAAAATATAATCCTGCCTGCTCTGTCTCTTACAGACATTTGCCTAAAGCCAATATTTCATGCGACCTCATATTTATAGCTGAAATCGGTTTGATCTCTCGGAAAACGTTACAAATTGCACAGAAAATTTGATATGTCCACTGCGAAGGTAGAGTAAAGCATGCCATGTGTCAGATAATTGAGGTAACTGACAAATAGGCAAACTTGGGAGAGAGTAGAGAGAGAAGGATATTGAGAGGCGGTGACTGATGCACAGCAGAGTTGCCAAGTCAGCCGTTTTCTGGCTAAAACAGTTGAGATTTGCAGGTGCCTGTAATGCTGGCTTTAAAACAGCCAGTCAATTGATTTAGCTACTCTTTTTTTTAGCTATTGTCGAGAAATGTTTTGCTAGTTTTAATGATATGGCAACTCCATGACAAGTATTAGCAACCCTGCTCTGCGCTTTTCATGTTTTGTTTCATAACAAGTCTAATGTAAACATGAAATTGCTTCGTGCCAAAAGAGTTCAAGTCAAAGTTCTTGGTATACTCAGATAGATAATCCAGCACAAGCAAGAACAAAAGCTAGACAAGTTTTGGTTGCATTGCCCAAGCAAGCAGGTCAACCCTTCCAAGCCACTTAGAAGGTGGCAACTCTGCGATTTCTCTCTGTCTCAATTGAATTTAGCCGTTTTTTGCTCGCATTAGATTTAGCTACTCTTTTGAAGCGAAAGCTGGCAACACTGTTGCACACAGAATTACCAATTAGGCAGTGTCAAATTTGTGAGACAGCTGGAATGTGAAGGACCGTCCGCTCTGGGGCCAAGGCCTTTTCCATTGCTATGGCTGCGCCCCCCTCTCGCTTTTTCCCGCACCCTCTCTCCGACTCTGTGACGCTTTGCGCCTGGCCTGTCTGGAAGCTCCATACCAATTAGCTTATGGGTAGACCAGTGCAACCTTTTGATTTTCTGCCTCAAAAGAAAATTTTTGAATCACATCATCATTTGAGTTGAGCCTGGGCCTGCAAACAATAGAACACACACACACATATACAAAAATCAAAGAAAATACTTCCAGACTCGAAAGACAGTTACGGAATTCACTGGATATTCAAATTTTCGGTCAACTTTTTTGTGCTGGCAACAGGATGCTCTCGTATATCGATGCGCAGGACTTTGAGGATAGGGGCATGCGACACGCCTTCAATTTCACAAATACCAGACGGTAGGATCGCAACCAACTCCGGCAACTCTACCCCATTCATCCCAATCTTTGTGCCTTCGCAGCAATGCCCAGATGCTGGCCAGCGGCTTTAAGCCGCCTTTGGCTGTGCGCACGGGCACCTCCATAGTGGGCATTGTTTACCAGAACGGCGTTATTCTGGGCGCCGATACGCGCGCCACCGAGGGACCCATTGTCTCGGACAAGAACTGCTCGAAGATACATCGCCTGCAGGACCACATCTTGTAAGTAGACAGCGAACAGCATATCGTTTATTCCAGCCATTCACTCTGGTTATGAATCAATTAGTGTATTCATTCTATTCTTCCATTCATCCGTCTGCATGCATCTATTCCATCAAAAAGATTTCATTCATTCAACCAAACATCCATTCCCCTTCCCAGCCCTTCTTCCATGCATGTATTCTACCCATTCATTCTTCCATCCATACATTCATTCCATTCATCCAGGTGGTTAAGATTCCATTAGTCCATCCAGGTTGATTAGATTCCATCCGCCCTGTGTCCATTCATCTATCCAAGCATGCTCTCGATTCACGCATCACCCTTCCATCCATCCTCCTACATCTTTCCATGCATTCCGTCTATTATCCATTCAACCAGATTGATTACATTTCATCCATGAGTCTATCCATCCTTTCATCCATCTATGTAGCTGCTGTGGCGCCGGCACTGCCGCGGATACGGAGCAGATGACGCTGATGACCTCCGCCGAGCTGGATCTGCACGGGCTGAACACGGATCGTCAGGTGCCGGTGGTCTGTGCCAGCATGATGTTGCGGCGCACGCTCTTTCGCTACCAGGGCCACATTAGTGCAGCCCTCGTCATGGGCGGCGTGGACAAGTATGGGCAGCATGTGAACTGCATTCATCCGTACGGCTCCATTGATAAGTTGCCCTATGCCGCCATGGGTTCCGGCACACTGGCCGCCATGGCTGTGCTGGAGCGTGGCTGGAGCCCCAGCCTCGATCTGGACCAGGGCAAGCAGCTGGTGCGTGAGGCCATTAGCGCCGGAGTTTTCAACGATCTGGGCTCCGGTTCCAATATCGATCTGTGCGTGATCACGCCCAACGGAGCCCAACATCTGCGCACCGAGACCATTGCTAGCGAGCGGGGCGAACGGCTCGGCAAGTATGCGATCCTGCCCAACACGACCCTGGTGAAGAGCATCTCGGTGCAGGACATTGACATAACCGAGGAGCACGTCTATCGACCCTCTGTTTCCCTGTCGCAGGCAGCCTCGCTCAGCACATCCGAGTTCCAGTCGGAACCGCCCACGGACACGGAACAACCGCCGCCGGATAATCCATAAATCGCATACATATATATTTTACGTTATCTACAGACAGACTTGGCCAAACCCTCTATCGTTCGTTTTTCTCTTCTTTAATGCTTAATTACAATTAGACTATCCGCTCGGATCTTAAATTGTGGACATGTCTAGTACCCAAAGTAGTCCACAGATGGCGCCTTGCGGCATATTTTTGATTCTTTATATGAGAAGTCTGATTGTTATTATTGCCCAATCTGCTCGATTGAAATTTCAGCTTTAAACCGAACTGCAATACATTTTTAAAATAATTGCTAGTCGACTAAGAGATACCCTTTAAGACAACACAAACATCGTGGCTTCTGCTGAGGCAATTTTCTAATCCGATCTTTACAATATTTTTAACATATGGATCTATGGGAGTATTTAGTAGAACAATGATAAAAAACTCGCTCGTAATGCTTTAGGCTCAGGGTATTTACAGGGTATGAACTTGTCGTTCACAGCCGCTTGCCTTCTAATTGACAATCTGGCTACATTAATGACAGAGCCTGCCAAATGACAGAGGGTGGGGCAATTCGGTGGTGCGGTGGAATTTTCTCGGTCAAGCGACAATGGCAGCTGGACACACACACACACACACACACACACACACATAGACACACACACTGGCACACACAGACATGTAGGTATATGTTTATTTAGCCATTTGCTGTCATGTAGAAGCCAATTTGGCAACATAATAAATTTAAGCTTTAACTGAATTTGCGCTCAACCTGATTATATGTGTACAAATAAATGGCAGCAGGTGGCTCTCGAGTGTCCTCGAATTAATTGAATCCGAGCATGCTGGTTAAGTGGATCCGGGGGTGTGGGTCTGGGTCTGGTTTGTCTGCCTGACTGTAACGGATGTCCTTTATCTACCTCCGTTCCCTCCGGTTGGTCCTTGCTGCTGCAGGGAGAATGCGTCGAGTGCAATTTAATTCAAATCGTGCGTAGCCAAGGGCAACGGTTACGGTTGCGTTGTCGACGACACATCCTGCTGCTCCACAGCCAGGCTCCAGCAGCAGGATTGGCTCCGGGTTGGCCGTTGGGAATACGCCCCTCTGGCCCTTGGAGCTGCCACTTTACAGCCGGTTCTTTATGGGGCCACACACATATCCTTTAAGTTGTCGCATGCAAATCGAACGCCAGGGCCCGGCGCCAGGCTCAGCTTCAGCTGCATTGCTTGAGTGTTACACGGGAAGGGGGGGAAATGGGGAAATGGAATCAAAGGCCGAGCCGAGAAACCAACCAAATTTGTCGCCTCCGTTCGTAGGCAAAATATGCCGCCGGATATTGACAGGCCGGCAATAAAAAACGACAAAAGGCGACAAAAGGGACAGAGCCCAAGACAAAATAAAGGGTTTCCTTGCCCAGCCGAAGTTGAAATACTCTCGCGTAACTCTGGCTTCCAAGTGTTCTTATACAAAAGCTTTGTTGTCGCAGTTGGGGAAGACCTATGCGATGCGGATGTTTGGGAGACTTGTAGAGCGTCTAGTTCATACATATTATTGATATAATAACTTGGTGTTGATGAGATTTAGCTTAAAAGACACAAAGTAGAGCTCGGCCTTAGTCTACATAACTTAAGCAAGTTAGTTTGGACAAAGTTTTTCTTTTGTCAGCCAATATGTATCTGATCCGGTTCTGAAATATAAACTTCCTGCCCGGAAGACGGACTTATGCCAGACTCGCCTCCTGCTATTGATGAAGAATATATGTATTATATTATTTATGGGGCTTATAAAGTCTCTCTCTCTCTCTCTCTCTCTCTCTCTCTTTTTTCTCTCTCTCGCTCTCTAGGTTACATATTCCGTGTCGAGATTATAATACCCTGCACAAGACTGTGGAAACCTGCGCACATGCTAGAGACGGACTTGCTTTTGATCGTGACACGCACGTCTTTGGCCGATATGTTCAGGATCGAAACGATTTGCGAACAATGCCGAAAATTGACTGAGAAATTATATTTTATATTGCACAATTTCTGGGTTTTTTAAGATATCTTAACAAAGTCTCTGGGAAACAGGACTTGCAAGGCAAATCAATGAAGTCCTAGGTACTCGTTCCTGTATCCTGCTTCGACTCAGCTTAAAACAAAAGTATTCTCCCACATGCAAGCTCAGCACGGGTCAAGTTGGTTTGGGGGTTGGTTAAGGCCTCGGGGTCTTACGCACAGTGTGTCAAAAGTCAAGCTCCTCTATAAAAAATGTTATGCAGCATTTTTATATTTGATTAATGTTTGTGCTCCAATTTGCCAAACTGTTTGTAATTTGATGAGAATATTTATTTGCATGCCTCTCACCACTGTGGCACGCATTCAAATGTCATGCGGATGTTGCGGATGAGGCTCATGTTTGTCGCCGGACCTCGGACGGAGCGACACAGCACGTGATCTGGCATACGGAGAAGCCCACGGACGGACGGATGGTCGACTAAGTTGGGATAAGCTGCAACATGTACATACATATATAAATACACGGGCTGTTCATAAAATTTCATGTAATCGTGTGCAGTCAGCTCTCAGCATACAGAAGCTTTTTGCAGAGGTTCCATTAACTACACGATGCTCGGGCGAACAGCTCGTTTTTCATTTATGCTTTTGTCGCTTTTTCGTAAACGTTTTACTGTCAGCTTATTCGGAATGCCGCCGTTCTGTTTAAGTGAAGTCAGGCTTCTTGGGTGAAACACTTCCTTCTTTATTTCTTACCATTTTTCGGGCAACTCTAAATAAATCTCTACTCCTTCCCTTTGCCTTAAACATTTCACTGGCCATATTGTTAAAGTTCAGGATTTTCGTGGTTTTTTTTTTGTCCCGCCCTAGCCAGCATCTTATAATCCCTAGATATATCCTTTAGTTGAAAAAAATAGTCGCGCATGCTCTACGAGCTGCTGCATATCAAAAAGCTACCTGCGATTGGGTAGTTATTTATTGTAACCGATTGGCAGGGCCCTGTTGCCGGGCCCAGGAAGTTGCGAGAGCCAGCCTCGTGTCATGGCTTAGCCTTTGTCACACACCACCTCGTCCGGCTATTGTGTCAACTTGTTGGGCGGACTCTTTGAAACTCGAGCGCTGTTGCAAGTTTTTGTTCAGCAGGCAACCACGTGCCGCCACGGCCAGGAGCGAAAGCTTTGCTTGAGCCCCCCCCCCCCCCCCTTGCAAATGGCCAAAAAAGGGTATATTGTTTTTGTGCAATCACATGGGACAGGCAGCAGATAGCACCCACGACCCCTTGGAGTGTATATATATATAGTCTATGTACTCTATTTTGTGCAATACAGCTTAGCACGGAAAGTTTTATAAGAATCGGAGCAGGAGGCGAGTCTTCTACAGGCACTGGGCATCTGCTAGTCAGGCATAGCCGACAGTAACTTTTGTTACTCTTGCCCGATCCGCTTGTTTGTCTTTGGCGAACAAAGGAAAAAGAGGTAATCAGGCTGCCATTTAGCTAGCGCTGCCGGTGGCAACCAGCAGCAGCAGGACAACTAGGACAATGGAGCACGCGCACCAGGAGCCAGGAGCTAGGACAGGACAGGGCTATCGCACACGGTCTGCCAGTACGTGCATTGTGTAATGCGAGCCACGTCTCTCGACGTGCTTCACAGCCTTAAACAGCGCACGGCCATATGTCGTCCGGAGGTGCCACTCTACCCACTCCCTCCCTAGCCCCTCCCCCCGGGCAGTTGTTGTCGCTGTCGTGATTGTTCCTGCAGGACTCCCAACACATAATGATTTAACAGAACACAAGGCGCGCGCCACTTCATTATCGACAACACTTGCGCCTAATTAGCACCGCACACGCGTCGTATACGCAATGAGTAATTGCCGGTTACCTTGGCCCCACACACACCACGCACACACCACACACCACACACACACACACAGGAGCAGCTGCTGTGGAGCAACCACAGACAGGACGAACCAACCGCACAGCAATACGCATCTGCATGATTTCAAATCGTCTGCGGTCAGTTGGCAGCTGATGTTGCGGCTCGCTTTATCAATGCGGTGCTTGCGGTTAGCCAGTGGGTGGTTGGGTGGTTTAGTGGGTGGTTGGGTGGTGCAGCTACATCTGCACTTAGGCCAGTTGGCCGGCGGGCCAACCAAACGTTTAGTTGAAGCGAATACCTGAGATACACAATAACTGTTTCTCCCGCAAATGGAAGCTCGTCGTTTCAGCTTGTATTTCCATGATATATTGATTTAGACAAAGCTACCTATTTATATGGCTTGATAAATCCAGTGGATAGAGCTCGATTGGGACAGTACTTCGTGTAGCATAATTTAATGAATCTCACTTGAGATACTCCAAAAAAAAAAATCGTCAAAAAAGTTTTTTTTTTTTTAACTTATATGTGTTTATTGTATTGAATAAAAAAATAGCATACATTTTTATTACAAAACCGTTAGCTTAGGTGGTATCTCGCCAATCCTGGTTGGCTCCTCAGGCTTTATCGTGGACAAACGTCAAATCCGTCTTCTGTGAGGAAGGCTGCACCGTCACGTAGGTAGTCGGTGGGCTCTGGGGCTGCTCCTGGGTCGTGGTTGGAGGAGGTCTCTAAAGGATCTTTTCTTGAGCCTTCTGACTACACACCTCTCAGCGAGGTCTCTTGTATGGGTTGGCGAATGCTTCGACTCTGAGATTACTTGGCCGAGATAGTCTAAAAAAATAAAAAAAAAGGTTCAACCGATCAATTTATAATTTCCTTGAATGCTACATGATAGTAGGGATCCGCACGAATTGAAAAAGGTATAATATTTTAAAATCAGATTATATTTACCCGAGATTTTCAAAAAAATATTCAAAAAAGTTTTGATATTCGAACCTACCCCGGGTAATAGCTCTCGGGTAATAGCTCCGCGCGGAGATATGACGTTCCAAAACGACATAACTCCGCTTGGAGATATGACGTTCCAAAACGACATAACTCCAACATAACTCCGCTTGGAGATATGACGTTCCAAAACGACATAACTCCAACATAACTCCGCTTGGAGATATGACGTTCCAAAACGACATAACTCCGACATAACTCCGCTTGGAGATATGACGTTCCAAAACGACATAACTCCAACATAACTCCGCTTGGAGATATGACGTTCCAAAACGACATAACTCCAACATAACTCCGCTTGGAGATATGACGTTCCAAAACGACATAACTCCGACATAACTCCGCTTGGAGATATGACGTTCCAAAACGACGACTTTTTTGAATATCTCGGCCAAATAATGTCCGATTTTGTTATTTTATACCATTTTCGACTCGTAACGATCAGTACTATCGATTGGCATCAAAAATATTAAAATCTAAATTTTGACCAAAATCGACCAAAAAGCAAGGGGTTACATCACGTTTTTTGTCAAAATCGGGGTCGTTCCGAAAGTCAAAACTTTTTTGACGATTTTTTTTTGAATATCTCTGGTAAATACCGTCTGATTTTGAAATGTTATACCTTTTTAAATTCGTACGGATCTCTATTATCAATTGGCATGCAAGGAAATTAAAATTCGATGCCCTAAAAAAAGTTGTTGGCCAAAAAACGATTCGTTTGTAAAGTCAACCTTTTTTGATGTTTTTTCGTTCCAAAACAACATAACTCCGCGCGGAGATATGACGTTCTGTTGGCAACGCCAATCAGCAAGTTTCCAGTGTTGCACAACGCACAGCACACCCTAAGTATGTCCACTCAACACTGTCAACACTGGTTACCAACAGTGTGGCAACCCTCTAAAAGGCTAGGCGCTGAGCTTGCTCCCAAATTGTGCTTCATATTGCCTGCAGACCTCCAGCAGTCAATATCACATTTTTGTTCCAATTTTTATTATTTTTTTTTTTCGTTTTTTCGTTTAAACCTAATTTTAAGTTTTTACTTATGTTTCGTCGTAAAGCATCAGCATATGTATCTACTCTATCTTGTTCTAAGGAAATTATAATTGTATATTATTATATTATATTATAATTAATAATTGGCTTACATATGCTCATTCCAAAAAAGTATTGCCCATAACCAGGCAGTTGGTGTAAGTGTTCAGGCAGCACCCCCAATTTCAAGTCACGTCGAAGGGTCTAACCGCGCACCTACCAAATGCAGTCGGTTATAAACCGATGGGCTTTGTTCTGTAGAGTTTGGACACGCTTCCGGTTAGACCTGGCAGCCATTGCCCAGATCTGGATACCGTATCTCTAGGTGGGCACAATCACGGCGTTATAAAGTGCCCTCTTACACCGTCAGGGAAATTTGTACCTGTTGCAAAGCATCCAGCTGAGGCGTCTCAACTTGAACCGACAGCTTGAGTCTGTGGCCTGAATGTGTGACCCAAAGGTCAGTCGCTTGTCTAGAATAACAGCCAGGTACTTAACCTCCGGCTTCAACTGCATGCTATTGTCATTTAGCAACACCTGCGTAAAGTGAAACAGACATTTTTGCACTTAGCCGGCTTCAATTGAATATTCCATCTGCGTGCCCAGCTCTCGACTCCTGCGAGCAGTCGCCCCTCTCTCCTTTTAATTTTGGCGAGGAGGCCTTTGTGCCAAAAACACCATTACAGTAATCTTTGTTGTCGTAACATCGTTCTACATAAGTTAAAAACGTTTTTGCAGATCGAACATCAGTTTTTTGGTGAATAAGGATCCAACTTTGCATATGTATATCTTTGACTTCTAGCATTTCATTGCTTATGGCATATTTTGAAAAGTCTGCCTTGTGACCAGCTGGATACGCCAACGACTGAACCTTCCCGATTCTGGTCAGCTGTGGCACTTCTTCGCCTCTTTAGCAGGTTCCTTGCCAAGACGTTAGGGTGGTTGCGGAGCTTAAATCAGTGACTTGCTGCTTGTTGGTTGATAAGGTCTCCTACCATAGTAACCTTAAGGTCCTTTGTAATGTCTCGTGTTCGAACATACCATTCGGCTCCAGAGATTTTTCGCAAGATCTTGGCCTGCATGATGCGAAGTTTGTTAAGGTGCGTCTTCGCGGCAGTTCCGTATACCTGGAGTCCATATCGCCATGCAGGGGCAAGTATTACTTTATATATTAGGACTTTATTCCGGAGCGAGAGTTTATTATTTGGGTTTAGCAGCCAGCTCAGACGCCTGGTTTTGCTTTTCAGGTTATTGGTTACCTCGGTGACATGTTTTTTGAATGTAAGACGTCTGTCGAGTGTAATCCCTAGGTATTTATGGCCACGCACCTGCTTTAAGAGTTCGCCATGAAGAAAACGTTCGGGGGAGGAGTACTTGCGCTTTTCATTTGGGGCATCGGTGCTCAGTCTCACTTAAACACTTTTGGTAATTCCTGTGCTGAAAATGTTTTTGAAATATTTTTGTTTGAGGCGTCTCTTTGAGTTAATTTTGGAAACTTATATACACGCTTGTAAAATACATATGTATATATGTATACACGCTATAATCAGAATGAGCTTATCTTAAAGTTTTAATATCTCCCTTATAAAACCCCAGTATTTGCTCCATAATCAACAAGATGTCGAAACAGACTGAGCTCAGCTGCAACTGCGAAATCAGCTCCTCGAAATTTGAGTGTCACTCAATTCATGTTCGAATTCGCTCGCATCCACATTGAGAGTTTTTTGATTCGTGCGAGAGAGCGAGATCGATGCTGTGCGTCGCTATTTATTTCGCTCTGACTTTGAAGCGTTGCCTGGGTACGCTCTGAGTGCACTCATTTCATGCTAAGCTTTAGTTATAGCCCCCAGCAAGTGTTTTTACCGTTACGGGCATAAACATCTGACCATGCATATACACACACATGTGTGTCTGTAAATAAAATACTGCTTATACACATACATACATACATACAGTTCGAAGATCGACGAAACGGCAATGAGAGCGAAGCAGGGCAGCAAATAACGGAAGATTTTCGATCTCACTCTTTTGCTCTCAAACTCTCAAAATGAGTTCAAGCAATTAGGAAGACGAATTTCGAATACGAATCACATTTCGAAAAGCTGCGTTTGCATTTACAGCTGCGCTCAGTCTGTCTCGACATCTCGTTGAGTACAGACCAAATATCTCGGTAGTGATTCATTCTTGCTGATTTTTCCTTGTTCTATACTTGTACTTGTTATTTTCCCTGTTTAAGGAAAATTATAAATGGGAAAATATAAACTATTTCTGTGCGCGTTATCAGAATGGACTTTCATTAAACGCAATAATACTCATTAAGCGTAAATCCTACATCTAGGATTAAAGAGTATTCTGTGATGTACTTTCATACGTGCGTAAAACAGACATGTGCATGATATAATTGCCGTCCAGTACCAAGGTTCCATTTAGGTCCTGTACAGCATGGCGGAGTTGTCGGCACATGGTGCTATTTAGCAGCCCAAAAATAGGTCCCTCGTGCCAGACGTCAACTCATGAAGTATGTGCTTGACAACCCTTTTGAAAATCGGGCAAAGTGTCGCTCTCATCAAGCTCCACGCTGCGGCCACCAGCCGTTGCCATGGGCTGGTCTTACGCCTGATGGCCTATTCGATTCAGCCCTATCCAGCGGCTTGACGGTCCCGAGAACATTAATGCATAAAGCAGTTTACTTCGTCGAGTACCTTAAGAAACTTCAGAGAAATATTGTAAAATTTTTCAATGGACTTTCTTATACAAGTTTTCTTAATATAAACGAAACAAAGAGAAAGAAGCATTCAAATACTATGTGGGACTTTGATAGAAAAGCAAGTGAATCAGCTGCAATTCACAAGGCTTAAAAAAGTGCCTTTCAGTCTATATACTTAACGAAGACAGCCACTCTCCCGATCCTTAACTCTACAAATATTACATAAATATTATTCATAGCTAAGAGTAAAAAAACTCCCCCTTATTTTAATCTCCAATTCCAACACATGTGCGATCTCTCATGTATATTTATCCCAAGAACCGCAGGATTAAGTTCTAAATTTAATTGAAAGCAAAACTTGATAAAAACTTGGGAAAATTAATGAAGTCCTTTTAAACGATTGCCAAATGACAATCCGCGAAGCCGTTGATGACTTGACAGACAGGCTTCAGGCCACAAACATTTTATCTAGCAACTTTTAACCTCCATCAAACACTTTAGTCTCATCCAATCGATCTCCCAGATCGATTTATATAGCCTAACTTTGCTAATAGTATTGTAAATATTCATATGAATTAAAACAAATATCTGAAATCACATTAACAATTAAACAACAAATTAGTTCGTTCGCTGAAGATGTCCTTTCATCGGTGCGTAAAACAGACTTGTCCATGACTTAAATGTTTATGTAGTCTTCTTTCAAGGATGACATGGCAGGATTGCAGAATTGTCGCCAATTAGGGAATCCTGGCCAGAGGCGGAAAGTCTGCTTAAGTCTCCCCGACATAATCGTTAGCCTTGTGCTCCTTGTGCCATTCAACAACAGCAAGCCAGGACTTGAAGGAAACAATGAGGTCCAGACCCAGTCGAAGAAATGTTGCATCGGAAATGCGTGAAGTATGTGGTTGACAATCCGATTGGAAGTTGGCAAAGGTAAGGGTATCAAGACTATTCTCCCTTAAGATTCAGCCTTATCGAGCAGTTAGCCTGCCTTCTCATGAATGTTTCAGTACAACGAGTACTTTAAGAAACTTCAATCTAACACTAAATGCAATTATATTGTCAAAAATGTCCTTTCATCAGACGAGTTCATGACATGTCAGATAGAAATTTTCCCTCAAAACAATGTTGCACCGGAAATGCATGAAGTCTGTGGAAGCCTCATTGGCAGTTGGCCAAAGAGATTCACCTGCCGTCTTGTGGATTTGAATTGCATCGAATACTTTGAGAAACTTCAGACTTCAGACAAACTTAAAAAGCTGTCTAAAAATATTCCGTGCCTGAACCAGAGATAGTCCTACTTAAGACTAGTCCGCCTTGTGCTCAAGAAAATACTTTACAAAGCCCCCATGACTTGATTAGGAAATGCCGGAAAGTTCGTACTTAACGAAAACAACTCCTTTCTCTACGCTTCAAGTGTGTGTGTAAAAAAAGAGTACTGACTAGAGAATGGGCAACTGGAGCCCATTCGAATTCTTGTCCCGCCAAACCTCAACTTGCAGTCAGGGAATAATTCTCAGGTAATCCACGTGCCAGACGTCAATCGCATGAAGTATGTGTTTGACAACAAAATATAATATGCATAGCAAAAACAAATAATGATGCCTTAAATGACAGTCAATCTCCAAACATGAAGATTATAAATTCTAATTGCTTTCTTGGAACAACACCCGATAAGCATGTCTTTGTCTGTGAGAAATATTTATGTCCAAATTTGAAAAGTATTTAATAAATTTATACGTACTGCCTGAAATCAAGCTTAGTATGAAGAGCGCAGTCAGACAAAACAAAAATACAGTCATAAACAAGAACAAGAAAATAAATCAGTTAACATAAATCAAGAGCGAATTTGTTGGTCTGTACTCAACGAGAAGTCGAGACAGACTGAGTGACAGACAGATGCAAGTGCGAACAAAGGTAGCAACAAAGCAAATTGGAAGTGTTCGGACTTCGTGTTCGAATTCGCTCGAAACCATTCTGAGATTTGTGCGAAAGAGCGAGATCGCTGCTGCGTGTCACTATTCGTTTCGCTCTCACTTTGAGCGTTGCCTGGATGCGCTCATGGATGTCAATTAGATCTTCGAAAAGTGTGTATGTGTGCGTGCATGAGTGTGTGCGCCAAACGCTTGACTTGATATTTGTCAATTGTCTATCTCGTTGCTTCTCTAATGAGTTAAGGGTCTTGTGCAATTATAAAAGGATTTGCGACGTCGACTTGTAAATTTTGTTACTTACTTAAGTATTATTCGTAAGGTTAGCTAAGCGTTGGCGCGCTTGGAAGCACAAGTTTTCGCAAGAATCACACACGCACACTTGCACATGTTTGCATATGTATGTGTGCATCAGCAATTGTGGGCTGGCATTCCTCTGTTCTGACGACTGCATATGCAGTTAGAAATACCGAGAATTGAAAATGAACTGTTTATGGTTACATGTGTATGTTCGTATGTGCAGAAAGCTGAAGTGTAAACCGGACAATATTGGTTTTGAATTCGGAATTCGTATTCCCTTTCGAAATGGTATTGTAATTTTAATAACAACTTTTGTAGTCCCTCAGCCCAAAATGAACCTATAAAGGGCTTAAGGAGCGGAATGATTGACTGAAAGATATACAGTAAAAATAGCCTTAAATGCGGTGAGAAAAACTTTGGATTCTTAATGACTTTTAGCTTGAGGTTTTTGCTTAACAACCTCGGAAATAAACACATCATGAATATATTATTGGGCCCAGCTTAAGTCTTGAATTAGAAACTGCCAGACGGATTTTGAAAAAAGACCTTAAACAAACAAAGCAGACTAAAAATTCATTTTATTGCAATGTCATTACATAATGATTTATTACATAAATGATACAAATGATTCCATGCTGTCTGTTTCGCAATATTTTATCAAAACCAATGAATTGCATTCCGACGAGATACAATCAAATGATATGCCGAGATAACAGCAGCTGGGGCTGGAGCTGGAGCTGCGCACATTGTTGCCACAGTAACAACACCCAACACCCTACTCCTAAGTCCAGAGTCCCCAATCCCACGTTGTTCCATGCGAAGGCACATGTGCACCTAATTAAGTGGGACATTCGACACGGTTCACTAATTATTGTGGAATTCGTCTAGGCGAAGCGAAAGCTGAGCTGAGCCAAAAGAAGTGCAATTGTCTCTCGTATCCTGGCAACGCCTACTCAAGTCCTCCCAACTCCCCCAAATATTAGTTATCAGGTATTATTTATGCTCGGTAAAGCCTTCTAATGAATTTAAAGTCTTGTTTTGCATGATGCATATGTATATCCTAGATAGTCCTTGATATGCAACCCAAACCAGCGAAACCTGAATACATAGATGAGTACAGCATTCGGCGTATATATTCCAAAGTGCCAACTGTGCAAATAAGTTCAACAAAATATATATTTTATCAATTTTCAGTGTTCATTTTAGGTTTCCAAGAAGGACGAAATCACAATCCGAGAAGTCGATGAGTAGAAGCAATCAATCTATCGGACCTACGATGTCCTTTTATCCTCTAGCATTCATGATGCCATTCATCAGCAGCAAACGAGGATTTGTAAGGCAGAATTATGTGTACCTGGTTCAAACCTAGGAATGTTGCACCGGAAATGCATGAAGTATTTGCTGGGCAACCCCTACTGGACGTTCGACAAGATTGGCAGTAGCCTAATTGGCTTAAAAGATTCAGGCTTATCGAGCAGCTGTCAGGCTGGTTTAAGCTTCGATTTTCAGTTTATGTCACTTGCTCGTGAATAAGCCCACATCGAATACTGAGAGCGACGTTTAAAAACAGGCATTATGTGGGAAAAGCTTTAGTTCATATATGTATGTACATACATATAAAGCTTTCGCACCAGACCCAATCAAGGCAATGTTGCACCGGAAATGCATGAAGTATGTGTTTGGCAATCGCATTGGAAGATTCACCTGCCGCCTCATGGATATTTGACTGCATCGAATACTTGGAGAAACTTCAGGGAAACGTTGCGAAAACTTAAAAAGCTCTCAAGAAATATTCCGTGCCTGAACCAGAGATAGTCCTACATAAGACTAGTCCGCCTTCTAAAGAAAATGTTTCACGAAACCCG
The DNA here is from genome assembly GCF_003285875.2 of Drosophila novamexicana. Lineage (NCBI taxonomy): Eukaryota > Metazoa > Arthropoda > Insecta > Diptera > Drosophilidae > Drosophila > Drosophila novamexicana. Next base: position 1,204,382 of record NW_020824847.1, read on the forward strand.
CCAAGACTTGATTAGGAAATGCCATTAAGTTCGTACTTAACGAAAACAAACTCTATCCGTACGCCTCAAGCATCTAAATTATCATCAACTATTCGTAAAATAAGTTTTATTTTATATACATACGTTTGAAGGGAAAGGAGTGCGGACTGAGTGTGAACGAGCGTCGAATCACAATCCGAGAAGTCGTTGAAGTTTACAAATCAAGTGGTTCATGCAGTCCATTACAACCTGTTGCCTCTTGCCTAGAAAGCCTTTGTTTAGGACTCAGTCAAAATCATGTTGCACAGGAAATGCGTGAAGTATGTATTTGGCAACCACTTTGAATTTTACGAGGTATGGTTTTAAGGTTGTCGAACACCGAAGCTAAGCATAGATAATCTGCATCAAGCACTTTCAGAAACTTCAGAGAATAACAGTTAAATGAAAAAAAAAAATTTAAAAAGAATAAAAAGAAGTTTATGAAAAAATTGTAAAATAAATAAATTGTTTCAAATACTGTCCACAAAACAAAACTCACAACGAAATGTCGAGCAGGCGAGGCGCAGCTGCAACTGCGAACGCAGTTCCTGGAAATATGAGTACCGTTAGAAGTTCGAATTCGAAAACTGTCTAATTTGTAGAGCAAGAGTTGGATCGACGCTTTTTCCGTTATTTGTTTCGCTCTCACTGCGAAGCATTCATCGCGTTGGTTTGCTCTCATTGCTGTCCAGTAGATGTTCGAAAATTTACCGTTGCATTTCTTCTTCATTTCAATGAGTTGTGTGAAAAAATTAAATCGTTTGCTACGTCAACTTGAAAGTGTAATAATATATTATTGTTGTGAGGGTAGCTGAGTGTTGGCACGTTTTTCAGAGACGGGCATGCACACACACTCACGACACACATGTGAGCATGTGTATGCGTGTGTATGAGTAGCATGTGTGAGTTCGCATTCCTTTGATGGCTGCGTACTTTCCGTGAAAAAAAGTGCCTAGATTTGAATAGTTGTTTACAGTCACATCCGTTTAAGTGTATACAGTGTGTATTGAACAGACGATCGTGACGGCAACGGTAAATATGTATGTATGTATGTATGTATTTCTATTGGAGGGAATCGATTATAATAATTACATATCCGTTCATTTGGAAGGTATAGAAGATGGAGATGATTCCTAAGTAAGTAAGATTGTACAGACAGCTGGACATTTCGAAGTTGAAGCTGGAACAGGGTCCACACGGCATTTGGAAGCAATTTCTCTGCCGTACCGCTTTTGCGTCTAATGCTCTGTGGACCCAGAGAGTTGTCCCCAATTAAGAAGAAAAGCTCAATCTAGCATAGTAACAATAGCAAATTCTTCTCTAATATGTGATAAGTGCCATTTGACAGGGTGTTAATCAAGATACCATCTATGATGTCCTTTCATTGGCGCGTAAAACAGGCCTAAAGCATAATGGATGCACTTATAACTTTTGTGAGTAAGAAATTGAAAATATGGTGGTCGAAAGCCAGTTGCACCAGAAATGCGTGAAGTATGTGGTTGGCAACTGCATCGATTACTTTAAGAAACATCGCAGAAATATGGTAAGAGCCCAGTTAACTTTTAAAACATTTCAAGTGTTCAACAATGATCCAAGTCGTCGATATCCCATAGCTTTGATAGATGCATCCTATTAAAAACTAAAAACTAAAAACTAAGAGATTATGTTGTATATTAAAGTTTATTAAAATATATAAAGTTCTGTTGTCTAGAATATACAATTGTAGGTTTATTACAAGGACTGATAGAAATATTTCAAGGAGTTCCGATTGTTAGATGATATTAATCTCCGATGTCCCAAATGGAAAGCGAAGGTACAAGTTGCGAATGAACTTTCACTAGCCATGATAATACCGTCAAGATGTCCTTTCATCGGTGCGTAAAACAGACATGTGCATGACATTGGAACGTTGACCTGGTCCCGCTCCAAATCAAAGGCTTCCGAGGATTGGCGCTCGTCTGCGTTCATCTGAAATGTTCTGGACCAGATTTCCAGCTGCAGTTTGTAAAAAGAGGACAGACTTTCCCACAAAGAAAAAGGCCCATTAAAGCAAAGGGAAAGAAAAATATTCCAAAACGATTTGTGACATGTAGGAAACAATATTATTGATCTCGAATAACACGATAAAAACATATTTTGTTCACATTCAAAGACAGTCCGCACTTTTAAATTGGTAAGCATTCTAATCACACACAATTCACCCAAAACAGCCCCCTCTTAAGACCACAAACGTCACACGTATCATGTATTATCCATCAAGTAATAATAGATATCCATCTGAGATGTCCTTTCATCGGCGAGTAAAACAGACGAATAAATGTCTTCAACATCACCCCCATTTGAATTTTTGTTAGCTAGCGAAGACTCTAAACAGGAATTATGTGGGTAAACTTTTGCTCAAATACCAGTCCAGCAGTTCATACCAAATTCAATCAAAGCAATGTTGCACCGGAAATGCATGAAGTATGTGCTTGACAACCACATTGAAAGTTGCCGGAAAAGATTCACCTGCCGCCTCATGGATAAACTACATCGAATACTTTGAGAAACTTCAGAGAAAAATTGCAAAAACTTAAAAAGCCATCAAGTTATTTTCTGTGCCTGAACTATGAACGTTGAACAGGCCTTCTACTCATACGAAGCCCGTACGACTTGATTAAACAATGTCATTGGGTCCGTACTTAACGAAAACAAGTCCAATTCTAACGTTTTATCAAAAAAAAATACCAATATGAGGTGTTCACGATCCTTTCTTTTCATACTCCTTTATGGCTTTAGTCCAAGCTCATAATCCTAATCCGATAACATTTACTTTAAAGCAGCTAAGTGGAAGACATGTTCGGTGCGAGATAAACAGAGCTTTACTAGAGGTAAACGTTGCCGTGTCCTCATACACCTAGGTAAAGTATAACTTTACGGATCTTGGATGTCCTTTCATCGGTGCGTAAAACAGACGTGTCCATGGGTGCTGCATAGTTTACTTAGCCAGCGGATTCTCGGCGCTTGGATTAGCAGAGATTTCCAGTCACGAGAGAATAATCAAGAAACATCCTAATATTCTTAAGTGCCCTGCCTCATCAGGCACACATATTTGAATATGTGCATCGAATACTTTGAGAAACTTCAGAGAAATAGTGTAGAAATTCAAAACTTTCCAAAGATTTTCCACTGCCAGAATCCCGTACGAGCACGGTCAAAACAATCGAAATAAGCTGAGAAGTAATAAAGATCCTTACTTTTCAATACGGCCAAGTTGGATTCAATAATGTTGCCCATTCGAAGGCATTCACTTCAAGCAGGATTAGACTAGGCGCCTATGAGTAAAACAAGGGCTTACCCGAGGTAAATGTTCTTAAGAAGGTCGTGTCATCATGCACCTAGAGAAAGTAAAATATCGTAACACTATCCGAGAAGACAACAGATCTTGTATGACCTTTCATTGGTGCGTAAAACAGACGTGTCCCTGATTAGAAAATGTTATGCTGTTCCATGGCACAATGATTGCGTTGAAGGATTACAGATATCTCGGCAGTGCCATCAACTAAAAAAAAAAAAACATGCGCGATTCATGCAGTAAATTAATTTCTAAATATGTTAAACACATCCATAGGGACAAAGGAATATTAAAAAAATAACTTGAAAAATGCATAAAAAATAAGGCAACAAAACTATGCCCCATTCTGGCAGTACGTGCTACATACATACATGCAAACATACAGATATGGGTCTATTCTCATACAAAATAAAAAAAAATCTCGTAATATCCACAACAAATAAAATCTTCAAACAAAAAAAGGAGCAAGGAAATCCATGTTCGATTCTGGCGGTAAATAAATTTCTAAATACACACATCCAAAAATACAGACAGAGGAATATTTCCAAAAAATCTTGAAAAATTCAGAAAAAATAAGGCAACAAATCCATGCCCCATAAACATACATACATGCAAACATACAGATATAGGTCCATTGTCATACAAAATAAAAAAAAAAAATCTCGTAAAATCCAAAACAAATAAAATCTTCAAACAAAAATTCACAGCAAATAAAATCTTCAAACCAAAAAAAGCAAAATTTACTCTACATACATACATGCAAACATAAAGATATGGAAATATTTAAAAAAAAAAAATACAAATAATTGAAAAAAAAAAATTAGAATAAAATCGGCAAAACAAAAATAGGTCTGTAGTCGACGACACGCCGAGACAGACTGAGGGCAGCTACAAATTGAAACGGAGGCCCTTGAAACTGAGCCGGCGTTCGAAAACTCGACGTGACTTGTTCGAAAATACGAAGACGTATTCGAAAATTACTCGTGCGACCTGTCTCACAGCCAGGGTTGCCATCTGAAGCACAAATGTACGAAAACAGGCAGTTTCTAGGATGCAGTGGACATATTGATTACAAAGTGGAACTCTTTGAATTATATAATAGCGAATAGTTCCTTTAAGTTTGAATAACGTTTCGTGTATATAGGAAAAAATGGGAATGCTAACGAATAATTTGCACTTGCACTTTTCTGTCATCCGTCTATCTGTCATATTTTGTACTCTTTCTTAATGTGGCAACACTGTCGTGCATGACGCGACTTCGTTTTTGCTCGGCTCTATTTCGAGAGCTCTTCGTCTTAGGCGAAAAATCTAGAGCATTTCTTTGACTCGTGAGGCTCGCATTGATGTCGGGCAGATCTCCGAGGCGTGCGGCAATGCGCACAAATTGAACTTCTTGAAACTGTTTTATGGGAGTCAAAGCTTTCATTTTTGATAGCCGAATAAGCGATATCCAGGATTTACTTTGGCTTACAAATTTCACTTGTGAAATATCAAGAAATCAATAATACCTATGTTTGAAAAAGTCGAAACAAGAATATCAAGCATATACATATATGATATTTTCTAATAAAACCGCATTGATTGTCTGATAAGTTTTCGCTTTACGCACTAAAATTTTGAGCTATTTTCCGACATGAAAAATTTCGAGCTCTGGTAATACGAGTAGATGAACCTATTCTCATGAAGAGGCTAGAAAAATCTTTAACTATTTCTTCCTATTAGATGAATAGTTTATTTAGCTTTGAAAATTGCGCTCATCTTCTAGCTGGGAGTCTAGGCCTATCGAACTTATGACAAAACTATATCTGAAAAGAACAAAATATGACTAATCTGATAAAAATCAAAATATATTTATATGAATATAACCTCTCCACTAAATATTTGTTTGCGAACATCTTCACGATAAGCTCGTCTTTGTCTGTGAGAAATGTTTATTTACGAATTTACAAAAATAAATGAAAATGAAGCAAATGCAATAAGTAAAAATATAGCAAAAATACATTCACTCAAAGAACTTTCCGATGAGCTTGACTTTGTCTGTGAGAAATATTTATTTTTGCCAATAAATTTTTCTTTGCCACACAATTGACAAGAAATAAATAAAACAAAATATGAAATGCCTTTTATTTAAGATAGAAATAGAAATAATATTAATTGAATAACTTAACGATAAGTCTGCCTTTGTCTGTGCGCAATATTTATTGTCGAATCTCAAAAGCTTTTAATCTAAAACAAGTAAGAGCTTATAGTCGGGAGCTCCCGACTAGGGGATACCCTGAACCCCCTTCTTCCAACATCAAATGCATATATGTATTCTATTTTAGAAGCTATATGTCAAGTTTGGTGACTCTAGCTCTTGTTATTAACCAATCTTGCCCAAAAAACAGGATATCGATATCGATTTTTATCGATTTCTTGAAAACGGAGTAAGTTATCGATTATCGGAAACAAACTCGATCTGCGCAGGCACTAGGAGGTCCTACATCTTTCAGGTCTCTAGCTCTTATAGGTTCTGAGATCCTTCCGTTCATACATACGGACGGATGGACGGACGGACATGGCTAGATCGCCTCGGCTATTGGTGCTGATCAAGAATATATATACTTTATGGGGTCGGAGAAGCTTCTTTCTGCCTGTTACATACATTTGGATTTTGAACAAATACAACATACCCTTATACCCATTTTTAATGGGTTCAGGGTATAAAATCCAAGAGACAGGGTAAGTGGGAAGGGGTCTTAGAGAATTAATAGTTTTAGGTGATATGCCCCGGATACTAGTCGAGCGTATGATTCGGACCTAGCCTTTAATTTGCAACGGACTCAATTCTGGTAGACGAACTGAAAATGAAAATGAAATTTGCTGGGATCTTCGAGGGCATCCATAGAACAGCAGAGGATTAAGATGGGCCTCAGCTTCGAGCTGGAATGCCATGTACGTATACTTAATGCATATTTCTGAAATATAGCGATATAATCGAATATGATTACGATATAGTGACCGATTCCAACATATATGTATTTGCCTGCAAAAGAAAGTCTTAAGCCTGGACAGACTAACGGTAATAACTACATTGAACCGGCTATTGATACTGATCAAGAAGATATATATTTGATGAAAATATTCTGAAAGCCTCTTACAAACAAATCAGAAATCAAATAACAATAATAAATAGTCAATAAAACTGTTGTGCTTTCAGAATTTGAATATTATTTTTCAATCGAACACGCTTCGCTTATCGATAATAATGTTATCGGATGAATCCATAAATATCAGAGTATTTAGTATTTTTGTGTAAAGCTTAAGCATAATTGCGCTATAAGCATACGGTCACACTGGCAGCGAGCCACAAGCATTCGCTGCCTCGATCAGCTGTGTTAACTGCAACAAATCGTATGCGATGAGTGCTGCCGGAAATGATGACGATCTTGAGATCCGTGTTGCGGCCGTGGACGATGGCAACAGACTGATGGAGTTTCTGCATGAGCATTATTACCGGGAGGAACCGCTTACAGCCGGCTGTGCGCCGCCAGAGCCCGACGAGGCCGATGAGAAATTCCTGCTCTCCAATTTGCCGCATGGCACCTGCCTTCTAATGCTGCAACACGGCCGCATTGTAGCCGCTGCTGTGGCGGGCCCAAAGACTGCAGATGAGGCTGCCCATCTGTTCGCGGAGGCCGCCCACCTGGCCGGCAGCAAATGGGGTCGCATCTTGGGCATACTGGCAATTGCGGAGCGCGACGCCAACGCCTTCGCCCGGTTCAACGTGGACAGGGCTCTGCATGTGCACGCGATTGGCGTGGACGCTGCTCTGCGTGGTCGCGCTCTGGGCGCACGTCTCATGCATGCCCTGGCTGACCGGGGACGAGAGCTGAACTATCCGCTGCTCACCGTCGACTGTACGAGCCTCTACTCTGGACGCCTGATGAAGCGACTGGGCTACGAGTCAATCAACAGAATGCCCTACACTGACTACGTGGATGCGGCCGGGCAGCAGCTCATTCGACCGCCTGCTCCACACGAGTTCCTGGAGACCTTCGCGCTGCGCTTGTAGCTGTACGCATGTTAACCATGCGGTTAACTTATATCAGATTAAGCCCTTATCTATATTAAGAACCCCAAACTTATCAAATGGCAATTTATTGGAAACGTAGGCATAATAAATCTATTCAATAATTGTTAGCTTTGAAATACCTTTCGTGCTTGGCCAATACCAAAATGAAAATGATCCGAAGTTAACTTTGCAAAATTTCGAAAACTTAGTCTATAAAACAAGCTAGTCGGGTGTAGCCGATTAGGCAATACCCTAAACTCTCTCTCTGGCAACCTCAAAGGCAGTTTGCGCTAGCTTCTTTAATATCTTTTGTGTTTCTTAACCGATCTTATTCAAATTTTCAACAGTAGATCTTATTGAGCTAAAGAATATTTGTCAATTGTATAAACATTGCGGCTTAAGTTAAAGGATATTACATATTGGTTTATCTACTTGATTTACTACGATATCTGTAAAATGAAAGAAACTTGATATGTATATACTATTCTAGAAGCCACACGTCAAGTTTGGCGACTCTAGCTCTTCAAACTTACGAGATTTGCTCAAAAAACAATATTTCGATATCGATGCTTATCGATTACTTGGAAACGGGGCAAGTTATCGTTTATTGGAAACATACTTGGACTGCGCGGGTACTAGGGGAACCTACATTCCTAATTTTAAGTCTATAGCTCTAATAGGTTCTGAGATCCTGAGAAGCTTTGGTCAACCCATCTAAGAAGAAAGATAAAGACGACGTATATGGGGTTACCTCAGCATGTACTTAATAATACGATGTCTATAAACGGTTCATACATATAATTAATGGGCATAAAAAGTCCCGTTCGAGCGTAATTTGTAGACCAAGATTAATACAGTTATCTAACTTGTTTGAAAAGTCAAGGCCTAGCCGCTTGGTACTCGTTTATTTCAACATGTCTCTTATTTATGCTGAACATTTCATGGCAATCGGATGATAAACAGAGCCGTTGTTCAAGAAAATACTAGATGCATCCAACAATATCTGGAATCGATAACAAATGTAATCCGCAAAAGGAAACCAACAGGAAGTGGCAACGAGGGGGGGGGGGGGGGGGGGGGGGGGGGGGGGGGGGGGTGCGTGTGTGTGGAAAAAATGTAGACAATACTCCCTGGATTGGTCCGAGGGCTTTTGGCACAGTTGAAGCTTGTTGAAGTGAAATGGAGCGCGTGAAGTTTAAGTGGCGACCATTGTCCAACGAAAATTTGGCGTAATTGGAGCAATGCTTAAGGAGGACACAGTTCCAAATGCGAATGGGGCGGCCCAAGGTCAGGTCAGGGAAAACAAAAAATACCAAAAAAACAGAAAAAACAAACAGAAAAATATATAAAAGTAAAACTAACCGAAATTGTTCAAACAAATCAACTAAAAATAAAGAAACGCTGCACAATGAAAGCATTGACTGTGTGCGAGCGTGTCCTTGAACATTTGCCATGGTGCCAAATGCATGGGCCTTGTTGGAGCGAGAGGGAGCAGCAGCAGCAGCAGCGGCAGCAGCAGCAGCAAAGCTTAACACACACTTCAAGCGCGAAGCGAGCCACAGTCACGTACATTTTATAAACTTGATGGCATGTCAGGCCCTTTTGTCCATAGTATCTAGCTAGTGCTAGCTCGCTCTCGCTCTCGCCTGAGCGCTGGCGCTAGCAGCTCGCCTGCTTGCGCTCGTCAATGCCATGCTGGCAATTCGCCGCAAAGCTTGCGCTTTCGCCGCACATCCCATTTGGCCGTCGCCGTCGCCGTCGCCGCTATGGCTGTTATTCAAAAGGAGCGCCCAACGCTGTCGAAACGCCAGAACAATTCGTGCCGCGTGCGCGTTCGGTTCGTTCTCCTTAAATAGTGGCTCTTGCTGCTGCTGTTGTCTGTTGCTGCTGCTTTTTGAGAGTGTTTTTGATTTCTTCGTGCTTCGCTGGTGTTGTGTGTTGTACTTTTTTTTTTTTATTTTGTTCGTGGCGCCAGTTCGCCTGTTTGTGTGCGTGTTTGTGCGTGTGTGTGTGTGTGCATGTGTGTTATTGAGAAAGTAAACAACAAGCCGCACTGGCGCCGGCAAAATAGAAAATAGCTAGTTAAATGTCAAAGCTTACCAACACTGGCAAAATCAAACAAATAAACACGCAGAGCAGCAGCAACGCAGCAGAACTCGAGTCCGAAATTCATTTATTGTAATACGGCCGTTTATCAAATTTGTTTTTGTTTCTTGTTGTTCTTTTTTTTTTTTGCAGTGTAAAACTGAAACTCTGAAATACCGCAAAAAACCAACAAAAAAAAAAAAACTTAAAAAAAATAAAAAAGAAGAAAACTCTGCTAAAAATGCCGCGTGAGCCGCTACAAAGACGCAACGTGGTCCGCCTCAGCCGGCTGTGGATGCTACCGTTGCTGGGCCTGTGCCTGGCCAGCTTCGGCCTGCGCTGCGATGCGCGTGCGGTAAGTGGCCTTTGCTTCCTTCTACCCTCCGCTCCCTCAGACGCCTCCAGCCATTCAGTGGCTGTGGCATTGCCTGCCTTCTGCATGCCATTCGCCACATGCCGCACGGCACATGCCAGACAGAGTTTGGCCACACTGAGCGCAGGATTTGCTAGCCGCAATTCTTAAACGCAGCCAACGCTTGACTCGCAATCGCGATTACTGTGTTTCGCCTCGTGATACTCAAAGAAAGTGAAACGTCGTTTAAGGATGTGTGCACAAAGCGGAATTGATAGATTTAGTGCTCTCTCGCGAGTGTGACCAAACACACAGTCACTTATCCAGTTGCTCAACACTTATTTAGTTAGTGTAGCATAGGAAATTGGGAAGTGAGTGTGTTAAATATTGGTTCACAATATTTACAAACATTCAGCACAGCACAATTGGCTGTTGAAAGTGCTTAGAAATAGGAAGTTTAAAAGGAAGTTAAAGTGATTTTTATCGAGTCAAAACTGAGTTAAAATTGTGAAGAATTAGCTGTGCTTCAAATATATTATGTTAAGAGTTGCCTAACGCATTTGATACTTATTAAATCTGAATAAATGTTAATATTAGAAAATAAATTATTTGAAATATTACTTTAAGATATTTATACGAACGTTAACAAATAAGTTCGTTTTCCTTGTGGATATTAGCGCATGCTTAACATGATTGTATATATTTAACATGCATGTTAAACAACACACTTTTAACAAAACTCTTCATAAAAACTGATAAAAAGCGTTGCAAAATCTACTTGTTTTGATAGCTGCTTTTCCTTTATTGACTAACTTGATTAACTGTGATTGCGTTTATATAAAATTCTTTAACTTCTTGAAGTGTTCAAAATCTGATAAGATCTTATAGATTTTGTTTTACCATGTTGAGAATAAGTTTGGGTTATGTTAGATAAATACTTTTTTAAACAAGCATGCAGACTTTTAAAATAAGAAAAAGACGGCAAAAGAGTGTTGCATAGTGCCAAATTGATTTACCAAGCCCATACAGCAGGATCTTCGTATATCGAGCTGTAAATAGAGCTTACTTTTAGCAAAGTTATAGGGTATATGTATTCTTATAGAGATCCTTGGAAGTGAAAAACACCTCTCAAATGATTGAACAAAGATTAAAGAATGTGTGTTAATCAACACTGGCAAAGCTGTCCGCAAACTCTCATTCGTAACAATTTGCCCCATTTCGTATGCAATTCATCAAAAAATAATATATATATACATCTGGCAATTTAACAACAGTTATACGTAGATAAACTGGCCCGTAAATTGAGCGATTTAGACGGCGATACTTACCAAAATTTTTTGCCCTGCCCGCACGAGGCAGGCGCCAATGTCGAGCGTCGGGCGTCGGCGAGTCGCCGGCGGGAGGGTCGGCCTTTGATTCTGGCAGGACTTCAAAATTCGAATTGCCCAATTTATATGCGCAAAGTTGCGACTTTTGTGTGTGTGTGTGTGTGTGCTTGGGAGTAAATCAAAAACGTGAACTCTTGGCTAGCCAAGTCAAAAGTTATTTTTATTCATTCCCATTCAGCATGGGAAGGCTATTCTGGTTTTGTGTAAATAAAGAAGGGGACAACTCTGAGTTCATAACGTAGTAAAAAAAGTAAAGTAATTATTAGATTCCTGGAGAGCCGAGCCGATCTAGACAATTCCGTCAGTCTGTCTTTTCACATGCATGAACTTATCGATCTCAGAGATTATGGAGAAGCACAGAGTATAATTCAAGCATCGATAACTGAACTTTCAATGTAATCGTTAAGAATCGATTGTTGAGCATATCTTGGAGCTGATAATAGCTGGAAATACTTAAGTTTGTGCACTAAATGTTGCATATTAACTAATGATCGGACAATAAGCTCCGAAGTTAAAGTCTAATTTCACTATGCTCAACATATGTTACATTTACAAACTTCACATTCTGCGATTCCATTAGCAAGTGTCAGTTGTTACGTTTTTTGCAAATGTTAACTTTCTTGCAAATGTGAGAAATGTGGTTTCTTATGGAAAAACGTACAGGAAACATACTTCACATTCGCAAAAAATGAAGGAAATGTTCATCGTGGAATTAGTTAAGAGTACATTTCTTTGAAAAGAAGAAGCACATTGCTTGTATGTCTGTATGCGTGTGTTTCTGTGCTTGAAAGGAAGCAGGGCTTAGGGTATCTTCTAGTCAGGCAAGCTTGCTTGTTTTTTAGGCAACTGCTGGCTAGAGGGTGAAATCTGTTAAGGGTAGGGAAGGTGAGGGGGCGGCGTCATCGTCGCCATTGCTGTCGCCTGCCAGGAATTCGAAGCTCTCCTCGCTGCAGCCGCTCCCATCCGTGGTCAGTCCAAGTGGCAGTCCCCTTCTCCAGACTGGCGACTTGTTTTGGTTGCGGGGCTTATCCTTTCGACTGTTTGTTGCCTGCCACGCCCCAGCCCCCGCGCGGCCGACGAAACCCCTCAGCCATCAGTTGGTAATGCCATTTTTCTTTCGTTTGTTTTGTTGCTGTTGTTGTTGTTGTTGTTGTTGTTGTTGGGGCTGCGAAATGAATAATTTCAGAGAATTTACTAGAAAATTTTATTCATATAAATCACAAATTAAATAAGTTTTTACGACGTTGTTCAGCGGTTGTGCAAGCCACTACAAAACTTATTTGTGTTCTTATACTGGTGCCGTTAATACCCTGTAAACAACAAATGAGCCAAAGCAAGGGTATGCACCGGACGCAGATCGTTGCAAGTGTTGGTATCCGCAAGACTTCCAGATGTTGGATTCTTATTAAGAAATGTTGCGCTTTAAGAGATCGGGCACAATTGGAAACTACCTTGTATCTCAGCTCTGATCGAAAAAACTCCCAGAGCTTGCGCCTCGATAATTGATACACGTTTATTTAAGCATATTTTTTAGATATACCAAAAGTTTCACAGATATCAGCTGAGAAATACTCGAGTTATTTGGGGAAGAAACATGATCAAAGTTGGACTTATAAACTAGTTTCAACATAAAGCCAATTTTTTTTTTATCTATCTAACTGCAATCAATCAATCGTTCAAAGCGACATCAGAAGAGGAAAGAAAATATTCAAATTACAATACGAAGATAAAAAAAAACAATATATATATATATATATATATAAGAAAAATAAGTTGCGACTCGACTCAAATGTCTGTCTCTAAGCGGTTCGATCTTCCCACAAGCACATGCCCGAGTGCTCTGCTTTATGGACTTTACCTACAGGGTATTTGCTAGTCGACCCAGGCTGCTTGGCGTCGTGCGACTTGTTCGTTTGTCGTTTTTGTTGTTGTTGATTCGTCTGAAGCATTTCGGAGGGTTAACTTGCGGTGCCATTTTCTATGTAGTCATTCCCCCCACTCCCCCGCCCGTCCCGCACCCTGCTCGCTTGTCTAGCCTTTTGCCTTGCCCTTTGCCCTTTTTTTTATGGTCGTGTAATTTTTTGTTGGGCTTTTTATTTATGCTTATTATCGTGATTGCTTTTACCCGTAACCCAAAGAGCCTAAGCCATGGTCGCCGCAGGAGCTGCCCTTTGGAGAGCATTACGCACTCACACACACACACAGAGACAGACAGGCACACACACACACAGACACAGAGATAGAGAGAGGTGTCTCCTGTTGGTGGTCATTTTGCCCGTTTGTAGCTCGGGTTCGAGTCTAGCCTTTCTGCCACAAAATGTTGCTGCGACAAAATGTTGCCGGCCAGCGTTTTGGGGGCATGCGGCTTGCCTAGTTGCAGCTGCATTAATAATGCAACATTAGCATAGAGCAGCAAAGCCAAATGCGGCAAAAACATTTGCCACGCTCAGCACAGCTCAGCTCAGCTCAGCTCGCTGCCTGCCCCAAATTCTCATTGCCACACGCTGTGGCATGCCCCGCAACAACATGCAATTAATCATAGCGACAGTCAATGCCAAAGCTGCCGAGGCCCGCTCGAACAGGACATCATATAAAAATAGAAAATCGCAAATGGAAACTGGCAAATGGAAAATGGCAAATAGAAAATGGCAAATGGTGAATGGAAATTTGGCAAAAGATGCGCACATCGTGCCTGACCTTGCAACTATTTCGCACATCAAAACATAATTTATGATGGCCAAAGAAAAAAACCAAGAAGAAGCAGCAGCAGCAGCAGCAACAGCATATATAAATCGGGGCAATCAAATTGAGAGCCCGCCTCCGTGTTTTTTTTTATACCCTGAACCTATTTAAAATGGGTATAAGGGTATATTGTATTTGTGCAAAATCCAAATGTATGTAACAGGCAGAAGGAAGCATCTCCGACCCCATAAAGTATATATATTCTTGATCAGCATCAATAGCCGAGTCGATCTAGCCAGGTCCATCTGTCTGTCCGTATGTATGAACGCAAGGATCTCAGAACCTATAAGAGCTAGAGACCTGAAAGATGTAGGACCTCCTAGTGCCTGCGCAGATCGAGTTTGTTTCCGATAATCGATAAGCAATCGATAAGAATCGATATCGATATCCTGTTTTTTGGGAAATTTTGGTAAATAATAAGAGCTAGAGTTAGCTTCTAAAATAGAATATATATATATGCTTTTGATGTTGGAAGAAGAGGGTACAGGGTATCCCCTAGTCGGTAGCTCCCGACTAGAACCTCTTACATGTTTTTTTTTGGTTCTGTTCTTGTTCTTGTTACCTAGTGCTGGCACGCAGTCGCCCACATAATTATCGCCCTGATTTATGGCAGCATTTTTGCAGCCAATTACTTGGCGTCCAGCGCGCAGGCGAAAGCAAAAAACGAGAAGCGAAAGCGGAAACGGAAACGGAAATCACATAGCATGTGCTGCATGTGGCACACACACACACACATGCACACACACACGCTGGAGCACCTGATTGAGGCCATCAACGGGTTGCGTGCCTTGCAAATTACCTTCGCACTTACCTTCAGCCGCAGTCGCAGCCCGAGAATCGAAGGAACTCGGCAACTCTACTTAATATGCAAATTTACTTGAGCCAGCTTATTGCCCATCTTGGATTACCTTGAAAATAGTTGATTCTCTGCTCGGAACAAGTTGTTCGACCACATTTGAAATCGTATTCACTTTGCATTCATTATCTTGAAGCTTGAGCTCTTTTATCTATTTTTAAGATTATTATGAAGCCTCAAAAAACTTATAGATTCTTGATTCTACTAACGAGCTGTGTCCATCTGGCAAGAGCTGTTTGGGTCCGTCTTTCTTTTTAGAAGATATCTGTTCCGACCTCACAAAGCATAAAGATTCTTGATTCTGTTAAGCAACTCAGTCGATCTCTTTGGAAGAAATCTTCTGAAGCCTCATAAAGCTTATAGATTCTTGTTTCTATCAAGGAACTTAGTCGACCTAGCCAAGTCCATTCATCTTTTTTGAAGAAATGTTCTCTGACCTCAGAAAGCACATAAATTCTTCCCAAGATTCTTGCCCCTAAGGATCTAGCCGGATCCGTCCGCTTCTCCTCAATGATCTCGTATACTACAAAACCTAGAGAAGGGAAATTGTTATTATATATTCTTAAGAAATCATATGCGGAATGAGCTTATTTATTTAGTTTAGTCAAGCTGGGGTCAGTTCTTCTCTTCTCATCGATCTCGTATACCTCAAAAGCTAGAGAAGGGGAATTGTTATTATATATTCTGCAGAAATCATACTCAAAATCAGTTTATTATTTGTTCAATATCTCTCACTATTTTCGAAATATCGATAAAAATCGATTTTGAAACCAAATTTTCCGAGCGTAACTCGAAGAATTAAGGAACTAGATAAACCAAACTTTGTTTATATGTTCTCGTTTGGCATACACAGATGAGGTATATATCAGATTTGGATAACTTTACATCTTACTTGTTTTGAAAAGGAAATATTCTAAAAACAGATTACCATATTGAGTATATCAGTTACCGTGCCACGTTTGCGAATTGCAATTCACCCAACTTCCGCAGAAATTGGAGTTATTTCCACTCGTCTAGTTGCAAATCTATCTTTAGATAATATGTGCTCATTTAGCATAAGGAGTGCTCATCGATTACATGGCATATAAATCGAGTATGTCTGTCTCTTTAGCATGTATTTCATTTTAAGGCGTGGCCGAGGGCTGCAGTGTGGCGGCTGGGAGGGGGCCGCATGACGCGATTGCAATTGGCACTTGCAGCGCCATTTGCTGGCTGCAGCATCAGCTTTGTCTTGTGTGCGCGTCCTGACAGGCGGCAATCAAGTCCCGATTGCGTCTCGTCCTTGGCTCCTTTGACCCGATGCGGCAGTTCCTCAACGCGCTGCGTTAATGCGGGTGAATTCGCGACGCGACGCGACGCGACGCGACGGCATTTGCAGTTGGTTTATTTTGAGCCCAACACTAACAGACTTGGCACAAAGCTAACCCCTCGCCCTTCGCCCCTCGCACCTAGGTTTCCACTAAAGCTTCCCCTTGGGTCGGATCCTTTGTTTAACGCGCTGCACGCCTCGTTATGCACAAACAAAGCGCTTCACTTCAATTTAGCAGCAAATTATAAAAGCCAGCTGCAGCTTTAGCTACAAATTCAGCTGCAATTTTAGCTACAGCTTTAGCGACAATTTTAGCCACAGCTTTAGCTACTATTAAAGTTGCAGATGTAGCTCAATTATCAGCTAGAACTTTGGCTACAACTTCAGCTACAATTTTAGCTACAACTTTAGCTGCGGCTTTGGCTACAGCTTAAGCAATTATTTTAGCTGCAGATTTAGCCTTGACTTTAGCTACAGTTTTAGCTACAATTCTAGCTGCAACTTTAGCTACTATAAAAGTTGCAGATGTAGCTCAATTATCAGCTAGAACTTTGGCTACAACTTCAGCTACAATTTAAGCTACAGCTAAGCTAGAATTTTAGCTATAACTTTAATTACAGCTTTTAGCCACAATGAAGGTTTTAACCTGAGCTTCAATGTAAGTTGCTACAATTTTAGCTACAACCTAACTAGAAATTTAGCTATAATTTAAGCTGCAACTTAACAAGACATTCAACTTAAATTTTAGCTACAGATTTAGCCACAACTTACTCTAACTTTTAGCTGCAGCTTTGCCTTCGATATTATCTATTATGTTAGTTAAATATATAGCTACAATATCAGCTACAACCCTGGCTACAACTTTAGCTGCAACATTTATCAGAGCTTTAGCCACAATTTTGGCTATAACACCATCTTTAATTAGAGTTTTAGCCACAATTTTAGGTGCAACTCCTGCTAAAACTTGAGCTATCTTTTAAGCTCTATTACCTTAATCTTTAGCTTTTATTTAAGCTGCAGATATGGCTGCAATATCAGATATTCTAGCTATAGTTTTAGCTTTAGCCACAATTTTAGCTAGAAGTTCAACTAAAACATAACAACAAACAGCTATTAGTTTAAGCCTTAGCTTTAGCTTCAGCTATTTTCAGGTGCAACTCTGATTGATCGATAGTTATCGAGCGTTTGCTGTCGCTTTGTTTTTTCGATAAAACTTGAACTGACAGACTCAACAACAATTCATCAATGCCAGCTGGAAAGTTACAGTACGACTGCAAAATACACTTTCCGTAAATCGATAACAGCTGAAAGTGCTTGACTCGATAGCTCGATAGCTTCTCACTGTGGCAGTTATCGAGCTTATCGATAAATGTTCAGAGAGCTAGAGAAACTGTGTGAATTTATCCTAAAAATGCGCCTGAAACTGATTCGAGGCTGGAATGTAATACCAGATAAAATGCAGAGTTAACCAATAACTTTTGATGCCGGAGTTACAACGAGCTAACAATTCCTGAGAAACATAATATATCAATTTGAGTTAATGAAGATGTGTGGCCCACAACACTCTTGAAATAGTTGAGAAAAGTTTACCACTGCAAAGTGCTTAAATAGTCTGTTTAATTTAGCAATACCAAAATAACCCAAAAACACTTCGGATTTATAATCGATTGCAAACAGCAGCAGAAGGGCGCCAATGTTTCACTTGTCAAAAGTTTTCGTGAAGACTTCAGAAACTTTCTTGTAGCAAGAAGTTCAGTTCAAAAAAAATGCGAGAGTTATGCAAAAAAAAAAAAAAAAAAAAAAAAAACAATAAATGAAAAATTACAACAAAAATATTTCAATAGTAGAAGACAAGAAGTCAGGAGTGACCGACGAGAAGATATCCTGCACTCAACGATAACTTCTTTTTGAGCTTCTTCCGTTAGCTGTACACTTTTTTTTAGTTCCGAGAAATATGATAAGAGCAGCTTTTCGTTATCGATTTTAATCGATATCAAGCAATCGATAAATTGAAATAAACTTTACTTTTCGAGACTTGGCAGCAGCTATGTTGACTTGAAGAGTGCGAACAGACACATCGACTGACGGACCAGCAAGAATATATATCTACATATATACTCCATGCTCTATAGATATACTCTAGAAGGGTTCCCTTCTGCCCTTCAGTTGTGCTTTACATGAGATTCAACTGCATTTATCGAAGAGTTGAACTTTTGATGTGCGATTTTCGTGGTGTCGTATAGAAACTTCAGTTGCCTAGCTCAATTAACAGGGTCAGAAAGAGGAGCAGCTGTTGTTGTTGTTGTTATTGGTGGAGCAATAAAGGCCAAGGCAAAGGCAAAGGCAAATTAATTTGCGGACATTTGAGGCGGTCAAAATTCGAGCCTAGAATAAATGCTGCTGATAATGATAATGAGGCCTAGAACGCCAAGATGACGATGGGCCCACAATGATAATGATGATGATGATGATGATGAGATGATGCTGATGCTGATGGCTGTGGTCCTGCCCAAGTGCGTGTCTGGAGCGAGAGAGAGAGAGAGTGGGAGAGAGAGAGGGGAAGCTATGCAGGGTGTTGAAATGTTATCGTGCGCCTGGGCATCATTGATAACAAATGAGGGCCCATTAATCGAGGCAGTCAGCTGTTGTTGTTGTTGTTGTTGTTGTTGTTGTTGTTGTTGTTGTTGTTGTTGTTGTTGTTGTTGTTGTTGTTGGGGCTGCCTTTGCCCGAGTGCCGAGTCCTGAGTCTCCAGCAATTGGGCTCTAATGCGTGTTGAACTTGTTATGCTAACCGAGCCTGCCGCTTAATAATTGAACAATAAAAAATGGCATTAAGTAATTTGTGTATGCGAGCTCATAAAACTCACACTCACACACACACACACATGTGCATTAATTGTTAATTTACTGCTCGTTTAAGTTTAATGATTCGTGGTCATGAAAATTTAAAGTTTATTGCCAAACGTTAAGCCAACAAATTACAAATGCGCAAAGACTTATTCTGCCCGCACACGCGTCTAAAGCGTGCTCCAACTCTGCTCTCCCCGCCCCCCGCCCACACTCTCCCGCACACACTCACACACATCCGTAGCCCCCACTCCTGGCCCCTGCAGCAAGAAAAACCCACTGATTCATGTTAATTAAATGTGACACAAGTTTAACAACTTTTCTTTTGGCACGCTTCGTTTCATTGCCACCTCAATACCCTGTACATAGGCGAAATGGGGCATGATCTGCTGCAAGTAACGCTTCTTATGCTTGTGACGTAACAAAAAGTAGCTGGAATTGAGTGGTTTTTCACTTAACGCGCTCTACCAGTGTTGGTAAAGCAATACCAGTGCTGGTAAAACTCTACCAGTGTTGGTAAATCAAGTATTTTCAATTAAGCTGTACTTTTTTCTAGCAAATTTAAATGAGAACAAGTTTGTTAGATAAAACTTGAATGCAATTCGCCCCAACAACGATGTAGAGAACAACATGTAGCCGTGCTCAACTGTTTTCCAACACTGAGTGGAATTCTTTTTCGCTTTCTAGGATATCTCATATCTCATCCTTTTTGTGGCATTGCCAGTTCTGTCATATATAACACTGCAGCTGCGGCCCGCACAAATTCATTTGCTATTGTTGCGGCAGACGTTGCGGCCTGCCACGCCCCTCAAGCTGCGGGCGCAGCCCACAGCTTCAGCCGCAGACAGATGCCCACATCATGTGCGACAATTCCGACAATTTCGATTTCGATCAATGGCCAAAAGTTTTGCGCTTTTAATTAGAAATCGAATCCGCAGCCCACTCCATGGCCCCCGTCAACTTGTAGCTGGATGCTGTACAGCCTCCGGGGGCGTGGTACATTCAAAGTTTGTCAATGGGCCGCAGGGGGAGGAGGAGGAGGGAGGGGAGGCAAGTCACACACAGACCACACAATGGACGATATGAAGTTGCTTCAATTTTAAACACATGCACCTGGTCGGGTTTGTGGTTATTCAAACTTTTCAAGCGCCCGTTTAATTGAGCTTGAGTTCGAAAAGAAGAGTTCTTCTAGTACTTAGTTGGTCGAAGTGCTTAGGAATTGGGAAATCAATTTATTCAAATTGAGAAGAAGCAAGACATAACCTGCAAAGAATAAGGTCACACACGAAACCAAATAACAACAAAAAAAAAAAAGAAAACAGTTACATTGAAAAAAAAAAACATACATACATACATACGTACCATATGCAGACGGCTTAAAGAATCCCACACTTAACGATTGTGTCTGGTCACACTTGCAGCATGCATGGCTGCGGCAGCCATATTGACAAACAGCCAAAACATAAGCAACAAAAGCTGCAGCAAATGACGTTAACATTCGTTTGTCTTTGCTTTCGTGTCGGCACAAAATAACCATTGCAATTGCTTGGCCACCATCTTTGCTCAGCCTCATTCTCTCACCCTCTCGTGCTGACATTCTGAATACAAATTTAACAGCAGCCATCAGCGTCCCAGCGCTCTCTTTCAATTTCAATTAGAAACTTTAACTGCACACACCCACACACACATACAGAGAGACAGTCAAACAGAGGGAGAAACACACCCACACACTCTCAGTTGTCGTCAGCAGCTGCAGCGACTGAGCTGGTTTCTGCTGCTGCTGCTGCTGCTGCTGCTGCTGCCACTGTCTCCGTCTCTGTCAGCAGCTGGCAGCGCATTGCTGTGCGTTTCTTTTTTAGTGCAGTGTTGGGTGAGAGCAATTTAATTTCTTTTCAGCTGCCATTCGTAACGTCTTGTGATAAAGCTGCAACGACTTGGCAATGCCCCCCTGCACCGCTCCGCCGCAGCATCCCTTAAACAAGCCAAGCGCTGTGTATGCATGCAACTATTAAAGTAAATCACTTAAGCTGGCTGCGAAAATAAAAGCAGAGCAATTCTCATGTGCTTATCATAGAATCTATGAGAAATGACTTATGTATGTGCATATACATATGTATATGTATATATGTATGTATGTCAGATACACACACATGCACATGGTTACGGAGGGCCGTTAATATTTTGCGTCTTTGAGTGCATTATTCAGCATTGGGTCGACAGTAAGTAGCGCAAGGATTAGACTATGCACAGCAAATTACGTTGCCATCCTTGAGCTTAAAATACATGTCAAGTGCAGCAGCGAAAGCGGCAGAGAGCGTCAAAGAGATTGAGAGCGTGTTTAAGTAATTGAGCAAGGCTAAATGAAAGCTTAAATTCGTGTAACAGCTCTCTTTCTCGCTCGCACCAAGTCTGTAGGATCTGCATGGCGCACACACTGTCAGAGTGAGAATGTCACAGAGAGGGAGAGCGAGAGAGAGATTAGCGCAATGAGCGTGCGATCTAACCAAACTGCTCTCTCGTAAAACTAGACAGCACTCATTTAGAACAAATCACACTCAAAACATTTGCCGCTCAATCGCAGTAGGCGCTCATTGAGCTGTCGGCTTACAGTCCGAGCCAAAAAAGGGAGTCAGTAATTCTACTTTTTTCGTACCATGTGTAACTAGCTCTCTTCCAAACAAAAAAAAAAAAAACAAACAACTCTTGAAAAGTTCCAAAAAGAAAACAACAACCTTTCGATATTTTGTGGTCCGTGCTAAAATTTTACAAAACAAAAGAAGAAAAACTCAACTCAACTCTGAAGCGAAGATGGAGCCGCTTCCCATGGAATTGAAGAGCGCTTTGGCCACACTGGCCAGATTCTTTATTATCTGCAACTTTCTGGCCGATTCGGTGCATTTGCTGCACGACTGGGACCTGGAGCGGACCCTACTCAACCTGAACTGGCGCTGCGGCGAAGTCTATGCCAATCTCTATCTATCCTGCATTGTCGCCGGCCAGCTGTTGGCCTGTTTCATGGTAATCTTCGACAGCAATCGCCAGGTGGCCGCCGGCATACTCAGCCTGTTGGCCAATTTGCGTGTGGCCTCGAATCCCATGTTCTGGAACATGGAAATGTACGCCGATGTCTTTGCCCTGGTCATAGCCATACTGTTGGCCACCATACCGCCGCATCGTCTGGTCCGCTGCGGCTTCCTGTTTGTGGCCTACTTGACATACAAGAACCTGAACGATGGCCTGCCCTGGCAGCTGCTGCACCGCTACGGTGTGAAGCTATTGATCATCTTCGTGCTGAGCGGCTACCGTCTGAAGTGGTCCACGGCCATGCTGCTCCTGCTGCTGGCCACGCAGAGCTTTCAGGCCTATGCCTGGTGGGAGCTGCCCTATTCGCTGACCAACATGCCGATCATATTCTACAAGCGCTTCCAATTCTGGCAAATGGTATCCATACTTGGCGGCGTCCTAATGACCGCCGTTCACACCCAGGAGTTCTGAAAACGATGCAGCATAAATTTCTTTAAGAATGTTAACAGTAAACTCTATGTTATTCATGTTAGAAGGTAAGATGTTAAGATGTTCTGTTAGTTTGTTTAACATCCAGAGACCTGTAAGTTATATGTTATATGTTACATGATGTTATGTTAATGTAAGTTGATTTAACAGCCAAAGATAACATTTAATAAACCAACTGTTAATCGCTATTAATTCACAATGGATTAACGACATGATTCCGCCGAGATCTTTGTAGTTATGGGCCCTTATAGGGTTATATTTGTTAAAAACTTGGATAGTTTATACGCTAAATTATTACAGATTAGAATAATATATATTGCATTGCTTGTTATTATTATAATGAAATGTTAAAATTAACAATAGGTTACAGTTTGACAGTCACTGTCTTGCACTTACAGTCTGAGACTCTGTTAGTTAATAATCAGGAAGACACTTTTCAACAGATTTCATTGGTAAATACACCTGAAACAGGGCATTACGTAGTCGTTACTTCCGTTAACTACACATTATGTTTTAAATATTGATGTGCGAACTTTAACTAGCAGTTAAATTGCTTTAACAGCAGCTCAAGAGCTGTAAATTGTAAAGTGCATTGCTTGCATATGTGCTCAAATATTCTGATGCATGCACACACACACATACACAGGTACACGTACACATGATGTATAGTTGCCCGCGACTGACTGACTGACTGACTGACTGGATGACTGACTGACTGACAGGCTGGATGACTGACTGGTTGACATGTCTTCGTGTGTTCAATTTTAATAAATTTTTGGCAGCTTGTACTCGAATGCAAGCAAGCGCGACACTTGACAGGCAGCCTGCGGGGCGTGTAAGCAGAAGAATGACAGAGGGAGGGGGTGGGTGGCGGGGGAGGGGGGAGGGGGGTCGACATCGACGTGACGTCATTTTGTCCACAATTTCGACTGACGCTGGCAAAAATCGTTGCCATGTTGCAACTGCTGCGACTCTTGTGGCACAGACTGTTGCCACTTGCAGCTGGCAACGCGGGTCACATCAAGGACAATGCACTTCTGTGTGTGCGTGTGTGTGTGTGTGTGTGCGCTCGTCGTTTTATTTATAAGTCTGGCCACACCCAAGCATTGGGCAACCCACCTATGCGGCAATCTCATTTATTTTTGCTAAACTCTTCTTCAAAGCGTTATTTATCATTTCGCCCCCCTCCCCCGCGCCCGGCCATCCCTCCACGCCCATGGAGCAGCCCTTAACTCAGCCCAACCAACCCACAATACACCTGATTGTCAGTCCGTCCGTTCGTCCGGCTGTCTGTCTGTCTGTTCGTCGTTCCAGCGTTTATCAAAGATGCTTCAAAAAATAAAATAGAAGCAAACAGAACAAACAAAAATAAAAAAAAAAATATATCCAACAAATTGAGCGTTCCAGAGGAAAGCTTCATCAGCTTCAAGAGAGGGAGAGAGAGCTTGGTCTTGGCGCCGACTAGATGTAAATGCTTGGGGAAAAGTTTCTCGATTCGATTTCTTGTTAAGATAATCGTTGTATTGTTGTGTCCATCGACACGAAACAAATGCCTGCTGTTTTATTATTTAGTTGATTTGGCACACAGAATATGCTCGAGCAGTTCTAATATTCTAAACAAATACAAATTAAATTTGTTTGCACAGTTTGAGCTCGGACAGCATTCATATTCATTGAACGAGAGTTATTCCGACTGTGTCTCAGGCCAAATGCTGGGCTATATTTGATTTTAAGCTCTTTATTAGATTTAAATGTGTTTTCTTAAGGCTGGTAATAATTGGAATTGGAATCAAGTGAGCATAACTTAAACTGACGCTCAGCGGGAGATCTTTGCGACGCACGTTGGGCGCCATTTAAAATGAAATTCTGCAGCATAATGCACTGCATATTAGATGAGTTGAATGAATAAATTGGTTTGGGTATTCGCTTAAAATAACTATACTTTAGATAAACTCATATTTCGGTTAGACAAACTCGCCCGCCTTTTCCCAGGAAATGACAAAAAATTGCCAGCACTTTGGAAATCATATGGTAAAAGCAAATAACTTTGTGCATTGAAGTGTCTGCTGAAACCGAGAAGATACATATTTTATTCAGAGCCTGGATACACACGCACACGCTGGCCTGGTGTGTGGCAGCATTTGGGCCACATTTGCCTTAATGGCCATAAGAGGCACTCAACAATCACGAAGCAGGCTCAAACGAACGCGTTCTGACAATGTAACGACAGGTGTTGCATGTGTGTAGATATTTCGCCTTGTTTTGCCTTTTGCTGGGCACACACCTTCTGCTTGCTCTTTCGCTTGGGGGGGAGTCGCCGAATGACATGACATTTGACATAGTTAAGTTCACCTTCACGCAAAAAACATAAAGTAAAAAATATGTTCACTTCGCTGTCGAGAGATTGAACTAGAGAAAGGGCCTAAAATGACTAGAAGGCATGCTGGCATGCATAAAATATTACAATATATCAAAAGGATTGCTAATACAGGTGTGCGCCACGCTCGACAGCCAAACCCTCAACGTCAACCAGCCCCCCCCCCCCCCCTTCCCCACTTTCCTGCCAAAGTGAAAAAGAAGAAAAACTGGGAGTGCTCCGGACTAGAAGATACCCTGAACCCGGCGCCAGCTTCCGTGCAGCACATATCTTCTCCTTCCTGCCTTGCGTTTCTTTCTGCTTCCTTTCTTGATTATCTTCGGTCTTTATAGTCCGATTTTTATATGATTTTCAGTGCAATCACGTGTCTGTACATACAAAAGTTCAGATGTATACTCTACACCTAAAATGACTGAAAGTATTCAAGAGCCAAAGTTCTCCGGCCTTGCATAAGCTATGCGAGACTCTATATACCAAACTTGGGGTCTCTAGCTTTTGTAAGTCACGAGATATGGCAAAAAACAAGATCGATAGATATCGATTTTTGTCGATATCGTGCAAAACGTGACAAGTTATCGATGACTCGAAATAAACTTAATCCGAGCACAAAAACAAAAATGCAGTTTCAAGCTCCTAAAGCTTGGCCTTCATGCCGATCAGGCATGTGTACTCCACCTGTTTCATACATTTGCAAAATGCCTTTATACCCTTTTAGGCTATGTGAAAAAAAAAGCTGGAAGCCTGTCGGCTGTCGCCTGTCGTCTGTGTGCCTGTCGCACCCTATCTATGTATGGCATCTAGTGGCAAGGATGCTGCACACTTTTGATTTTTAAGCGCCGCTGTCACGCCACTTGTTCAAAGCATTTGTGTGTGTTTGTGTCCTTATCCCCGTCCCTGTCCCTGTCCCTGTCTATGCATAAAGTGTGCTTCGAACGTTGAATTTGAATATACAAAGTGCCATTGGAACCAATCGAGCTTATGGACCGCCAGGCCTTGGAGGGGGGGCAGTACGCAATCAAAATTATTGGCACTCGTGTATGCTGGGCACGCTTATCGGATACCCACTGTGTATACCACGCAATTATTGTGGCTTAATTCAGCCATTATTAATAGGAAGCAATCGAATGGGAAGCAATTTATTTGCCAGTGAAGCTGAATACATAATGCTCGTTAACGGTGCTTCATTCCCACGTTGGGCGCCGTGTATTTATTTGAGACGCAAAAAGGCAACATTTACATAGAATTGAGCGCCTGTTAAATGCGTCTTAATTTCTATAGCTTTACGGCCACATTCTCTAATTATATATATTCTATATTCCATGGCTTTTGGCCAGATTTAACCGGACCCTTGTCCTGGTTTCCGCAGCACAAAGACAAAGGCAGAGGCTGCTGCTAGGCAGCAGCAAGGCATTGTCCTGTACTTTTGCTTCCTTTTGGCTTGCACCTACTCTCTCGAAAGGCTGCACAAACACAAAGCGGACGCAAAACTTGTCCCTAAGTGCAGGGCAAATAGCGATACGGAATGGGGCTAAAAGGGGGCCGAAATGCAAATGCCGAAATTATACAACAGAAATCAAGTAAACGTGCACTTATCGAGATTGCTGCACTTACGAATACCCTTGAGGGCATGTATTGCCTTTTATGTGCATCAACTTTACCTAGACAGGCATACATATGTTGAAGAGTGCTGCATACTATGCCATATATATGACAGTCTCAGTATGTTTGGCTCAGAGTTGAGCTGCACTTGCGCTGATTTCCAGGCAAGCTATTGGACAGCCAGCTGTTGTTTGTGACCCGGTGCAGGGTATTAAAAAGCATTTTATTGTTTTTATGCTTTCACTTATTCTATTGTTGAAATTGTAACAGGCTCGCAGTGCAAAGGCCGGCCCTTGCGCGTCTTCATCATAACTGCAAACAAAGAATAACGAGGCAAACAGTCAAACAACTGAAGAACCTGAACTGTTTGCACTCCAAGTTGCTAAGTGCCCTGCCCACACACAGAGCCCAGCCCAGCCCGAAAAAAAGCAACAAAAACAAAAAAGAAAAGCACAAAAAATGCAAAAGAGCACAATAAAAAAAAAAAAGAAGAAAAATAAGCAAAATAAAAGGCAAAAGAGTCAACAAACTGTGTGTGTTGTAAGGCTGCTGCAGCTGCCTCCACCTCCAGCCCCAGCCCCAGCTCCAGACCCTCCTTTGCATATGCCCAGCCTCTGGCCCGTTTATAATACTCTTCTTCTCACGAAACGCAACAGTGTATATTCATTTTCGGACACAAAGCACAAAGCTCTGCTGCGTTAAGAGTCCAACTTAGCAGGTTTTGCAGCGACCGGAAGTATAATCATTCCAAAGGTCATCCAGTTTATTCTCCATTGAAGAACTTAGCTAGGTGAGATCCCGGCTTCCTTTTTCTACTTTGTGAGAAACTTGGTTAGTTGACCAAAAACTGAAATATTATTTATATGTATTTACTATGCAACAATCCATATACCTAGTTTGGTATATCTAGCTCTTATAATCTTCTGGTTTTGCCTTAAGAATTATGTCGATAATATGAAAATAGGAGCAGATATTGAAGAAATGCTGCTGAAAAACCTGTTGTAAGTTAATTCAGTTGATATATCGATAACAGCAATCGATAACAGCAATTGAAATCAGCAAACGATCTCTTCGATCGATAACAGCAATCGATAGCTGAACTCGATAGCTGCAATCGACAACATAAATCGATAACTGTAATCGATAAAACAACTCGATAACTGCAATCGATATCATAACTCGACTAAGTGCAATCGATAACAACATTGAGATTCTTGACGACCATTTTAAACAATCGATGAACTCCTCCCAGGTTCGATCAAAAATTAAATCGATAGCTTTTCCCATTTAAGCGCGTATTACGCAGTCGTTGGCACCCGATTGCAATTGGGCCGCTTGCTTTTATTTGATTATTTATCCTTTTCCATTGCACAACAAAAAAAAAAAACAATAAATACAACAGTTTTTTGCACACATGAGAAGCCAAGGATTTATATTATGTTAAAATATATATTCGATACATATACAGGTACTTATTTTATGGAAATGGATTGGTTCTATTGGCAGCGGAATCCGATGTTGTTTCGCATCTTTTATTTATATTTAAATGTATTTGGGCGCACGCGGCGTATGCTTCATAATAATATCACTTAATTTTTGTTTTGTTTGTGTTGTTAAACATTTTGTAAACGTTGCGAATAATTCATGAAGTTCTCGTGTGTAAATAAGTAATTGAATAATTATGATTGCATAATGGAATGAACATTTGCTCGCACGCACACACACACACACACACACACACACATGTTAAACAATTTGCTTTGCACTTATTTAGATTATAAAATTGTTACATTTAATTTGTGGCTGTCAACATTGTGAAACGAAGCGAGAAAGTATGGAAAATGTGGGAAAAACCCTGCAGGGCACGTAAGCAGATGCTCGATATACCCTGTAATGTGATGCTATATACAAGAGGGAGAGAGTACGATAACAGAAAATATGGATATTGTGGAAAGAAAGCCTGCAGGGCACGAAATCAGATACAGCTGCACATGAGATACCCTGTAATTTTGCGACTTATACAAGAGAGAAAACGAGAGTCAAAGAGCGAAAATGTGCGGAAATCAGATATAGCTTATATGATATACCCTGTAATGTGGGTGTATATACAACAGAGAAGAGAGAAGAGAGAGCGAGACAGAAAGTGTTCTGGCTTCTTCTTTCCTGTTTGCTGTATCTGGCCTTAAAAGTTTTCAAATGATGCCAGATCTCCAAAATGATAAACGTATTCATAATGTGCAATATATATAGAATGGTAAATATATAGACTCCAGACTCTGCTGCAGCTTGTCGAGATCGCGACGTTCGGACAGGGAGAGAGTCCGACGGATGAGCTTGGCTCTTTTTGAATTTACACTTTAAATAAACATTTAGGCTTAAAATATATACTTAAGCTAAATGAAATTGTTAAATTGCAGCAGGTATTATAGATAATGATGATTAATTGGCAGACGAGTTTGATGAAAGGCATCAAAGGCAAATAAAAAAGCAACAACAACAAAAATAAAAAAAGGCTTAGCTGCTCATTATAATTGAATTAAAATTCGAAAATAATCCAAAAGGGCTGACAAAGCTAACAAAGGTATTTAATGCGATCGAATATTATTTGCAAATATTATTTATGCATATTTATTTGTGTATAATATTTGCAAATATTCGAGCTCATTAAAGACGCGTTGTTCAAGGAAATTGAGAACAGCTCCGACATCAAATGAATACAAATGTTGTTATTTCATATACAAGCTGGCTATCGAGATGCCGTGGGGTCGCGAGGGGGGAGACCATTAAGAATGTGCATTGCGCATACGCCGCGTGGGCCAAAGTTATTTTTTCGCTTTATTTCGTTGTTGTGTGAGGCAACAAAGTGCAAAAACGAGCCAAAAAGCGTTTCATTAACTTAATTAACTTTTAATTGAAATTGTTTGACAGACGCGAAAAGCATGCGCGAGTGTGCTTTCATCTTTTAATTGCAATTTGAAAGCGGCAAACAAAAAAAAAAAAACTTGCGTAAGAAACAAAAATAAGTACAAAAAATAACAGAAATTTATAACAATAAATTTTCTAAGGAATGAGCCGCAGGTCCCTTCGAAATATGGCTAATGGCAATAACAACAAAATATGCACAATGAAAATTAAGTCAAGAATTTTTCATTTATTAGCAGGCTGTGCGTTGCCTGGCAAACAACAAAAAATCACGTCCTTCCGCATCAGCGGAGGCCTCTTTAATGTGCCTGTCAAACTGCACAGCCAACACTTGAGCTGGTTGTTAATCTCTTCCTTTTCTTTTTCTATTCGTTAGCTAGCCGGCAGCTAAAGTACTTGATAAATATTGGTGAACTGTTGTTGCGCAAGTTTACCAGGCAGTTTATCTCGCTGTTAATTAGTTGAGATTTCCAGTGTTGCCACCTTGCAGTACATCTGGCAACGCTTGTAGCACTGACTTTGGCAATTTGCTGAACACTTTTCTGGCTTATCTGTATTTGAACTTTCGTGGTTGCTTGCATTTAGCCGACAGCTAAACTAGCTGGTAAATATTATTTGAGAAAGTATGTGTTTATTACTTGTAAGCTTTTGTTGGCTGTGTTTTGAAGTTGAGGAGAATGACATATAAGTTGTTGTTAACTCTGAATATTTACCAGGCAGCTTATCTCGCTGTTAATTAGTTAAGTTTGCCACCTGCCCATACATTTGGCTGCGCTTGCTACACCGCATTTGACACGTTGCTGAGCACTATTTCGCTTGCTTCTCTGACTCACAGCTGTTTTACCTACTAAAATTTAGCCGGCAGCTAAACTAGCTGATAAGTATTTGTGTCAAAGTTTATGACACCATTTGCATTTTAACAGGAACTTTTGAATATTGTGATCAGCTGTTGGAATGTAGCTCTAATGCGTGCTTGTCCACCTAAATATACTTGGTTGAAGTAATTTGGAATAGTCTCTGAACTTTTCGCTGAGTGTATGTGTAAAAAAAAGATTTGTCTGGCTTATGTTCGTATGCCTATTTATGTGCGCTCTGCGCCCTCGCCACCAACGACTTGCATTCGTAATTAGTTAATGTGCCGGCGTAGTCAGAGCCTAAGCGTCGGAAGGCTCTCAGGGAACGCAGAACCCCCCCTCCCCCCGTAATCCCCACCACAGTTGCCCCTGTTGCTTATTAAAAAGGTAAAAAACAAAAAAAAAATATATATATATATGCCGCTTTGAGGCTGTGGCTGGCCTATGCCAAGTGTGCATGGCTTTATGGCAGCTGTTCTACTCGTTATGCGACTGCACCCCGCCCCAAAAGGCGCCCCTTTTGTCGGGCCGGCGGCTGCCTTCTCAGCTAATGAAGTACATATATACATATGACTGGGAAGGGGGTCGAGAGGTGGGCCCTACATATGCCAGCCTTCAAAGCAAGATTTTTGTGCTTTATTTTCATTTACTTTCATATGCTCTGAAAAAAAGGGTATCTTCATTTTGTCACATCTAAGGTTAACTTCAACAGCCGAGTCCATAGAGAAATAAGGTTATTTTATTTGTTTGTTTCTTAAGTTGCCCCGAATTGATGCAGCATCGGATTACTATATCATATAGCTCTGCATAAACAACTTTGCGGCTTTTCATCCGATTTATCTAGACTAAACTCAGCAAATACGAGCTAGACCCAGCTCGTAACATATTTGTTAAGCTATAACAAATCGTACTGCTATATCATATATCTAATTTATATATATATCAATAGAGTATTCGTTGGAATAATGTCTGCAAGTGTATTCAATTTTCGGTATGCCTAAGCTGTGAATACTCGCTTTTTTTTTTAAATATATTTTTTACAGCCGCTTTTACACATAGGCACGCACAACACACACACACACACTCGCACGCACACACATTTGCATGCATAATGTGTGTATTTTTTATATGTTGTTGCCCCATTATGTGTGTGTGCGTGCGTGTGCGTGTGTGTGCTTGTGCGGAACAACATTTAAAATGTAAGCGTTTTACGTGGCGTATACTTAATGCATTAAGCATACGCCACGTTGAGCGGCACAGAGCTGCGCCCGGCGCTGACAAGCAAAGCGACACGAAACAAATTCTTTTCATGCAGCTCAGCTGCCACAGCTACAAGCTCTTCTTCTTTCTCTTCTTTTTCTTCATCATTTTCATCTACTACAACCACTTCCGCCTTCTCTCGCCCCCCTCGTTGCAGGTGAACGTGAGCAACACTTGGACCATGCCGCAGGAGGGCTTGAATGTGTTCTATCGTTTCTTTCGTGATCGCATCTCCTGGTTCGAGGCGGACGCCGTTTGCCAGTTCCATCATGCCAATCTGGTGACAGGTAAGCGACAGACGGTGCAAGGGGACGGGGCGGGGGGCGGCAGGGTGTAGATTCACTGAGGCATAAGGCAGTCGACAGCTAGCCGCAAAGTCAAGTCAAAGACGCGACGTGAGGCTTTAGTTAAGCTTGCAGCACAAAAGGTAAGATATTCAATACATGCTGACATTGTGTGGCAGCAGCAGCTGCAGGGCGAAGGGGCAGAGGTGCACGAGCAGGTACAGGTACAGGTACAAGGCTGACAAAGAGTGTGTATATAAAGCAAATGGTAAACGCCAACAAAATGTGAAATGCAAATAAGCCCAATGACAACGAGAGCAGCACACATTGCAGCTAACAAAGCGCTGGGCGTGGCAAAAGGGAGCAGGACAGGACAGTACAGGACAGGACAGAACTGGGCTGGACAGGTTGAAGCGTTATTGCAAATGTCCGGCAGCTGTTGTGACAATGCAGCCAGGCGCCAACCAGGCGGACAGGCAGCCTGGCAGCCAGGCAGCCAGGTTGCAACTGCAAAATGACGCAGCCAAAGGTCCAGAGAGTCAAGAGCCATGGCCTTTCCAGGCACAGGCACAGGGGCAGGGGCAGGACATGGGCGGTGGCAGGGGCTGGGCAGGTGGTGTGTGCACACAAGGCCACGCCCAGTGCTGGTGTGTCAGAAGGACCTGGTCGCTAGACTATATCATATGCCTGCCCTCAGCTAAACAATAAATCCTTTTGACAAATACTGGACACTGCAATGCGGCCAACTACATCAGCCCAAGGGGTAAGGATCACAGAGGGGCGTGGGGGGGGGGGGGGGGGGCAACTAAATCAACAAAGGGTCAGTCAGACGGCTCGTGTGCATACGGTCCTCGTAAATAGATAAGTATGCGGTAAGTAGATTGTTGATAAATTGTTCCAGCCACTCGAAAGACAATGAAAATTGTTCGAACAGCTGCGAAAATCTGTGAAAATCTGCAAAAATCTGAAAAGTAATCGGATAAAAGCTGCCAAAGCTGATAAACAGCAAACATTGCTGACAAGCAAGAGCAATTATTTATGAACTCCGCTAAGGAGTAAATAATTAATCTTCCGTAGGGCCTTGAAGAGGACTGAGTTTCTCAAGCGAGCCCTCAGCTAAGTGTTAATTACAGGGTATGCATAATACAGGGTATATATAATATAGACAATCAATAGACAGACAATTAATGCTCAGGCTTGGGTTCTCTCAACAGGCAGAGGCTCCTCTCCCTGGGCGAGCAAGTCTCTCAAGGATAAGCTAAACTTAATTCTTAAGGTTTTTCACAGATCTGGATAAGCTATAGGTGAAATGTAACCAAAATTCAAAGTAACTAGAAGCCGAAGAAAGCTTCGCAGAGGGAGTTATATTGAAGTAGACGCCTTGGACTTCATACAGGAGATACATATATATGTTATACATGCTTGAGCCGAGCTTTGCCTCTCTTTCAATTAACTTGGCACAGTCATCCGTCAAGTCAGTCGGATCGGACCTCTAAATCATATATAGCTGCCATAGGCTTAAACGATCGAAGTCTTCCCTGGCAAACATATTGTTTTTTAATACATCTTTTCCAAGCTGGGCATTTGGGAGCTCCACTTTGTATATAATAAATATATCACATATATCATCTCAAGAGTATCTACATATAATACATATATATCATATCGTTGGGAAGAAGAGATCTCCAAATTGGTTTTTATTCGTAAAACTTTTCTGATAAAGAACTTCACTATTTGCCCAACATATCCCAAAAGCCATATCGAATAGGCTTCATATAACCTATAGGAACTATCAGCACTCCCATTAAAAGTATCTGAAAGTAAATTTTATCTCTGGGATATTTTGAATGTTCGTTTTTGTTTCTTGAACTCTGTTCCTTTGTCGTACAAGGCAAATCAGTTAAGGTCCTTGCCAAGGATAACACAGCCCGTTCTCGGCACGCGTTGGCATCCTATTGAATGCCTATCGAGAGCACTTGGACATGCGGCGAGGATTCCCCAACGTATTTCTGACAAATCTGACTCGAATAGTAAACTGGCTGATTGGATTGCATTGTCCTTTATCCTTATAAATAGATTCATATGCTTGGCTCATCGTTTCCCTCGACTCGTGTGCGAAAGTTCATTCGAGCGCACAATTTTCCTCGGGTCAACTAGCAGCGGGAGGAGGGCGTGGCGAATTGGAGGCGGGAACGGGTGTCGGTGTGCATAAACAATTTGAGGCGCAGGGATGCATGTAAATGTGTGAAACAACAACTAGAAAAAGAAGAGACACAACTAGAAGAGGAAGAAGTTGGAGAAGAAGCAGCAGAAGTTGGAGCAGAACTACAAAGTACAAATAACAGCATGTACCAAAGAAAAGAAAAGAAAAAGCAAAACAAATATCAAAGGAGGGGACGGGAAAAAACAGGGAATGCTTTATGCGCAAATGGGCGACGAGAGAATACCCTGTATATCTAAGAGTATTAAAGTAAACCTATATTTTACTATATTATACATTGAAATGTTCGACTAGCAGATACCCTGTAAAATAATTATTCCATAAATAAGGTGTGTAGCACATACCCTATATGCAGATCTATAACAGGGGTTAAATATAGCGAGCTATGCCGTATTTTGTGCTATTGACTGACTAATAGATACCCTGTTTTTAAGAATTAAGTAATTATATAAATAAATACCACTGAGCAAGTATAAACTCAACTATCAATTACTCTATGATCAGGTCTTAAGTGGCTGGCATAGATATAGATGATATATACTCTGTACTCAGTCTAATGTATGGCAAATATGGCGAAGAGGTAGAAGACTAGCAGATACCCTGCTAATGTAATCGATGGCATATAAAGCTGTAAAAAGTACTAATATGTATTGCCCTATATCTTGAATTGACAGCTTTCCATTTTAACAGTCGAAAAAGAATCTTAAGAATCTAGCCACGCATATTTTGTTGAAGCTAAGAAAACTGGCTCAAATATATTTATAAAAGCACTTGAACTTCAAGTATAGGGTATCTGCTGGTCGAACACACATGCAGACCAGACAGATGTAACATCATATTTTGTGTTTTCTTCTGTTTTGCTTTTGTTCGTGCAAATATTTGTAGCATGGACACCAGCTGGGAAGAGGCAACGGGTTAGACTAGCAGCTGTCTGGTTGGGTCCTTCGGCGGGCTGACGGGTTGGGGCTGGGCTTCGGTTGGGTTTTTGTGGTCCTGGTGCCACAGTCGCTGGCAAATGTGCCGCATGCCCAACACGTAAAAACAATGCGCTGGGCAAATTAAATAGGAATATTCGCATTGAACAAATAAAAACCATTTGTTTCGTTTCCATTCTTGTGCTCCCCTTTTGTTATTGTTTCTTTCCTTTTTGTTGTTTTTTGCCTGTTTTGTTATTCTTTTCTTTTTCTGTTGTTGTGTGTGTGTGTGTGTGTGTTTTTTTATATGTGCTGCCAGTCGACAACAGTTTTCAATTTGATGCAACTCGCGACCTGCTGCGGGAATTGGATGTGAACGACATCGTTTGGATTGGACTCATGCGGCCGCAGAACTCGGATCGCTTCATGTGGTCGTAAGTACAACAAACAACAACAACAACAACAAACAACAACATTTTATTGTAATTGTGTCGTTCGTGTTGATATGTGTATTTTTGGTTTGCGAGCAATGATATGTGTCCCAGTTAAAAGTCGTTAACAGGACTAGAACGAGACTGGCTGCCAAGCTTTAACAACGATTTGAACCAACGTTTTTTCTTTAAGGCTTAGTTCGTGAACCTTCTTTGGCACAACAACTAATAAGCAATCAGTTTTTGGTTCAAGTCTTGGCTTTCTTAGTATTTCATTGGAACATATCAATTCGATTCAACACCATCCGGCAACCCTGCTCAGGGTTGTTAAGTTTAACAGCCACATTAACCCGTTGACATGCTCAATGCTAACTTGCCCTTGGGCCGTTTGATAAATCATAACATTGAATTGAACAGACAGTTTATCCGCATGTTAAATATACCATCTGCAGTGTTGCCACCTTGCAAAATAACTTAGCACCTACTTTAACATATTACTGTGCTATATTATGCCAAGTGCCTGTCAACATTTAACAGGCAGTTCAGCTTGCTGTGAAATAGTTAACCATAATATAACATCGAACAAACCAAAAATATATCGATAAAATGTCTCTAAAAAAGGGTCTATATGTAGAGTATATATTTGAGCCGCGCTTAGATCATGGAGTATATAACTATTTGCCATACACAGCAACTCACGACCCTTGGTGGTGGACACCGGCTACTGGGCGGAGTCATTGCCGCTGATGGACGCGCCCCTCTGTGCCGTTATCGATCCCATACGCGACTATCGTTGGCATGCCCTGCGCTGCGGCGGTCCCGAGACAGCCTCGTTCCTGTGCGAAATGCCAGGTAAGTGTGATAAAGAGCGGGAGAAACGTAAGATAGCGAGAAAGAGAAAAGAGATGAAGTGAGAAAGTATGACTGAACGTAAGAGCGTAAAAGAGGGAGAGGGAGAGAGAGAGCAAGAGAGAGGGAAGGAGAGACAGAGAGAAAGATATAGGGAAAAGAGAAAGCGATAAAGTGGGAGAGCGAAAAATAAAGTGATCAACTGCGAGAATATTTGTGAGAAAGAGAGAGCGAGAACGAATGAAAGACTGAGACGGAGAGAGAAACTGAAAGAAAGAAGTAGACAGAGTGTAAGAGTACGAGCAAGGGCTTGAAGTGCGAGTAAGAGTAAAAAATGGAGAGGGAGTGAGAGAGAGAAAGAGACAGAGTGAGAAAGAGATGGAGCTAGAACATGTAGAACAAGTGCCTGATGGAACACCTCTTGTTGTGCACAGTGCCCAGCTGGGCAGATGCCTGCATCCTGAAGGAGATGCCCAACCTGACCATGCAATACATGGCGGACACGGCCAGCATTGAGCTGATCAGGAACTGCCAGGAGGAGGGTCTGCTGCGGCACAGCTGCAAGGGCAAAGAGGTAAGTGGTGGCCAGGGAACGGCCCAATCATATAGCCAGGACGTTCAACATCTATTTACAGGATCGAGAGCGGGCCGTGCGCGAGCTGATCTGCCCGAAGGAGCGGCTGGAGGCGCAACGCATCAACGACATCACCAACTCGCACTTTAAGTCGCTGCAGATCATCAAGAGCATTCGCACCGACAACAACGAGAACAACGACATCGACCTGATGCCCCTGGTGGCCAACTATGCTGCCAGCGTCATGAAGATCGAGGTGGCCACCGTCGCACCGCCGCCGCCGCCAGCCGAGCGCTTCAGCCTGGACAGGCTGATAATGCCGGTGGCCCGTTACCACATCCCGGACGAGGTGCCCATGCCCGTCAAGAAGTCCGCCAAGAAGGTGAACATAAACGATGAGCACGCCAAGAAGCTGTTGGCACAGCATCAGACCCAGATGCGCAAGGCCCCAACTACGACCACGCCCATGCCCACAACTACGACTAGGACTACGACCACGAGCCCGCAGCCGATATCCCATCTGGACATGATGATGGGCGATCAGCCGGCGCTGAGCGAGGAGCAGCTGCCGGAGGATGTCAGCGATAGCGATGTGTCCAATGAGATATTCGAGGCGTTGCCGCATAAGAAGAAAATATTGCCGCAGGACCTGAGGACAATGCCGACCATAACTGAGGCAACAGCAGCAGCAGCAACAACAACAGCAACAGCAGCAACTGAGGCGGCAATAAGTGCCAAGGAGTCGACCACGGCAGCAGCAGCAACAACAACAGAAGCAGTAACAACAACAACAACAACTGCAGCACCAGCGACAACCACAACAACCGAAGCAACAACAACAACCACAACAACAGCAGCAGCAACAACCATGGCAGCAACATCGACAGTTGCAACAACAACCTTGCC
This sequence comes from Drosophila novamexicana, assembly GCF_003285875.2. NCBI lineage: Eukaryota > Metazoa > Arthropoda > Insecta > Diptera > Drosophilidae > Drosophila > Drosophila novamexicana. The sequence goes on from NW_020824847.1 coordinate 1,242,071, forward strand.
GACATCAACAGCAGCACCCACAACAACAACAACTACAGCAGCAGCAACACCTCCGCCAACAACAACAGCACAAACAACAACAACAACATCGGCGCCAGCAACAATAGCAGCCGCAACGCGAGCCACAACAACCGAAAGCAACATTATGATAACAACAACAGCAACAGCAGCAACTCCAGCCGCAGCAACGGATGTGACAATGGAAACGGATACAGATACAACAGTTGTTGCCGCCACTGGCAACACTTCCAATACCTACGGCAGCAGCAGCAGTATCACGAGCAGCAGCATCACGAGCAGCAGCATCACGAGCACCAGCAACATCCCAACCCCAACGACAACAGCAATGCCATTGGGAACGTCAACGACCGTGGTTAGCATTGCACATCCCATACATCCGGTGCAGCAAAATCGCGATGAAAGTGCCCATCCACATGTCAAAGAAACGGCGGACAACTCGCACTTCATACCGCCAATGTTGCTGGTCAAATCGCACTATGTGCCGCCTGCCAAGCATGGCGAGCACGGCGAGCACAAGTCCGAGCATCTTGCTACCAATACGCTGGCAACAACAACAACTGCAGCAGCTGCAGCCACGACAAGACATCAAAATGTTGCTGGCGTGACAGCAGCAGCAACAGCAGCTCCAGACGCAGCAACCAAAATGACGCCAACAGTTACAACAATCAGGACAACACAAGAAGCAGCAACAGCAGCAACAACAATGTCAGCTGGAAAAGTGCCTACTAGCGAGGCGCCAACAGCCGCCACAAAAGAGCCAACAGCTAATGAAAACAGCTCGAATGCAGCAGCAACAGCAACAGCAGCAACATCTGCTGCTGCTATCGATATGCAGAGCGCCACAAAGTTGCAGTTGGATGGCGAGAGCGTGACCGAGGATGGGAATGGGAATGGGGATGGAGATGAGGATGAGCTGGAGCTAACGAGCGCCACAACACGACGCAACTTCCTGCAGGAGGAAACCGAGGCGCCATTCAAGCCAAATCGACACCGTTCGCTAACAAAGCCGGAAACCGTCAGCTATTTCAAGAAGATCTTGGGCTAAGAGCAGCAGCAGCAGCAGCAACTGTAACTGAAGCGACTTTGCAGTTAACACATATTTCCGACTCACCACCCATCCACAGCCCCCTATCACCCCCTGATCCTTGCAATGTAATTGGTGTGCAACAACAACAAAAAATATCGAAAATCAAAGCTGCATTGCCAGCAAATTGAATCAGTTGATGTCGTTGCCTGATTCCAGCCACCAACAACAGCAACAACAACAACAACAACAGCAGCAACAACAACAACCACATTCCACATTCTGGCCAAAGTTTGTAAAACTTGGCTATGTCCGCCCCCGCACGGCTCCACACCGGAAACTTAAGCTGTTAGTCAACGCCAGGCGGAAACGCAAAGCAGCCAAAAGAAAACTCAAGCACAGTAGGAGAGAAAGCAAGAGAGAGAGAGATAGAGAGAGAGAGAGAGAGAGAGAGAGGGAGAGTGTGCGGGCGAGTGGCAGCAGCAGGTTCCAGTTGGGAGCACCAAATATGTCAATTCTTTGCAGCACAAACCACAAAGTAATGCACCACCAATACACACACACACATACGCACACACACACCCACGTACACGCACACAGTGACAAATTTAGGCACCGGCAAAGTCTGTCGAAGTAAAGGCAGGAAGAGAAATAAAAATATAAATGAAAATGAAAAACAATTCGAGGAGCAGAAGAAAGGTGGTTGCATACCAAAGGCCAAATCTTAAGTATGATAAATACTATTATAAATGTTTACAGAGCTATTCGTAATATACACATAAGATACACAACCATTGCGAGCGTCTGTTTCGTCAAATTTCGTTTACTCTAGCCCAAAACAGGAAAAGCAAAGCTGGCAAAAAATACCAAAAGGAAACACACCGACTGCATAATACTCACGCACAAATTCCAAAAAAAACCTGAAAATAGGCCATAAATTTATTAGATGATATCGATTTTTGTAGCACTTCAAGCTCTGAAACTGTGCAAAATATCGATGTATCGATCATGTATCAATATATATATCGGTATATATATAACAATTAATTGATATATTTATATCTATATAATTATCGATATGTTTATATATATCGATAAATCTTAATACTGTTTGTAGCACTTCCACCATAGGCTTCAGTCAAAATGTGCTCACTCTAGCTCTGAAACCGTGAAAATATCGATGCATCGATATATATCGATAGTATATCAATATATATAAAGATATGTACATCAATCAATTGATATCTCTGTCTCTATTTGTATCGATATGTTTATTTTAATCGATATATCGATATTATCGTAGCTTATTATCTTGAATGGTCAAATAGATGAGCTCACATACACGTATTTAGACGTATCGATATTATATCAGTATATATATCGATATAGATAGCAATCAATTGATGATAATCTATATCTATATATATATCGATAAGTCGATCTTATCTCAGCTTATTAGCTGATGTAAGCATATAGACGAGCATAATTATACCTACTTAGTTTCAAGCTTCGCCAAAAAGGCGAACAGAATTTGCACAAAAACTAATATGTAGGATATCGATATGTATCGATCTTATATCAATTTGTATAGAGATATAGTTATCAAGCAACTGATATATCTATGTCTACATATTTATCGATATGTTTGCATGCATATCGATATATCGATATTATCTTAGCTAATTATTCGATGCGCGCATATAGACAGGCATGAATAAACCTAGTTTCCAGCTTCACCAAAAAGGCGAACAGACTTTGCACCAAAGCCAATATACCGCACTTTACACTTTGCAAACAGGGCATTGAGAACCGAAAGCACAAAGTAAACATTTGATTCGCATCGGGCAAATATGTCTATGGTTTGTGCACATCATAAGATAATTGAACTGGCAGTCTATTAATCAGAAACATTCAAGTATTAAACATAAGTATTACGCGCGAAACAGGCCTCGTCAAATATATATTATGAATACAATCTACACACACAAATGTTGTAAAAGTTGGTGTTTTTTTTTTGTGTCCAAATATATATATATATATATATATACATATATATGTAGAGGCATACACATGCATATATATTGTAAGATTGGATTGCAGAGTTCTGCATAGTTATTAGTACTCGAGAACGGAGCAGCAGCCCTGCAAATTGGTCGAACGATTGAAACATACCTAAGATTAAGCTAAATGAAAAACATATATAAAGAAAATACAAAAAAAAAAAAAAAAAAGAAGGAGGCACACTACTTTTCCAAGTACACCAAAAAGAAAAGGAAACAAAACCAAACCCAAATCCAAGTACTTCAAATGTCACTTGAATTAGAGAATTATGTACTCACAAAGAAATTAAAGTAAAAACAAAAGCATAAATTAAATACAAGTTGATGTCTAAGAAAAGATTGCATGAATTTCTGGAGTCTAGCGCAAAGTCAAGGCCAGGCAAGGCAAATAGTAATGTATGCGTAAATAGTATAAATGTCAACCAAATAAATAATTCAGTATGAATAAAATCACATTAAAAAAAAAAACAATATGATTAATATATGCGTCGGGAGGCATAAGGAATATGGTGAGAGCCGAAATTGGGTTAGTTTTATATCCTTTATAAGCTACAAATAAGAGGTAAATACGATATAGTAGGACATTTTAAATAGCTACGTGAGCCTTCCTTACTCCTTTATTAATGAGCTTACAAGCTTTTATGCGCTTTTGTTGAGCTTTTCGCTTAACAAATTAGAAGCTCATTAAAGCTCGAAAGCTCGACAGTTATATTCAATCTATGCATTAAAGCATAAGAGCTCGTCAAATATTTTCTGAAGTAATCTTTCAATGAGCTTTACACTAACATTCAAAGTGCATTTAAATGTGCCTATAGAAAACTTTGAAACTACAAGCTTTAATGGGCTTTCTTTTCAACTTATTTAAATGTGCGACTTGAAAGTTCTCTAAGAAGCTGTCACTTTTACACTCAGAACTTATTCGGCGCCATACAAAAAGGAAATTCCATTTATATAATGATTAAAGCTCCAAAGAACGCTACAAGAAATTCAACAAATGAAGCTTTATGCGGGCTTTCGCTTATAATTCCCAACTGGTTAAGGTGCAGGCGAACTTAAATGCCTTTAAAAAGCACAAAATATGATTTTACGCCGCAACAAAAATATGATTTAATATGAACTGTTTAAAATATTGGCCACAATAAGTACAAGCAGAATTAAGTTTGCATAAATATTGTATGGATGGAGAAAATGTTTTGTGTTCCAAGTGCTTAGCATGCATCAAAGGGAACGACTTGGCATCTCCCCCTGCTGGACGCGCACAGAGAGCACATTGAATCGGGCATATTCTGCAGCTGAAAGCTCTGCCAACGTCAACATTGCTTTCCGGTGGCCGATGGCCGTTGCCCCATGCCACATGCCACATGCCCCATGCCGCATGCCAGACCAGGCCCTGCTGCCTCGTTTGCCGCAGGCACTCTACTTTTTTGTGTAGCATTTCCCTTTTAGCGAAAAGGGCAACGATGGGGCCAGATCCAGTGGCAGTTACAGTCAGACAGACAGCGCGATAGAGCGAGAAAGACAGAGACAGAGAGTGCGAGAGAGAGTGAGAGGGAGAGAGAGAGATAGAGAGTGATAGCTGGACAGACAGCAGCCCGAGCGAGGTCCTACTTATGATTGCCCAAATTCCAATGAAGCGTTGACGCTTGCTCCTGGCCGGGGCAATTGCTGTCATCGCCGTACAGTTTTCTGGATAACCAACGGAAGTTTTGCGCCATACGGCAGCACCGCACAGCGGGCGGCCAACTGGCTGGCAACCCCCTGCGACCAGCCCGCGCGACTGTACTTGATGGCCGTTTAAAGAGAGCACGGCATTAAAGAGCTCTCTGGCATTATTGTATTTGCCAAACGCCATGTTTGTTCTTTGCATTAAATTCATATGCTTAAAACTGTAATTTCTTGTGTTTGCCGTTAATCCTTTGCTCTGTGCGTGTCCTCTGTGTGTGTGTGTGTGTGTGTCGTGTGTCGTGTGTCGTGTGTGTATTTCCGTGGGTGTTAAGTAACTTTTGACTGACGGGCATGCAGCAAATATATTCCAAGAGCTCGCAGCTCTGCCAACCTCCTTATACCCTCTAACAGGGTATGACGAATTTGTCAGCACAAAAAAGGAGTAGTATATATATATATATTTATCTTGATCGGCTTCAACAGCTGTGTGCATATAGACTTGTCCGTCTGTCAAGCTTTCTAGTTCTAGTTGTAGTTCTCTTCCCGAAAACCCTTTCATAGTTCCAATACAAATGTCGGAATCGGTCAGATCGGTGCGCTATATCCCATAGCTGCTCGAGCTATTTCCTTTAAGATGTCTTGATCAAATTTTCCATTTACAAGCTCTGCCATGTGCTATACATATGCATTATATCTGATCAAAATTGGACTATAATATCATATGGAACTATAGTATATTTATCTAGATAAAAGGGCGGAATTAATGTCCGCAACATATCTGCCAGGTCGTATCAAATCGGCCTGCCATATAGTGCTATACATATATATAAGACATAATAGCTCCTAGAGAATCAAAGAAAGCTTTTCGTTTGAAAGCCTTTCTTAGCCGCAAGTGTATTCGGTCTTCGGCCTGCCGCACCTAGAGCTGGCTCTCTCTCTCTTGTTTTATTTTTATATTCCACTCTTATTTCACTCGCCAACGACGCGTTTTTACAGTCAACGTGGGCCAGCAAATTAAATGCAGCTGACACACAAACCGACATCGGTGACAGGCGAACAGACACGGAGACAGACGACGGGACACGCGTCCAACAAATGAGAATCATTTGGCGTAAAATAAAATGTTTTATTAACAATATAAACGGGCAGGCGGGGCTGGCAACGGGTAAAGAGGGCATCACATGGGCCTTAAGTGCGTTTCACGGTGCGTTCGAGATGAGCGCGTGTCGTGACTTTCTCGTGTCACGATGTGCGGCGAATGTATGTGTGTGTGTGTCGTTACATTTGAATACCCTGTAAAAATGCAGATATAGACAGTTTTGAGCCCAGCTCTCAACCTAAAGTTTCGCAGGAAACGAGGTTTTCGAATAGCTTCAATTTTTCGAAAATTTCTGTGGTGCTTAGCTGAATACAGGGTATCAGCTTGTTGGGCAGCTTAGAAGCTGAGCCCTCTTAGTCCCTCTTTACATCCATTTGTTTAAGCATTTGTAGAGGTGGCAACAACCGGCCACAGTTTTGGCATTATTTAAGGCGACAACCCTACAAACGCATTGCCACAATACTCGCAACATTTGCCCCTGTTGGATTACAAACTTCATGTCCGTAAGGGGAATCATAAATTTTGCTGTTTTAATGGCCTCCATATATTTAAGCCAAATGCCGTATGAGCAGCAAATTCGGAAAGTTTTTAAATAATTCTCTTTCATCTCCTTCTATGCAGCACAATAAAACTACTTTGCCAATGAGGCCAGCAGAGATCTAAATTATGCTACTTGGCATACATTTGGCTTGAACTGTTGTTAATTTTTTATTGGTGTTATACGAAGGGCAACCTTGGCAAGAGTTATATAACAGTTTAGTGGCAACTACTTATTCGGTGAACTGTTATATATCAACAATTATTGAGGATGTACCCTGGCAACTCTACAATTATTTGTGGGAAGACGCCTTATACCAGATGGTTAAGCACCCTCTATTTTTAGATAGTTTCTGGAGAAAGTACATTCCAATAACACCTGTGTGACAGTTCCTTGAAAAAGTACACCTCAGTATAACAGTTCCTTTTAACGCACACCCCGAGTAACTGCAGCATTACAGTTTTCCCGGAACTTGCAGCAGTATACCAATTTCCTTTGATCCTACACTCGAGTCATTGCCGTATAACAGTTCCTTTAAAGCTCACCCAACAGCTGTATAACAGTTGTATATCCTCAACCAGTATCCATATAACACTTAAACAATTCTATCTTAGTTTGTTTGGGAATCGCCGAGTTTCATCAGCCGAATAGCCAGCGAAATGTTGTCCTTGCTGTCCAGCCATTGTAAATATGCAGATCTTCGCCTGACTCCGGCTTGATGCTCACTCGCGTAAGGCTCCTTTATTGCTTCATTCCGCCTGATTCCATTTGCTGGCAGTGGCAACTGGCCGCAATCGCTTAAATGTAAGTAACAGATTGTCAGAGAGACAGAGCCGCAGGCAAACCGCCAGCAAAGCCCCATTTCAAATTGAGCCAAAAGCCTCGAAGAATAATGGCATTGTTATTGTCGCACAGACAGATATACACATACACACAAATATACACACACAAACACACACACAGATACACACTGACTTACTCGGGTCTATTTACTTACATTCAAGTGCTGCAGGATAAATACATTTGCGAGGACAACGATGCGGCCAATTCTGCTCCATTTGCCCTTTTAGTTAAATTAGTTCAAGAAGAGTTCTCTCAAATGGCGCCAACAAAGCCACATTTGAGATAATCTCACAACATTTCTGGACGGTTTTTATGGCATTTCCACAGCGTATTTAATGAAATATTATTATTAATTATTTACTGGTTATCATTTGTTATAAATTTGTTGTTACTTAAGCGTCGAACCAACACGCGGCAAATCGCTGGATCAAATTCAATTTCGGGTAATTTCATCATCTTCATCATTCATCTTTAAAATAAATCTGTCCCTAAATGACATCGCACAGCGCATAGAACCAGCCGGAAACGGATATTGGTTCAAACTCTGATACAGATTTTCTTTTTATACCCTGAACCTTAATTGTATTTGTGCAAAACCCCGACTCCGACCCCATAAAGTATATATATTCTTGATCAGCATCAATAGCCGAGTCGATCTAGCCATGTCCGTCTGTCTGTCCGTCCGTCCGTATGTATGAACGCAAGGATCTCAGAGCCTATAAGAGCTAGAGACTGGAAATTTTAGATGTAGATGCTCCTAGTTCCCGCGCAGATCGAGTTTGTTTTCGATAATCGATAACTTACTCCGTTTCCAAGCAATCGAAAAAAATTGATATCGATATCCTGTTTTTTGGGCAATTTTGGTAAATAATAAGAGCTAGAGTCACCAAAATTGGCATATAGCTTCTAAAATAGAATATATATATGCATTTGATGTTGAAAGTAGAGAGTTAAGGGTGTTCCCTAGTCGGGAGCTCCCGACTAGAACCTCTTAATTGTTTAATGAATGCCATATGATAGTAGGGATCCGTACGCATTCAAAAAGGTATAACATTTTAAAATGAGATTATATTTACCCGAGATTTTCAAAAAAACGTCAAACAAGTTGAGATATTCGAACCTACCGCGATTTTGAAAAAAATTGCTTTTCGGTCGTGGACAAACGTCAAAGCCGTCTTCTGTGAGGAAGGCTGCACCGTCACGTAGGTAGTCGGTGGGCTCTGGGGCTGCTCCTGTGTCGTGGTTGGAGGAGGTCAAACAATTTTGATATTCGAACCTACCCCGGGTAATAGCTCTCGGGTAATAGCTCCGTGCGGAGATATGACGTTCCAAAACGACATAACTCCAACATAACTCCGCTTGGAGATATGACGTTCCAAAACGACATAACTCCAACATAACTCCGCTTGGAGATATGACATTCCAAAACGACATAGCTCCGCTTGGAGATATGACGTTCCAAAACGACATAACTCCGCGCGGAGATATGACTTTTTTGATGATATTTTTGAAAATCTCGGCCAAATAATGTCCGATTTTGTTATTTTATACCATTTTCGACTCGTAACGATCAGTACTATCGATTGGCATCAAAAATATTAAAATCTAAATTTTGACCAAAATCGACCAAAAAGCAAGGGGTTACATCACGTTTTTTGTCAAAATCGGGGTCGTACCGAAAATCAAAACTTTTTTGATGATTTTGTTTTAATATCTCGGATAAATATCGTATGATTTTGAAATGTTATACCTTTTTAAATTTGTACGGATCCCTTTTATCAATTGGCATTCAAAGAAATTAAAATTCGATGGCCTAAAAAAAGTTGTTGACCATAAATCGATTCGTTTGTAAAGTCAACCTTTTTTGATGATTTTTCGTTCCAAAACAACATAACTCCGCGCGGAGATATGACGTTCCAAAACGACATAACTCCGCTTGGAGATATGACGTTCCAAAACGACATAACTCCAACATAACTCCGCTTGGAGATATGACGTTCCAAAACGACATAACTCCAACATAGCTCCGCTTGGAGATATGACGTTCCAAAACGACATAACTCCGCGCGGAGATATGACTTTTTTGATGATATTTTTGAAAATCTCGGCCAAATAATGTCCGATTTTGTTATTTTATACCATTTTCGACTCGTAACGATCAGTACTATCGATTGGCATCAAAAATATTAAAATCTAAATTTTGACCAAAATCGACCAAAAAGCAAGGGGTTACATCACGTTTTTTGTCAAAATCGGGGTCGTTCCGAAAATCAAAACTTTTTTGATGATTTTGTTTCGATATCTCGGGTAAATATCGTCTGATATTGAAATGTTATACCTTTTTAAATTCTTACGGATCCCTATTATCAATTGGCATTCAAAGAAATTAAAAATCGATGGCCTAAAAAAAGTTGTTGACCAAAAAACGATTCGTTTGTAAGGTCAACCTTTTTTGATGATTTTTTTGAATATCTCGGCCAAATAATGTCCGATTTTGTTATTTTATACCATTTTCGACTCGTAACGATCAGTACTATCGATTGGCATCAAAAATATTAAAATCTAAATTTTGACCCAAATCGGCCAAAAAGCAAGGGGTTACATCACGTTTTTTGTCAAAATCGGGGTCGTTCCGAAAATCAAAACTTTTTTGATGATTTTGTTTCAATATCTCGGGTAAATATCGTCAGATTTTGAAATGTTATACCTTTTTAAATTCTTACGGATCCCTATTATCAATTGGCATTCAAAGAAATTAAAATTCGATGGCCTAAAAAAAGTTGTTGACCAAAAATCGATTCGTTAGTAAAGTCAACCTTTTTTGATGATTTTTCGTTCCAAAACAACATAACTCCGCGCGGAGATATGACGTTCCAAAACGACATAACTCCGCTTGGAGATATGACATTCCAAAACGACATAACTCCAACATAGCTCCGCTTGGAGATATGACGTTCCAAAACGACATAGCTCTGCTTGGAGATATGACGTTCCAAAACGACATAACTCCGCGCGGAGATATGACTTTTTTGATGATATTTTTGAAAATCTCGGCCAAATAATGTCCGATTTTGTTATTTTATACCATTTTCGACTCGTAACGATCAGTACTATCGATTGGCATCAAAAATATTAAAATCTAAATTTTGACCAAAATCGACCAAAAAGCAAGGGGTTACATCACGTTTTTTGTCAAAATCGGGGTCGTTCCGAAAATCAAAACTTTTTTGATGATTTTGTTTCAATATCTCGGGTAAATATCGTCAGATTTTGAAATGTTATACCTTTTTAAATTCTTACGGATCCCTATTATCAATTGGCATTCAAAGAAATTAAAAATCGATGGCCTAAAAAAAGTTGTTGACCAAAAAACGATTCGTTTGTAAGGTCAACCTTTTTTGATGATTTTTTTGAATATCTCGGCCAAATAATGTCCGATTTTGTTATTTTATACCATTTTCGACTCGTAACGATCAGTACTATCGATTGGCATCAAAAATATTAAAATCTAAATTTTGACCAAAATCGACCAAAAAGCAAGGGGTTACATCACGTTTTTTGTCAAAATCGGGGTCGTTCCGAAAATCAAAACTTTTTTGATGATTTTGTTTCAATATCTCGGGTAAATATCGTCAGATTTTGAAATGTTATACCTTTTTAAATTCTTACGGATCCCTATTATCAATTGGCATTCAAAGAAATTAAAAATCGATGGTCTAAAAAAAGTTGTTGACCAAAAAACGATTCGTTTGTAAAGTCAACCTTTTTTGATGATTTTTCGTTCCAAAACAACATAACTTCGCGCGGAGATATGACGTTCCAAAACGACATAACTCCGCGATATGACCTTCCAAATCATCACGTTTTTTTTTTCAAAATCGAGGTCGGTGCGAAAATCGAAACTTTTTCGATGATTATACGTCCGTCCGTCCGTCCGTAGCCCCTAGTCGGGAGCTCTCGACTAGAGCCTCTTACTTGTTTTCTTTTTTTGTATTGGTATCTCATTTTTAACTGTTGCGCTGTCAGCTTTATAGTTTGCCTTTTGTCTTCTTACGTTGCCGCTGGGACTCACATTCATTATTAATCATATTGTTTTATTAATAATGCAGACCCGTGTTGAAATTCCATAATGTTTCCACAATGTCAACAGCGCAGACATCGCGTCGTGCCATCGACTCTGACACTGTGCCACAGAAGCCGTTGTCAACAATTTTGTATTTAGTTGCGGTCATGACTGTGTGGCATACATACATACATATATGCGTGTGCCGTGCCGTCAATCGGCATGGCAGTTGAAATAATATCCATAATTTGTGGCTTGGCACAACAACATCGAGGCTTACTCTTAAACCGAAACCAGTTCATTACATTTATATAATCGAAGGATTTGTGGGAGCACAAATGTAGGCCAGGCGTAACTTTCAATTCATATTTCCCAATCTCAATACGCTGGCTGAGACCAAGTCGGGAATCTCACTGTCCCGAGAGAAAAGAGAAACCTTTAGACAAAATATGTATAAGCATTAAGTCGTTAAATATCGATTTTACACACAAAAATGTATGCTTCGATAAATTGCTATCGACATCGAAATATCTAGCGATCTGGCAGCACAAATTGGTGGCTTATTAAGTTGGCTGCGCTAGAAATATGCAGGCATTCGGTAAGCACTTACAACTTAGGATAATGCCCCGAGCCAGCTAACTAAATATTTATATATTTGGAAAATTGAATATTATCTTTATATCTAACATTTAAATGTATTATTAATTTGAATATTCTTTTGTTTAATTGAATATCTATGTGAAGCGAAGCTTAAGCAATAATAAATCATTTACACAGCTTTGTCGCTTGATGCATTTAATTTATAAGTGCGTAGTTAGCTTGTAGTTCAGTAAATGGCTAATCAATATTTGATTTTAATTGTGTTTAGCAAATAAGCAGAAAGCAAACAATTTTCATTTCAGATTAAGATATATGATAGGTTGTGTGTGTGTGTGACTGTGTGTGTGTGTGTGTGTGTGTGCTTGTAAGCCAGATATAGCCATGTATTTTATAGTTTAACATGGTTGTATTTCAAGTGCCTGACTTAAAGTCCAAAATGCTTTGGCCTGCGGCAGCTGCTGTGAGCTGGGGCGGGGCCGGGTCGGCTTAGGGGTCGGCCTGCCAGGCTGCCAGCTTTACGGCCATTATCTGTGCTCCTGTGTGCGTGTGTGTGTGCGTGTGTGTGTGTTTATCATCATAAAATTCAATTAAAGTGAAACGCACACAATCAAACAACAGATCAAATTAAATGCCAGACAAGCAATTTACTATATGCTGGTGAGGCGCTGAAGGGGGCGTGGCAGCACGTGAACGCCAATTCAGCTATTTGGCTGAGTGTGCGTGTGCGTGTGCGTGTGCGTGTGTGTGTGTGTGTGTGTGCATGGCTTTATTGAATTCGAAATAAGATTCAATGTTGAATCCAGCCAAAATCCAGATACAAAACAAAGTAGTTACCGTTATTCGAGCGCTGGCTGGTCATACTTAAACACGGTCGCACTGCTGCGAGCTAACCTCAAACAAACAAACAAACAAACAAACACCTGCACACAGGTGCAAAAGCAGCAAAGCAGATGGCGACAACAAGCGTGAAGGGCGGGTGGACAGAATGCTGTCGAGACACTTTGTGGGCGGCGCTGTGGATATACGCCGAAAATCACATAAAAGGCATTGGCACTTAGTTAAGCCAGCGATATTAACAAATGCTGCGCGCTGCGTTGTCCTTTTTGTGTGTGTGCCGCCCACACACACACACACACGCACACAAAGGACATTGACAATAAACCAAGTCCAAAGCCGCAACGAATGTGCCCAAGCCGAACGTAACTGTCCGCTTCACAGATATCATCGCAATGCCACACACACACACACACACATACACACACATATGGCATTGTGGCCAGACCGAGAAACGTAACGCTTTTCCTATCTTTATTTCTATCCCATTTTCAATCCCAATGTCTCATGTATTTACTTATGTATCCACTCCCATTGTTGTAGGTGTGTGTGTGTGTGTGTGTGTGTGTGTGTGTGTGTGTTGAGTGTGTGTGTGTGTGTGTGTGTGTGTGTGTGTGTGTGTGTGTGTGTGTGTGTGTGTGTTGAGTGTGTGCTGAGTGTGTCTCTGGGCTTGTCTTAAACTTAACTCTAACCGGACAGTGTATATTTATAGTTGCAATAAACTTGGCCCAAATCGTTGTTGCTTTTATGGCCAAAGTTTAAATTCCATGCATTCGGGCTACAACAGGAAACGTTCAATTTAGTAAATGTTCTGGCGCAGCCAACTTAATGCACTACACAAATTATTTTGATGTTGCCAGATCGCTTAAGGGTTTGTAAAGAGTTGAGCACACTAGAAATGGCTGCAAATCCAATTAGTTTAGTTATCTTATACGACTTGATGCTCATTTATGGCTTGAGTATTTGCTGCATTCATTTGTCCCTCAACACTTGTTTGTTTAACAACTGCTTTAAGGATTTGTAGGCTTGTATTTGAATTAATTGTAAATTGTGTCAAAATTAAAGTCGTGCGAAATGAGCATACTCTTAAGATTAGCTCAGATGGCTGGGAGTGGGAATCAAACTGAAGCCAGCGCCGAACGGTAAACCATTCGAGTTTTTCATGTAACTCGGTGCTTATTGTCCGATCTTTTTGACATATGCTGAAGAGCAGGGCTGTACCTTTGTAAGCTCAGCAGCTAAGACCTAATGCGATTGCTTCACCTTAGCCAAGCTCCACTGTACCAAAGATCGTAAATGCATAAAGCGCTGTACAAGGGAACTTAGTGTATCCTAAACTGTTTGTCGTATTTGGAAGCATAAAATAGATGTGTTCCTTCGGCGGCAGACACGTACCATAACAATAAACGCAGCGCTGCGCTTGTGGGATGGTGGATACTCGTATAATCCTCATGGTGCTCCGACTTACAAACGTATACAATAGAGCTCGGGCGCGAGTCCATTGTTGTCCAGTGTTGAAGCGCGCTTGTGGCGCCATCTTGCGTGCAAAACAATTAAAAAGTTTGTGCGCTACACTTGAGGCGCGGCATTTAATTAGGTACAGCAGCCGGCGTACTCAAAATGGCTGCCAGCACTTGTTATGCACGAGTATTTACGTACTAATAGCCAGAGAAGTGCGCCGTTTAATTGAATGCTGGCGGCCAAAAAAGGAAGAAGAAGACGAAAAGAGCATAGCTGTAGCAAAAGTCAAGGCTGGGCGACTGAGTAATACCCTTACATACAGATTTCATGATGCGAAAATAGATGTACCAATATTATTATTAAATCATGTTAAAATAAGGTTCTATTTGAGCCCTTTATGCGAGCTAGAATCCACTTTAAGCCTCATTTCGAGCCCAAAGTTTCCTTTAAAGAATGATATGACAAATGATAAAAAATAAAAGTTATATACATTTTTCAGTCAAATCTTTAAGGCTTTAAGCATTTCTAGATAAAATGCGAATACGATACAAATAACTAATATAAATTATAATAAATAAAAGAATGATTGATTTAGTTTTTTATTCTTTAGTGGAACTCTTTAAGACTATGCTAAATACTAATAGAAATAAAAGAATTCCTAAAAAAAAAACGTTCTTTTTCTTTAGTCAAATTGATTAAAATTGAAAGTATCCCTAGACAAAATACTAAGACGACACAAATAACTAATGATAAATATAATAAATAAGAGAATTGGAGAATTTAGTCAAATTCTTTCAGGTTTGAAGTATCTATAGATAATATACCTAGACATAAAAAACGATAAAATAACTTATGATAGATATTTTGTTCTCTTTCTTTAGAGGTTTAAGTATCAACAGATAATATACTAATACGATAAACATTACAAAAGATCAATGTTATTGGGAAAATATGATTTTAATTCTTGGTTAAAAGTATCTATAGATAACATTCAAAACTATATCGAGGTAAGATTCACTCCAGATCAGGAGCTCAAAAACATTTTCAAACCACAACTCATACATCAAGTTTGTTCTAGATACATGTATCTATCTATATATGTATATACATATATAGGGTACACGGAGCAATTTATGTGGAATATATGTTTTTGTTTTTTTTTTATTATTTTTGAGTTGAGCGCTAGCGGCTGCCTTTTGCTAGCAAGTTTTCAATTTGGCTTACACAACGGCGCAGCTGCAGCGACCAAATTGGCCATTTTATTAGCATGTTTTATTTGAACTTTACGCTACGAACTCCCCTTTCCCCCCCCCCCTCTTCCGCCTCTCCTTCCATCGCCCGCCCACAGCGACCAGAAACCGCAGCACAAAGCAGACAAACCGAGTGCAGAAATTATGAAACGCCAGCGGCAATTGCTGCCCATTTAGCTAGCTCCGCCATGGACGGTAACGGTAACGGTAACGGCAACGGTCACGGTGACGGTAACTGTAACGGTGTGGGTAACGGTGTGGGTAACGGTGTGGGTAACGGTGTGGGTAACGGTAGCCTTTTACGTTCAGGGTAAAAAAAAAAAAAGGAAACACATTTCATGTTTTGCCTTTGAAGTTGTCAGAGTTTGTAAAGCAGACAATACAAATAGTCAACGCAATAACAACACGCAACAGTCCGATAGGCGAGTATGCCCAGCTAGAAGCTACCCTGTAATCGCACTTAACCCATTATACACACCTCTACACATGCCCACATAAGTATGGTCGCTTCAAATAAATAGTAAAAGTCAGGAGAAAGGCATGAAGTTTGTGTGAACGACTACAAGATACCCTGTAGCCAGTTTGATATACCCTAAACATAGGTGGAATATGATAGCATAGCACAATAATTAGAGCAATTTATCTGCTATTTGCAGGTGCTGGACGAGGTGATACCCTGTGATCTGAGCCAAAGTATCTTCATAGTCATCAAATTAGCACAATTAGTAGCAATATGAACCAGCGACAAGTGTGGGCGACTAGAAGACACCCTCCAAGTAAAACCAAAGAAAGCTGCCTAAGATAGTTTTGGTTGAGATGCCCACAGTTCTTATGCCAGCTATATGATATAGTGCTTCGATTCGAATGAATCAGATATACATATAAGCATCTGTTATGGGAAGTTGATATGTTCTTATAACATATACGTATATCTAAAATCGCTTTAAGGATTGAATGATTGAACGATTGACCAACTTGAATGGGAGATGTATGGCATAATACGTGCGCGCACAATAAGATAATTTGCAAATAAATTCACTCGTAAGTACGGAAAATTCGTGAAAAATAATTATATAAAACCTATTTTTCTTTCCAGCCTATCGATTTCGAACTCATTTCAATGCATGTATTTGGAACGTGATTCATCGCTTGCAACAAATCCACCCGGTTGCATGAAAATGAGGCCAAAAGTGTCTACAGCTTGTTGCAAATAGCCGTGGGCCAAGCAAAGCCGGGTAATACCGGCCAGTGCTCATATGTAAGTACATACTTCCATCATTAACCATTTAACGTCTGTAGGGTATAATGGGGCAGCAGCTTCCTGCCGGCACTCACCCCCCCCCCCCCCCTCGTCACGCCCCGCGTCGGTTCGGCTTGGCTAGCCCCACGTCTCGGCAACCTGTTTCTGCCTTTAGATAAAATATGCAACGTCACTCGCCCATCATTATTCCCGTACACAAAACGTAAGCTCGTTAAAAGCTGCTCAAAAGCAAACCGGATGCTCGCACTCAAATGCTCCTTTTCAGCATTTACAAGCTGTTAGTCCCCAGGTAGGGTGGTGTAGACGGCTGAGGTTGTTTCGTTGGGTGGCGACCACAGAACACATCATGATCTGACGGCCTGTACATCGTTTACGAGAACTTATACCGAGTACTGGGCCAAAGCTGATGTCCAACAAGCTTGAGGCATCCTAAAGCCTTTGCAGCTGTCATAAGTGCGGGTCCGTTCACTTATGTGTGTGTGTGTGTCTGAGGGCCCAGCGAGTTGCCCTTGAGCCATGCTCCTTGGTTTGAACTGTGAACTGTGGAAACCAATTTAATGGAGGGGATCAATTCACAGCAGGAGGCTTGCGAGAGCCAGTAAGCACAGCCTGTTACATATTTACATGTAAATATTTACCTTACATTCTATTTCAAATAATTTCGATTTCGGAGTTTATCAACAGATTCGTTGAAATTTCCATATGATTACGAAATACAGTAATTTTTTATGAATTATTTCATATTATTTTTCATTTTTATATATTTCTATTTTGTAGGGCTTCTTAAATATTCGGAGATTTTACCATTTATTCGATATGACTCCGAAAATTGTGAATTCTTCTTAATTATGCCAAATTATGCATTTACTCCGATTTATTTTGAGCTCTAAGCTATTCCGAACTAACCCCACATTTTCCATATTCTTCCGAAATACTCGACTATTCGAAATTCTTCCCACTTGAAAAAACTTGAATTAATTATGAGTTCTTCTTACTTATTCCTAATTATTCATATAATACGATTTGATATGAGATCTTAACTATGTCAAATTTGTCTGATTCCTAAATACTTCGTAGTTATTCCGTATAATGAATCATTTGGTGAGTTTCTATGGACAACTCTGGCTTTGGTGTACGAGGAAAAGGGAACAGGAGCAGGACCTGAAGCAGGAGTTGAACCATGGAACTGGCGACGCGACACCAATGTCCACAGATATGCGCATTTGCGGGCAACCCGATATTATCAATCAGTTGACAATGCAATTACGAATTGTTGCAGTTGTTGTTGTTGTTGTTGCTGCTGTTGTTGTTGTTGTTGTTGCTGCTGCTGCACACGCACGTAATGATGACGGCGGCTGCGAGGGCGGCTTTTGGTGGCGCATCGGTGGGGCGTCGGCTAGACGGATGCGACAGAGTTTAATGGTGGCTTAATTAAGCGTTGCACGCGCTACGTGCGGTTGGGCGAAAACAGCACAGAACAGCGAAAAACTTTCAACGGAGTCGAGGGACAGCCCCAAGGGCAGACGAGGGCGGGCCACAGTCGGGAGACAGTCGGGGGACTGTCTCTGTCATAGACACCCGGCTGTCAATTGAAGGCAGGCCCAGTCCGCCGGACAGTTGCCATAAGATGCAGAGAGTGGGTGGGAGAGGGTCTGTCGCTGATTTTCGCCTTGTGCCTTGGAGGTGTTAACGTGCGTGATTTGTTGGCAGCGGTACGTGCGTGGAATACAAATGCTAAACCCTGCGCGGCTGTCACTGGGAGACGGCCCAGGGATACGCTCAGGCAACGGATACTCTGGCTGATGAAGATGGAAACGCGAATGGCATTGGCAATGGAGATTGAGTTGGAGATTGAGCTTGAGCTGGCGCTTGAACTTCAGATTGACAAGGAACATTAACCAAACTAACATGGCCCAAATAGTTAACCCCAACTGGACGCCAAATTGAATTATTTATTAAGCAACATTCAGCACAATATATTTGATGCCCGCTTTTATGGCTGACGTGTATTCAATGTTAAACGATACAGAGAATGCATAAAACAAAACAACAACGTGTACAACCTGCACCCATTAAAGGTGCGTGAAAGGGGTATGCTGGTTTTTGTAACAATATGTGTTCCAGATCAGCATCAACAGCCAGCCCATGCCCGAGATGAGAAGAGCTCAAGAACATGGATCTTTTCCTTTGCAAATCAAATTATCGATAACTTTACCCGCTTCCATGCAATCGATAAAAAATAATAATTAAGTCGATATCGATAGCCTAGTTTTTATATCTGCAAACTTATAAAGTATATACATGCCTGATCAGCATCAATAGCCAAGTCGATCTAGCCGTGTCCATCTGTCCGTCTCTCCGCCAGGATCTCAGTACCTATAAGAGCTAGAGAGAGATGCGCGTGCAGTACGAGCTTGTTGCCGATAACCGATTACTTGCCTCGCTTCCAAGTAATCGATACAAATCGATATCGAAATCCTGTTTTTTGAACAAATCTCGTAAGTTGTAAGAGCTAGAGTCACCAAACTTGACATGTGCCTACTAGGATAGCATATATATATCAAGTATCTTCCATTGTATAGTTCGATATCTCCCCACAATCATACGCATCGGGGTCGTATGAAAATCAAAACTCGGATAAATAACGTCTGATTTTGGATTGTTATATCTGATACAATTGTAATTGCTTGCAACATTTTTCTAACAACATTATCTAACTACGATAATAAACGAAACGTGATTCACCGATTGCGGAAAATTCACTCCGCTTTGTGGAATTGACGGCTCAAGGCCAATTATTAGTGAAACTGCGTAAATATACATAAGTAGTTATTCTCCAGCTTAAAGAAATCTGTAAATATTCCAATTCTCATTTAGCTGAAATGCGAAATGCTTTCAACTGCGACAAATACGAAAAACATGAAATAAACATTTGATGCGCTCGAAATGCGCAAATATATTATTCATTTCAAAGACTCGATTTGTGAATGTTTTTCTTTTACGCGTGATTTGCCGATTGCTATTTATAAGTAGGCTAAAGTCTTGCCATTTGCCTGGGCCCCACTCGCATTTCCACGGAGCAACCATTAAGCCATCATTTCCGTACTGTAAATACATGGCAGACCCGCGTGCCCCCCCCCCCCCTCTCCCACTCCAGCTCGGCACCCAAAGCTTTATAAACAACGTGTATTTAATTTCCTTTTTCATGGTGCTCCACGACTGAAATTGCTGCTGCTCATTTCTGTGGAGCGTTGCGCGCACTGAATATGAATCACGTTCTTATTTTCCATATTGATTGAAGTCGAGCGACCAGCCGGGCTAATACTAACCCCCCCCCCCTCTCCCCCCGCTCCCGCCGCTCCCTTGTCAGATCGCAATCTCTGGCAGTCTCTAGACAACAGCCCGTCGCATATTTTGGCATTGATTAGCGTCGCTTGCCACTGTTTTAAGGGACTATGAATGGCAAATGATGAAGTGGACCAAAGTGCACCGAAGTGGGATGAAGTGACCTGAAGTGGCCCGGCGTGGGTTAAGGTTCAGCCGCATCTAGCCGCATCCAGCTGCATCTGCACATCTCGCTCACTTCGTGTGTCAAATTTAATTAGCATTTTGTATGCTTCAATCGATATGAAAGAAATCACATACTCTTGGCCTAGACCGAAAGCCAAGAGCAGCAAGAGTTCTGCCATACCACATTTTCAATTCCTATCTATTTGGCGTAATTTGTTTCGAAAATATTTGAAAAATTATTGCTTGATCTCCTTTAAAAATCAAAAAAAAAAAAAAGTTTGCCAAATGTGATCAATAATGGAAAATTAAAAGTTTATAGATTTCTTAAATGCAATATTATTTTGAGCAGGGTTGCCACTGTCATCAAATAGTTTTGACTGGACTCATTCAAAAATAAACTGTGCAAATTCATATTGAAATGCTGCTTAAACCGAAATGCCCCATTTTCGATTTCTTCTTCTTAAAAACATTGCAAAGTAAGACCAAGTTCGATTTCTTCTTCTTGAAAACATGTGTAATCTATTGGTTACAGGGTATGTCATGGGTCTGCCATCGCCCAAGACATTTTGCACTAATTTTCGTGCTGCGTCCTTGGTACAAAAAAAAAAAACGTCCAAACCAACCGAACCGAACTGGCAGATGGTCCGACTGTCCGTCTGTCGGTCTGTCCGTCTTTCGGTCTGACGGCGGGTCTGTGCTTTCCATTCTCTTTGCGAGCTGCTCGTGTTTATGCAAATATTTGTATTCCATTTGCATTTCAAAAATTGAAATTTTTATATCTTGCGCTCTTTCGCATTTATTATGCGATTTGCCAAGGAAAAATTTAATTTTTGCACAATTTAGGACAAGTTGATTAAGCTTTTTGATGCCAGCTGCAAAAGCTGTTGCTGTTGCTGTTGCTGTTGCATAAATTTCTCACTTCCTTCCTGCCACCATGAAGACCATGATTACGGCTAGGGCCCCAAAGCCCCAGCCGTGGCGCCTCCATAACTGCTAACGGTTATTATCTATATAAAAACTTCTGTATAGGGCCTAGGAACAGCTGGACGCAATTATGGTACCAGGATGCCCAAATAATTAACTTAACAACACAAAATTATGGAAGTATGGGAGAGTATAGCAAGTGCGTGGGCTAATTCCCCACAAATCGGCTTAAGTTTCCCCTCGAAGACAAAGTCGATACATTTTATTGCCGTTTTCCAATACTAAAGTTGTAGATTGATAAGTAATCGATTAAAGTCGATAAGTTTTATTGCCTGCAAACGTTTTCCAAAACTATAGTTGTAGATTGTTAAGTAATCGATTAAAGTCGAAAAGTTTTATTGCCGTTTTCCAATACTCAATTTTCAGATGACTAAATCGTAATCGATTAAAGTCGATAAGTTTTATTGCCTGCAAACGTTTTCCAATACTCAATTTGAAGATTGTTAAGTTATCGATTAAAGTGCCATATTCAGCCGAACGATCAATTTTAACCGATTTAGAAGTTTAGTGCGGATGCGACTAACTCTCTTGCAAAATCGATATCGATCCAATTAGTTCTCAGCAAGCTAACCGATAAATTTGATCGATTTTTAAGTATGTAGACTGATGAATTATTAGGGAAACCCATAATTGAAAAAGCCCATACTTATTTTGTCTTTGTTTAAGATATTTTCCATTTACGACACAATTTCGGTAAAACATTCCTTTAAAATAAAAAGCCCAAACAGAAGACACAGGGTATGTGGTGGTCATACAAGAGCAGTCCAACGACTGGCTGAGCTTTGCTGCTGTCATTTTGGCTGATTTCTAATCAGAAACGTGTTTGCATGCACATTGCCAATGGGGACTTTGTCCTGCCGCTGTGCACAAGCACTTCCCAGTGGCAACAATGGCGCTGTCATGGATGTGGACGTGAATGCGTCCTTATAGCATTACGAATGAGAGACACTTGCATCAGTCGGATGATTGAGGTACCGAGCGCGATGCGTGGTTTCATTTTCAATTCCATTCCGTTGAATGGGTTGGATGGGTTGGGGGCTGGGCACGCGGCAAGGCCAAGTTATGCGAATCGCGAATGTAATCAGGCAACTAACCGGGTCATGGGCCCGGCCATAAAAACGAGCTGTGACTAATTCGAATGAGTGGACTTAGCAAGCACGACCTAAGGATGCCCTAGATTTGACAAAAAATCGAGCTGCAACTGTGCGATCGATTAATTATCGATCTTTTCGATAGGTGCTGGCCAAAGCTGTCACATAATTGACGCTTCAGCGCCATCTGTGCTCTACGAATGACACTAATTAATCACTTGTTTGAGAACAAATACTTTTCCAACTGCTATTTAACATTATGGCAGCTGGTCACACTCTCTGCGGTGCCGTTGTGCAAATTTACGAAAAATAGAAACGAGCACGACTGCAACCACAGAATGCAACTGTCAAAGTATATTAGTTTATATATATATACATATATATCTATTTTGCTATGTGCATGATATAAACATATTTAGCTAGAAGCTTTGCCCTCTGCTACCACATTTTTAGTGTGGAATAACAAAAGTTAAAAGCCACAATGTGAGGTTATGAGTTCTGTTAACGTCACTTGCCGCACTCACATTCCAGCAAATGCCATTTTTTTTATTCTCTCGTAAGTCTTGTCTGTTCACAAGGTACCTTAATACCCTGTACCAAGCCGAGTTGGATAGAGAGGCTGCACTAAACGCTTTCTACATCAGCCGATGAATGTACCTGCATAGGCTTTATGCTTTGCCACATCCATTTCGGGTACTATAAAAAACTGACATGCTCAACATATACTTACTGTGATGTGAGAGACTCTCTTACTTGCATATTCCATCCAGCTAATACCCTGTAAAATGAGTAAAATTGGGCATTTGTCAGTTGTGTAAATGTAAAACTCACTACTGACCAGCTTCATTGTTCGTCTCCAAAGTCTACAAGGGTATTAAATCTTCGGCGTGCCGGAAATAACCCTACATTCTCGATTTTTTGATATTTCGGGTGTGCGTTTAGAGTCCATGAATGCGCACCCACGCATTTAAGCACGCACACAAGTCCACACACACACACACATACATACGCACATACACGCACACATACGCACACATACGTTTTTCGCATAGTCATAAATAAAGTCCATTTGCATTGCTGGTTACCCCCCCCCCCCTCCGTCCACCCGCTCTACTCACACCAACGACTTCGGCTTCTCCAATGCTGTCCACTGCATGCTGCCTGTGGTTGTTGTAGTTGTTGTTGTAATAGCTGTTGTTGTTGTTGTTGTTGTTGTTGCTGTTCTCATTGTTTATGTACGTGAATTGCAAATCCCTTTGACGGTCGGCCATTGTGTGCGCCTCCTATTCTGGCCCCCTGTACCGCCCCAACCGGCCTTCTCTTCTGCCTATCAGTCAGCCGGCAGACATTTTGGCAGTTTGACAAACATTTTGCTGACTGCTCCAGATAGAAAGGCAGTTCCCTCAGATGGATAAACGCAGATGGTTTGACTCGCTTGGTTTTTATGTGTGCATGTGTGTGAGTGTAGTGTGAGTGTGCGTGTGTGTGGGTATGTCATAGATTACAAATCTAGTCAGCTTCATGACTCGAACAAAGCTCTGCCCACAGATGGCGCAAACATGCCCTAGCTAAATACTAAAACAAAGTTGGTCACATTGTCATTGCCGGCACTTTTGTTGTTTCTGTTATTTTCATCTTGTTTTTGTTGTTGTTGGTGTTTGTTGTTGCTGCTGTAGCTTATTATAATGCCCTTTACGGTTGCGGTTTTGTTTTAAAAGCCGCAAGCAGATTCCGCACAAGTCCGAGCACTGTCACATACACGTGTTAACATATGTATGCATATACATATAAATATGTGCATGTGCATGTGCATGTGCATATGCATATGCATGTACACATATGTATATGCACTTACATATGTAATAGATCATATATGCAAATATATGCACTCACACGCACACACTCACACAGACTCATGTTTACTTTGTTAATGGCCCAACAGAAGTTTGTTGGCAGCTTAGAACAAACCGGTTCAGTTCGGTTCGGTTCAAACGAACCAGCTCGAGCCCGAAACTCCAATGTTTCGCCAGCATTAAACAAATAAATATACATTGCTTCTTAAATTCTCCCAATTTTAATGGCGCCCTTTATTAAGCTAAGTCACAGCTTATCCAATTGGATTACGATATACATATATATATATGTATATGTATATATATATCCATTCTCTTTTCTCTCTCATTCCCATTCTCTTATGCACTTGTATCCTTCCTTTCTTTCTTCCATTTATGCCCTGACAGCACACATAGATAGGTAAGTCTTCACTTCCCTATCATACAATATTTTTTGCAATTCTTCTTTAAGCGTCATTCTTAAACGTTACACAAGCTGCATAGCTTCTCTATGAAGTCTCCGACTGAAGCACACGTTGTTTGGAGCTTCGAGCCAAAAATCAAATATAAATCCATTGTGAGCTAAGACTATAACACTCAGAAGCAACTTTAGTCATGCGTTGCCCCCCCCCCCCCCCCCCCCCTTCCCACACCCTGCACAGTACTCGAACGTCGTGCTGCGTGCTCATAAAATAATTTCAATACATTTCATAGAAATCAAACACATAATGGGCGGAGAGTGAGGCCGACTTGTCGAAGGGCAGAGAGAGAAGCGTAACCATTATACGCTATTGAAAAGTTTTGCCGCACGCCCAGCCTCCCCCCCCCCTTGCCCCACGCAGCTGCAGCACACTTGACAGTGGCAGGCAGCGATGTATTTACCACTTGCTGCTAAACCAAGCACAATACTTTTATCTCAGATTTCAGATTTCGGATTCCAGATACGCAGCTCCAGCAGCTGCGTCGCTTTTCAATTCACGCTCGCGTCTAAATATGGCCAAAAGTTATACGCCCCAAAATATTCGGCAGCAACTTTTGCCCGGCTCTTTGAGGTAACTGCTGCTGCTGCTGTGGTGCTCCATGGCAGCAACCACCCAACCACCCAACCAGCCAACCAGCCCACAGAATTTAGGCCAAATACATGAATAAGTTTAAGCAACATGCTTACATAGAAAATGCTCAGCTATTATATTTATTAGAAGAAGTAGAAATTAAACGAAAATTAATTAAAAAAGAAAATTATTTTAAACGCAAGACGAATACTTTTCTTATGTAATTATTTTGTTGCTGAAGCTGACATTTCTGTGATCGCACCAGGAAATAAAAGAGAAGTTTCAGAAATACTTTTTTGAGAATTCTCAAATCAGAAATAATTCCAACAAAAAGCTAAATATATTTTTATTTACACTGAAATCTTGGAATCATTAAGTTTAACTTTATATATATATATGCGCATATATCAATCCAAATATTCCGCCTCTGTCACATATTTAGTACTGATATGCTTCTCCCTGCCCCAGTATATCAAACTCGAGAACTATGGGATCTAGAGACTTGAAATTTTGGATGTAGTTCAAAGTATGGCACGCGCAGCTTAAGTTTGTTTCAAATCAATAATAACTAATCCCATTGCTGTGCAATTAACAGAGCTTCAACCTAACCTAAAATAATAAAAAACTCATTTTCGATATATATACTTGCGCCTTGGTTTTTACGCACATTTGGTTAACATATGTGTGATTTTTGAATTGCATAAAGATCGGCCTATAAGAACCGAAGTTATTCAAGAAGAAGAAACATCCTTAAATCTAAAGTAAAATCGAATTCGATAAGAATCAAATGATAATATTTCAGCACTTCTGAGCGTTCTACTTTAATCTCTCGACAATCCTAAGGCGCATTCATCACATTCCTCACATTCCTCTCAAACTTTACTCACTTCACCAAGCCAACTTCTCCGACTCCTTGGGGTAGGCAGAGATCAACCCAGCGGAAGCGACACTCCCCGAAGGCAAGGTAACTTCCTGGACGCGCCTGGCAACCCTACAGCTTTGTTCTCTTGCGGGCTATCCAGGGGCAATTTGTAGGTCTACGGCTCGGTTTTCATTAACAGTGAAATATTTTGCGGTTTTATTTGTAATTAGTTCATAGACGTGTGTATCTGAGTTCATCTATGTGCATAACGGTATTTACACACCTACACACACATACACACACGCACACAGTCACATGTGTCAAATTTTGTTTCAACCATGTTGGTATACCCTGTACTAAGTCTGCCGAGCAAATAGATATTCCTGAAGAAGGCCTTCCCTCTTTTTCCCAAATCGATAAATATCGATTCTCAATTAACGTTTTTTTGAATATAGCATAAAATGAATATAAAAAGAGATACTAAATCTGAGAGATACATTGAAAATAGTTTGGAATGTGCAACCCTGATCCTAACAATACGGTTTTCCTTAGATAGGGAGAAGGCTGAGACTTTTTATATATCCGATATTTGAGGTTAAGCCCGAGCCGACACGAAGCGTGCCCCCAATTTCCAGAACTAGTTTATCGTGATCTTGGCTTGTGGCTGAGTACACGGCATCTGCTAGTCGGCTACTCCCGACCATTAGTTGACTTTGGTTATAGTTTTAGTTTACCCTTGCAAAAGGCATTATGATTTTGTCACATATGCGAATCATTTCATCGGAACACTATATCATCAAGCTGATATAGGAAAGATCCCTACAAGATTAGATACTTCTATAAGAAGGTCTTTGGTTTTTCAAGATATCTGGAGCAAACTTGGCTATTACGATAGTCTTTCTCTGTGATAGTCTTTTGAGTTTCTCAAGATATCAAGAGCAAACTTGGTCCATGCCAAATATGTTGAAGACCGGACTATTATATCGTAAAGTCTATAATAATCTTTTTAGTTTTTCCGAAATCCTAGCAAAATCTGCTCAAGATCGAGCTACTATATGATTACTATTTTGAAAATTTAGTTTCTCTATGATAATCTTTTTGGTTCTTTGAGACACCTTGACCAAACTTGACAATTACGAGCTTAACTGTACCAAGATCTTGCTACTATATCGTAAAGCTGGTAAATTTAGTTTCTCTATGAAAGATTCTCGCCAAACTCAGCAATAACTAGGTTCATACAATCTAATCTAAACTAATCTAATCAAATCTATCAACATATGCCAATCTGTTAACTATATTATGACTCACATGGGATTAGTTGGAGCAAAGTTAGGTGCTTTTGGAAGGGTATTTGTTGTGCGGCTTGCCTGTGCTACCTACTCGCTGGGTGAGTGCATTTGCATATGTATTGGCAGATTGCCACAGCATTTGCATTTATGCAAGTGAACTGGCACCACTCGGCGGGTTCGGCGGGTCGGTGGCTCGATGTGGTGCAACCGCGCATTTGCACATTTTACGGTCATGTTTATGGGGCGCCAGTTAATCGATTATGCATGGGCTGAGTGAACAATGCCGGAAATGTGCAAATGCTCAAATGCTGCGCATCCGCTGCCAACCAGCAGCTTTTAGCTTTCTGGCTGGCTGCCTCCGACATCCCTCCCCGCTACCCCCCTCCCTCCCTCCCCCCCTTGGATTGTTGTGGCCCGGGTTATGACGGCTGTTTTTCATTTGGCGTCAAGGCTTTGATTTACCGCCCTTTACTTTAGCCGTAGGTGTGAATTACGGAAATCATTAGCCCCATGGAATGTGCACTAAGTTTTAAAAGGGGGAAGCAGTTCGTTTGCCTCTTCCTCTTCTTCGTCTCGCTATGCCCTATGGGTATACGAATGATATAAAAGGCATATGTTGGGTAAATAACACATATCGAAGGATTACAGCTTGGTTCTCACTAAAGGGTTCATCATTTTACATATCAAGTTTCCTTTTTTTATATTACTCAAAGGATAACCAGGAAACATCGGATAGAAAATCCATTAAGAACACTTTACACCTTATGCTTAGGTTAGGTTAGGTTAGGTTGAGATGAACTAAGCTTAGACTTAGTCATGTGGCAATATCTGAGACTATTTTATTACTATCATAGTTTAGGTTAGGCGTAGATTATGTTTGGTTGAGTTGTTTTTAAGTTAGGTCAGGTTATGTTACCTAACATAACCTTATTTAGAAAAAGTTAGGTTATGTTTGGCAGGTGAGCATGGAGCTAGGATAAAAAAGATTTGATAGTGTCATAGATTATGAGATATAATGGTAACTGGAAACTTCATATATATAACTATTTTATGATGGGAGCAGAAAGAATAGTTGGATCGTATTCTCACATGTTCAAGTCGAAGACCCGTTGAGGAACACTTTACACTAAGCTTAGGTTGGGTTAGATTCGTTTCCGACAAGTTGGGTCACTTCAGCTAAGAGGTTATTTTAATATTATATTAGTTTAGGTTAGGTTGAGAATAGGTTTTTTTAGGTTATGTAAGCTTACGCTAGCTAACCTAACCTTAATTAGAAAAGGTTAGGTTATGTTTGGAAAGTGAAAAACAAGCCAGGATAAATAAAATTTGCTAGATTTCGGTAAGGTTATCCCAGAGAAGCACAGAGAAGTTTAGGGCTATGATGTATAATGCCAGCTGGATTAGATAAGTTGAGTTTAGTTAAGTTGAGGTTAGGTTGAATGAGTTTAGGTGTAGTTGTATTATATTATTTTATTTTTTTAGTACAGTTAAAACTTATGTTTACTTAAAATAATTTTCGTAATCTCATGCCACTTGGCTCAGGGACAAAGCTAAAAACTTCTTCAAAAATCTGCACTCTTCTTCCTTCTAAATGACGCACGGCACAAATATAGCTTAACATGTAATATGAAGGTTATATTTATGTCCGAATCTCATCAGCCGTGACTATTTCATGTCCTTAAGTCTCTTCGTCCTGCTCTCCAATGCTGATTGATATCCGTGACCTTAAGAGCTGGCGACATTCAGCTTGAAATTAATGTGGACTCTGACATAACATGTGAAATGTTGCGTTCCTGCAGCGAAATACATATCGAAGTAGATGCTATAAATATTTCATTGCGTGGCATTACACAGGTTCATATTCAGTTTTGATTTCAATTTCGCAGCAATACGTGTATTTTATGTTGACTTTCAAATTTAGCTGTCTGTTAAAGGGGCGTGGCGGGCAAGGCAGGGGGAGTAGCACGTCGCCTCGCGCATCGCGTCTGCTGTCGCTTCAGACAGGACAACAAAAGTCTATGCATGCTTATCCTTAAAGTTTGTCACAGTTAAATAACAATAAATGTCACACAAAACGCCATAAGCGCGACTGCACACACACACGCACACACACGCACACACTAGCTGATGGCTGCCGACAAGGACATGCACATAAAAGGCAAAAGTTGTCTCTACACCAGCAAAGTCGCATAAAAGTTTCCCTTCGTTCTTTGGCTCCTGGCACTCGCCCGTGCCACGGAGGAGCTGGGCTGCTCGCCTGGTCCTTGGCTCCTGGCTCCTGTCGGCTGGCTGCTGGCTCCTGGCGCCTGGTTCCTGGTTCTTGGCTGTCGATGGGCTCGCTGCCAGCTTCACCTTGGCAACGTTGTCGTATTTTCTTATTGCCTTTTGCTATACCCTCTCCAAGGGTAGCATGAATATGTCTCCAATTGTGCAACGTTGTTCTATTAAAAAAAAAAGGGATATATGTAAATAATTTGAATGTGTGTGTATAACTAGCAAAGCAAGTTAAGATCCTTGCTAAATATATCCATTCATACATACTAAATATCTAAACGTTGATAGATAAATCTATATTCATGAATATGAAAAGATAGTTAGATACATATTCATGTGTATAGTATATAAAGATGGAAGTGCTAAGTACATAAAATCAAAATCCCTGCCACATCAAGCTACTATATCATATAGCTGCCATAGCAAAGATCAGTAAAACATGAAATTCTTATTTTAAATCTTAGGGTTACGAGTTGTGCTAGACTTCTTATACAATTCCAAGAAATTGCATCAGTATATTGCAACAGTATATCATAAAGCTCTATATGAGGAAACGATACAAAAAGTTAGTTTCTATTTAAGGAAAACGTCTATTTCTCAAAATACTTGTCTCGATGCAATCTCCACATATATCTCAGGGAAAGAAACGTTCGAGCCTCAGGCTTATGTATACAAACGCTGCTCTGCCTGATAAGTGCAAGGGTATTTCATCTTCGGTGCGCATAGCTAGCAGTTTTTTTCTTATTTTCTTTTTTTTTTGGCGACTGTAAGCCTCTGAATGAGGCACGTCATAACTTTGCCATAAAACAGCTGACAACTCCAACGCAAGGATATAAAGATGCCATCATCCATGCCCCATTCCATATGTGTGTGTGTGTGTGTGTGTGCGTGTGTGTATGTTATGTTAGTTGTTTCAGTGGCTTAATGTGCTAAACAACTGCGTAGCTGAAGGACAAAGGAATTGAACATGCGCCAAATTTAAGCAGTTCACCGAGTCAAGGAATCAAACGACTGACAGCTAAATAAATAGTTCGGATATCCTTAATGCCAGTGCTCTGGGTATTACTTGTCTAGTTTATTGAGTTTCTTATGCATTTAACCCCAAATCGTATACCCTTTGGCCGACAGAGCTGTGGCTTCGTCTAGACCGAGACGAGCTTCCAAGCAGACAATAAGATATATTCTATTTTGAATGTTTGCCCGGTTTGAATCAAGAATTGTAAGCTAAAAGCGCCTCAATCCATTGAAAATCGAAAAAGCGGTTAATTAATTGAGTGCATGCAGCAGAAGCAGCAGAAGAAAGCATCTGCAACCCTATATAGTATAAATATTCTTGGCCGAGTCGATCTAGCCACGCCCCTGAGCCTGACACCATCGAACTCAGAAACTACCTGAGCTAGAGACTTGAAATTTTCAATATATATATCCCATATTATAAGCAAAAGGAACTCATTATATAATTTAAATACCTACTCCCATTATTGTAATATCGATAAATATCGATTTTGAGTTTCCTAGGCAAAGCTCGAAGATTATAAGAGCTAGACGGAATAAAGGTGCTCGTGTAGCATATACAGATCATATGTAGGAATATTTCAGTTTTTGTATACATCGCAAATCGAATTTGAATAAAACTGCAAATATTGCTCTTCTATTTCCAGCAGTAGGATGAGAGAGTAAGACCCAAAGCATACGGCACTCAAATATATTATATTAGAAGAGATGTAGACGATGTTATATACTACTTGGTAATAGCCAAGCCGAGTTTATCTTCTCAACATGTACAGTGTATTTACAAGTCGATCAGCTTGAGCTGATGCAAAGTACATAAAGTGTTGTAAGCCCTATTTCATTGTGCCATTCATTTGAATTTGAGGTAAAGCCACATGAACGAACACCAAAAGAGCCGGCTGCATACCATATACAACAGTTACTTTCACCGGGCCTGCCCACTTTTCAACCGCCCACTTTTCACCCGCCCACACACACATACACATTGTTCTGATTATGTATGTATGGGCATGCATACAGGGAAATCAACTTAAGCGAAACAGGAAGTCGACATTAGAATATTTAAGATGAGCTTCTCTTAAAGAACATTTCAGCAGCGAAATTTTCCAAGCGCACTGTGGGGCAAAAACGAAGAGAAAAAGCCAATATATATAAGCGTAACTATATATATCTCGATATATAGATATATCTATCGTGATATTATAATATATATCTTGATAAACAAAAAGGTTAAGTGTAAATAAATATCTTAACCAATATTTCCGCTCAGCGTCGTGGAATTTGGCAACGGGTGAAACACATCTCAATTTTTCAAATTGTCCATTTTGAAGCCAATCGGACGATAGTAAAATATTTGCCCTTACAACATCTCGCCCTCAACCAGAGGATCGATAGATATTTCACAAAGTATAGATATTGAAAATAAAATTAAGAAAGCAAGTTAAACGAGTTAAACTTTCTGTTGAATTACCAACAAGTGGCATGCAACCATTTTTCATCTACATTCCGCACTTGTGGGTGGAAATGCGTAAAACGGAAAACAACAAAGTGACATATTACAATTTGCCACCTATGTTCCGCATTTGTGGGTGGAAATGAGCCAAGCCAACATGTGTTATATAACCGTTTTTCACCTATATTCCGTACTTATAGGTGAAAACGAATCCACATATATTCCGCGCTTGTTGGTGAAAATACACACAATGAGAACTGCCATTGGTTCTGGCTGTGCCTTGATCAGTCAGTCAGTCAATCAGTCAGTCAATCAGTCAGTCAGTCAATCAATCAGTCAATCAGTCAGTCAATCAGTCAATCAGCCCAGCTGTCAGTCAGTTGGAGACACCAAATGTATAGCTCGATAGGCAGAGTTCGTTGGATTAGCTGTCATTGGGCAGCTGCCTTGCGAATATTCTCATTTCTAGAAAGATTGCTCAACAATACAAACGTTCAAAATCAAAGGGAATAAAAATAGCTAAGCGTCACATGTAAATATTAAACGTAGTTCCAAAATTTTAAGCGTAATACGACAATAAACAACAGTCTATACAAACGATTCCCCAGCTACATTTAAAATAAGATATTGAAAAAAAAAAAAAACAACAACAAACAAATCAAAAACAAAAACATTTGCTAAATAAAATCCAGCAGCAGCTATGAGCGATTCGCAGCGTCAGGTGAAAATGGTGGCCGAGCAGGCGCTCGCCAGCCTGGTGGAACGGGCCAAGCGTTTGCAGCTGACCAGCGTTTGCGTTTCCATGCAGCACCACGACGACGAGGATGGGTCTGAGGAACTGGGCCAGAGGCAGAGGCTGGAGCAGAAGGAGCATTTGCGCGTGGGCGAGCAGCCAGTGGAAGCGGAGCCGAATGTGGTTGTTGTCAATTTGAAGAAATCGAAGCGCAGCCCACCTGGTGCCGGCATCCAGCGTGCGATTGCTGCCACCGGCAGGAAGTCGCGTAAATTTGATTTGGAGCCATCGCCGCCGCCGCCGTCACCGCGTGAGCTGTGCCTGATCGCCGAGCTGAGGGATGAGTATAATCAGACCGATCAGCTGATTGAACAGATGCTCACAGATGCCACAAGCCTCGGCCACGAGATGATCAACTGCTCGCAGATCCAGCGCGATTTGTCCTTGGTCCAGGAAATCGAGCTGGAGACAACGAAACGTTCGCTAGACACACTATTTGGTGCCCTCACCGCCGAGCTGGAACGCAACGATCTCACCGAGCTGATGCAGCGCTGCGACAGCGCCCTGGAGCGCAGCAAGGAGCGTCTGGTCAAGAATGAGCCCACAATCGAGACCAGCTGGAGCACAATCAGCGAACAGTTTGTCGCGGCCGAACTGCCGCCCAGGGCCGCCCAGCCGGACGATCAGCCCAGGGAGCCGGGCTCTCAGGATTATGCCGCATTACCGTTTCTGGCCAAGCACGACTAGCTGGCGCCGCGGGTATGCCCAACAAATCAGCACATCGATATTTTTTCTACATTCAAATTGTCGCTAACAATCAATAAATGTCTCGTTGCACTGTAAAGCACCCAAAGCAGCCAGCTCCTGCGCCAGTTCATCCTGCCGTTGACTGAGTGCAGATTCCACCTGCCAGCAAAAGCAAACTTTTCTTGTTAAGCTCGTCGACTGAATGGCAAATGCTGCACCGCCCCCGGCAGCCACAGCAGCAGCTGCAGGCATTGGCTTCAGCACCTGTCTTGGCTTCGGCTTCCACTCTGACTCCGGCTGCGGCTGTGACTCCGCCTTCTCCTCCGCCTCCGCCTCCGCCTCTGGCTTTGGCTCTGGCTCATAACTAATTACCGCCTTCATCGCAGCATTGCTGGAGCATCTCGAAACTTTTAAATTGAGTTGCGTGTCATAGTCAAAAAGTTTGCCCCCATCAATTTGCCACCCTCTAGTTTCCACTAACCCACGCCCCAACCCCGCCCCGCTTCCTTTGCCATAACCAAGCTTGGCTGCTGCTCTTCAAACTGAATACGTGATATCCCTGGTTGCCACAATAAATCAACTTTGTCAAATTATATACATAACACACATATACATATACATATATATATATATACACACACGCGCGCGCAGTGTGTGTGCGTGTGTGTGAGCCGTAGCGTGAATACACTCAAATAAACTAATGACTCCCAACTTTTTATTCCACATACTCAAAATAAAACAGCAGCGCGCCAGTCGGCAATGCACGACCAAAAGATACCCTGTAAACGGAGCCAAGCTCAGTAGACAACACAAAACACACACACTCGTCGCTTGCTGTGCTTCCTCTTGCCTGTCCCACACACTCTGGGAAATGCAGCCTTGAAAAACATCGGAGTTAAATGTCGACTTTTATGAATTTTTCAGAAAGCAAAAGGATCTGGCTTTCAAAATTAGTTGTTTTTTCTTTTTTTACAGGGTATGGGCAGAGGCATCCAAAAAATGAACTATTCCCAATATATATATACTACACGAGAACCTATAAACCAAGTTCGGCGTGTCTAGCTCTTATAATCTTCGAGTTCTGCCTGAAAAACTATAACTCAAAATCGATATTTATCGATATTACAATAATGGGAGTAGCTATTAATATAATATAATGGGTTCCATCTGCCTATAATATAAGATATATATATGTTAAATTGCAAGTCTCTAGCTCAAGAGGTTTCTGAGTTCGATGGGAACAGGCAGCCGGGCGTGAGTGCATCGACTCTATTGATGCTGACAAAGTATATTTATACCTTATAGGATCGGAGAAACCTTGAACCTACGAGAATATATATTTAGTTAATGTCAATTATCTAGAACTTGTAGTTTTCGAGATCAACGTCTTGAATTGATATAGCTGGATCATCCTGATAAGGTATATATATATACTTATAGGGTTGCAGATGCTTCCTTTTGCCTGTTGCATACTTTGACACAACCATTATACCCTTCTGCCCCTTTTCAACGGGTTCAGGGTACAACAAGGGTATAATTAAGTTGCGATAAAAATGCATAACATGTTTCCAGGACAATGAGAAAAAACCTCATCATATTTATGAAGCTTAAAAATAAACTCAAAGGATTTGTTATTTATCTACGTCATCAAAATATTAAATATGCATTATTTTCAAGCACATTTAATCAAGACGACGAACCGGTTTGAGCCAGGACTTCCAAACTTCGGGCTTACCTTAACCTTAAACCGGATTTCTTTTAGAAAAGGTAGAAACTAAGTTAAAAAAAAAAACTGGTTCGAATCCAGGTTCGCGAACCTAACCTCAAAGCAGGACATTGGTTTGAACCGTGAACTGAACCACCGAAAGTTTTGCCCCGTTACGTAACGTATTGCATCTAACGTAACGTAGTGTATCTTGTCTAACGTAATGCATATAATATATAATATAACATTAAACTAAATAAATAACATTGACTAAACTCGATCGATAATAATCGATAATTGCTGATATCCCTGAACGATTATTGTCAGAGATATCTAAAAATACATAATAGCATGAATTGGACGACAACATTTTGATTAAACATGAACTACATATAAATAAATATGTATATATAATAGTTAAGCGTACATATTTTATTCATTAAATTACCATATAACAAAAATGGAATTAGAAATAAAACAGGGATAGATCAATTTGTTTTCAGCTTGGCCTGAGGTATCGCACTGTCCCGACGCTTCGCCAGCGCCAGTGTCCAGCAGATAATCCAAAGCGGCAGGAATACGGTGCAAATGGCAAAGTAAAGCCAATTGCCATAAATCTATAAAGCAAAGTGAATAAATTAGGAAATCATTTATAAATGTTACGTTTAGATACGGCACTCACCACGGAATCGATAAGCGCAAACGTGGCCGCGTCCATGGCAGCTGTGGCGGCACGCAGCAGCAGTTGCTGCAACGTCAGCTCGGGAAATTGATAGAAGCTCATGATCAAAACAATGATATAGATGACCACAAGCGGATTCAGGAGCAGCGTCCAAGCACGCGTCAGGCTGCGCAATGTGCTATTTGCGCTACTTGTTGTATTCAGGGCAATCACCATGGGCGTTGTTAGGACCGCCACAAAGAAGCCCAGCGAGAAGTTGAGCAGGCCAATGACAATCAGTGCGCAGCCATAGATGAGCAGCAGGCTAATGTGTAGCAGCTCCAAGGCACCAGGCGGCAACACCACCACGAAAGGCAACCCAAACCCAAGCACATTCAGTACAATCAGTATGCTGGCAGTTAGCGGAGCGGCGCTCACAGGCAGCTCCAGAATGTACTGATGTAGCGGCAGCACATTGCCCACATAGCCGATGAACAACGCGACAGCCAAATAGATTAATACCGAACCATAAGGCAGGGACAACTTTATCGACTCCAAGCCAGACGGCGTCTCAGTCTTGGGATTAGCATCATCAGTCTTCTGTGTCGCCTCCAGTGTGGACCATGTGAGATAAGCCTTTATAACGCTGCAGGCGGCAAGCGCCACCAGAGCGGGCATATAATCGCCAATGGAAATATAGCGATCGTTGTGCACAATCACATAAAAGAAGAAACTCTGGTGAAAGCGTTCCAGCAGATTGTTGAGACTGCGCGCAATCCCCTCGATGGCCTTTAATAGCGGCACGGCCGCTGAACTGGGATTGGTCTTTACGTTGGAATTGGTAACACGCTTGGCAGCGGATATGGTCAGTGCATCGATGCGGTAACGATGGAAGAGTCCATGATTACCATTGGGCACGCCCGATGATTGTGTCGAGAGCATGGCCAGTATTTGGCGCAGATTCTGCTCATAGTTTGAAAGGCTGGAACGGCGCTTTTTGCGCGGCGTCTGCTTATAGCCTGAGGTGACGCCCTCACGCGCCATTATGCGCTGCACCAAATTGAACATATCCAGATTGGGCAGCTTGCCGTTCAAGCCCTCAATCTTGACATCAATGTAATCTGCATGAAAACTAGGTAATTAATTGATTCTCCAAGCAATTAAGAGATGCCACCGACCAATTTCGAAGTCCTGCACCTCGATGTTTAACGCAGCTTGCAGGGAACCGGCGCGTGCTGGCAGATTTCCAGCCAGCAGATACGAATTAGTACTGTCTGGATCTCTGTCACCCTCATGGTAGGCCTCCAGCCAGGCCTGCATGCCCAGCTGCTCCTGCTCGGTGACCAGGAATATCAAATCCTTGGCCCAATAGTTTTTGCCTGCAATACAATGCTGTTAACCACCAACTCCAAAATGCAACAACTTCTACTCACGCCTTGCGAAATCCGCAAAAGCCAATAGCAGCGGCACGCTGGACGTTATGTCCACATGCACCGAGCTGGGCGCACGATAGGGCGCCGAGAAAACAATACCCTCGGTGGAACCAATGCGCGGCGCACGCAATATACCATAAACGTTCTTGCCATGAAACTCCTTACCGCCACCGAATGGATAGAGTAGCGTATAGTTGTGTGTGTGCGTCTCCAGGCCAAACTCTTTGAACTTGGCCAGAATCCAGGCGTGCGGCGTTGTGGACTGATGATCCTTGCGCTCGCGCTGCAATTCCTCCAGCAGCTGCACGGCCAAACGATTGGCGTCTATGCGTATCTCGGGATACACCAGACCTACAAGCACCAACAGTTTGTTAAAATAACAAAAAGAAACAGTTAACTAACTCACCTGGCGACAACGCATTCTCTGATAAGTAGGTGCCATGGTTGAATTCTGGCAGGGCGAGGCACATAAACCAGATGACGCCCGCTGTGTAGAACGCATAGCAGACCTTGCGCATATGCTTCGCCAGATTGTCCACCAGCTTATTGTGAGTCGACAGTGATGGATCAGACAACAAACCCATGGTTCCAGGCAATAGTTTCCACAAAACAATAGCAAACCAAGTTTAGCCGGCACAGCTAGGGCTGACACTCCTCAGCCTTTACAATCGATAGTTAGCTCTGACACGCTTCAAGTATCGATAGCAGCATTTGGTATTTCTTATGCATTAATTAGAGCTAGCAAAGATTTGTAGCTGTAGCCAAATTATATAAAGCTACATATGAGCTAAAATATAATTATATTTCTATATCATATATATACTATGCAAATTTGCGTATGCCATATTACTGTGCGATAGGCGATAAGCCCTCTAAACGATATGGTTAAATATATCGATATTTCATCATTGGTCTTTCGCCGATATTTTCATGATACAGTTGAGTTTCCAATTGAAATTATGCCTATTAGACACAAGTCAATGGGGTTAATTTGCTTGGCCTTTCAATTTGTTGCCGCCGTATGTATTTGATCAAATATGCGGGCATATTAACACTAGAAGCTTCTAAAGCGACAAATCAAAACCAAATGATAAATTTAATTGACTACTTTTTTGTTTAGGTTTTAATTACAGTTTGTCAATTTGCTGTTTTTTTTTTTTAATATTTTTATTAATTGCTTAAAATCGATTCGGATTCAAAACTTAATTACCATAATCGCGATTTCAATAGACGTACCTCAAATCAACACTCTATAAGAAGTTTTGGTTTTTCATGCTTGTTAACCTCAATTAATGTAAAGACTACAAAAAAAAAAAAATAGATTTGTTTAAAAAAAAATTACTTAAGCATTAAATTGTCTACAATAGTACACTCATATCATGATCATATCGGGAACAATACGCGATATTTTGGCAATGCAAAAAAAAAAAAACAAAAAAAAAATTATAGAGTATAGATAAATTTAAAAATAAGTGCTGCCGTCTAGCTATTGGAGCCGCTGAAGCGGCGGAAGAGGCGCATGTGGCTT
This sequence comes from Drosophila novamexicana, assembly GCF_003285875.2. Taxonomy (NCBI): domain Eukaryota; kingdom Metazoa; phylum Arthropoda; class Insecta; order Diptera; family Drosophilidae; genus Drosophila; species Drosophila novamexicana. Next base: position 1,280,955 of record NW_020824847.1, read on the forward strand.
CCAGTTGAGATAATTCAAATCGATGGTCAGCTTGGGTCGCTTGAACTGGGGCAGCTGCAGGTGATCGTTGATGGTCTTGGCCGTCACACAGATGACATTCTGGCCCTTCCAGTATTTGATCATCTTCATGGATTGCAGGGTATAGATGATGTCGTCGGGCGTAATGCCGCTGGCTTCGCTCAGCTCCGCTATGCTCGTCTGTTCCGCCGAGCAGCGTCCCTTCATCAGCTCCAGCAGCGTATAGGCCCAATAGCTGCGATAGCTGAGCCTACCCAGATCGGAGAGCGGCTTCTCCGGGCTGCCAATGACGCCCTCCTTGCGCGACAGCTCATAGCTGAAGGCAATCAATAGCTTGCCATAGCCCTTGCGCTGATGCGGCGGCAGCACCAGAATACAGGCCACATTATTGTTCTCGAGGGAACGCTTCTCCTTGGAAAAGTAGCCAACAATGTGGCTGCCCATTTTGTCGGTCTCGCAGAGCACATAGAAATAAAAGGGATCCATGTCGAAATAGAGCACCTTATGGTCGAGAAACAGTTTGGCCATCAGGCACAGCAGCTGGCAATAGAGCGGCTGATCCTTGCCGTTCACCTCGAATATGGAGATTGTGCTCTTGCGATAGATCTCCTTGCCCGGCGGCCGGCGCACCTCGCACTCGCCCAAATGATACTTGTAGCTCCGCTCCAGACGCATGTATTTCAGGCAATATTCGCACACGTACAGGATGCGCGCCTTGCCGTACTCACCCGGAAAGGGACTGAAGTACCAGGTGTCGATTTCATAATTGCCAAATTGTAGCTTATCAATGTATTTGATTTTCGTGATGAACTCGTGCTCCTTCTCGAGCGCCGCCTGCGAGGCGCTTAGCTCCGCATGGCTCTTCTGCACATGGTTAATCTCATCGTAGCGTCGCTTCTGGTAGCGTGTCATCTTCCGGTCGCTGTAATCGTACCGATTGTTCTCGCATGCGGACAAATAGTAATCCTTGTGCCCCTGTCGCTTGCGTCGCATCATGCTGCCGGAGCTCTGCTGGCTGTTGGCGCTGCTGCTGCTCGCGCTTGCGCTGGCGCTGGCGCTGGCGCTGGCGCTAGCACTGGCGATGGCACTGGCATTGGCACTTGTGCTGGGCTGATCGCAGGCCAGCAGCTCGGCTGGCTCGCTGGTCACCGTTATGCCGCCGAGGTCCTCCGCATTGTCCGATATGCGATGCCGGCCAACCCATTCGTCGAGGCGTCGATTCAGGCCCACATAGTGCACATAATACTCGTTGGGACTGACGCAGTTGTCGGTGACGCGCGACTGCAGCACCTGGCCGGCGTGCACGGTGCCATCGGCGCGCCTTATATAGTAGATCTTTTCCGGATTGTCGCTGATATCGAGTTTATCTATCGAGGGCTCACCGTCATCGGTTGTCTCCGTTGCGGTTACCGTTTCGCCCGATGTACTATCCTGCTCCACCAATATGACATCATCATCATCGCTCTCGTCGCTGCTGCTGCTTTCGCTGCTGTCGCTGTCGTCCTCGTCCTCCTCCTCGCCTTTATCCTCATCGCCCTCATCATCGTCGTCGTCTTCGTCGCTGCTGCCGTCCTCCTCATCCTCTTCGTCATCGCCCTCAACGCTGCTGTTGTCCTCCTCGCTGCTGCTCGAGATGCTCTCGAATTCGTCTAGCAGCAGGGGCGGCTGCATTTGCGCCGCAACCCTTTGTTGTTGTCGCTGTCTCTGCTGTTGCTGCAGTTGTTGTTGTTGGCGTTGATGCATTTGTTGCTGTTGCTGCAGCTGTTGGTGTTGTCGTTGCTGTAGTTGTTGTTGTTGTTGCTGCTGTTGCAGTTGTTGCTGTTGCAGTTGTTGCTGTTTCAGTTGTTGCTGTTGCAGTTGTTGCTGTTGCAGTTGTTGCTGTTGCAGTTGTTGTTGTTGCTGCTGTTGTTGTTGTTGCTGCTGCTGTTGTTGTTGGGCCAGTTCTGCGGCGAGACGCTGGTGATCGTCGGCGTGCACGGATATGTAGCGTCCGCGCTTGTAGGGCGGCAGCAGATCGATGGGCTCCTCGCCATCGTCTGTCGGCGATTCGGGCGTTTCGGGCACTTCCGCTGGCGCAACCATTTCCGTTTCCGCTTCCACTTCACCTTCGATCTGCATTTCCGCCACGTCCACTGCCTCCTCGATGCCCGTTGCCGTTGCCATTTCCGCTTCCGCATCCGCTTCCATTTCAGTTATTGGCTGGCCCTCAACCTCCATTGGCTCTTCGCCTTCAGGCAAGGCTTCCGCTACCACCTGTTCAGTTTCCGCTGCTTTGGCTGTCTCCGTACCGGATTCAGCAACGTTTTCCACATTTTCAGCAGTCGGACCGCAGCTGTAGTCATCGTTGCCGGTCAAATCGCTGACATCGACCACGGTGGTGGGCGAAGCCTCGTCGTCCGAGTCATCGCTGGCATCGTCGGAACGTACTGCGGCCGACTCGCCGCTGTGCTCACCGCTGCTTGAACTACTCGCGCTGCTGTTCTCCTCCTCCTCCTCCGACACGGGACTATGGTGAGCGCCCAAGTACGTTTGAGGTCGAGGCGGCATCGGCATCGCCACCGGCACCGGCACTGGGACCGGCACTGGAACCGGCACCGGCACCGTTTCGTCTGTTGTATCACATAGCTCCGATGCGGCACTCGTTTCATGCGACCGATCTGCCCAGCCCTCATCCCCGTCTGAGGGCTCTGTCGAGCCGCTAATGTCCAGGCTAGCATTCAGCTCGGCGGCCGCATCATCTACCGGCGTTCGTGGCGGCTTGGCGCCAATCGCATATGGATTTTCTTCGTCCTCCAATGCGGCACCATATTCACGTTCTTTTAGTTCCTCGGTGGACATTTTAATTAAATGCTTTTCACCGTGAATGTGTCCAATAGCTTAAATGAAGTATTATCCATTTGTTTTGCTACGCAAAAAAAAAAAAAAAACAACACTAATTTTATAGCATAGCGATGGTACTGTACCAAGCCATCGATATATCGCCAACTATCGATTGCAGTTTCAATTAAGTAAGCAACGCACATGTCAATTAAATATGCAAATAAATAACATTCTTATAAAAATTACAATTGAAACGTAATTGTAGTTTATATTTTGAAAGTAATTTGCATTTCTATTGCGCCAAATTTGCGTTTGACATGCGACCTTTGAACAGCAATAACCAGAGCAGTGTTGATCAATGCCAAACACATTTTTGGCGCAAATTTGTACAGCTGCACATGTTAACAAATAGATACACTGCCATAAAAAAATGTGCACGTACGAATAATGATAACTGTATCTATTTATTTATGAGCGCACATTTAACATTTAACAGAATTAACACGTTTTTGACGTTTAAAAAAACAATTTGTACATACAATAGATATAAATATATATATACCTCATACATATGTGGTTAAGTTAATTAGGGACGATTCCTTATAAAATATAGTTTTTTGTTGTTTTGTTTTTTTTTTTTTTATAATTATCACAAAATCAAAGAAATTATATGTTATATTATATCTCAGAAATCACCAGAAAATTCAATGCGTTTTAAATCTTTTAAATGATTCGAAATGGCGAAACTCGTTGCTTTAAATTATTGTCTTAAAAATAGAAATATATCGTTAGTTTAAGGGAGTTCGAACCAGAAGCTGGCGCAATTTCTAGAATAAACCTAGAACAAAAAAAAACTGAATGAGAAGGAAATTACAATTGGTGGATTGTCTGGAAGTTAAACTGCCATGACTTTGTTTACTTCTGTTCTAAATATGTACTTAGTTACTAAATAAATGTGGAAAAATATAACAAAATGCATATATGTTATTGTATAATGTAAATTTCTTAAGTTGAAGCCAAGTGTTTTTGGTTGGAATTCGCATAAATGTCTTGGTTACAATTCCATTAATAGGCTATTTATGATATTAGCCCAATTCAAATGGGATACTTGAGTGTAGATAAATGTCATACATACATACAATGGGGTGCAGTATGTGCGTGCTGTAAACAATTAACAAGTAAAACAAAGAACAGATATCTATATATATATATATATATATATATATATATATATATATATATATACATAGATATGTGTACATATATAGTGGGTAAGGTAAATGCTAAGCCATAGAGGGAACTACTCGTAAGCGTGCCATCGACAAGCTAAGCGCAAATACACTTCAAATTACATTTAAAATAAATAATTAACTAATTTACATTCATATCTTTAGCTGATACATATATCTGTATATACATGTACAAGTGCAACTGCGCGAGAATTATGCCTGCAAACTGGCTCCGCTGGCACCGCTGGCACCACCAGCATGTCCATTGCCGCCCGCATTTGTATCGGGGCTATCGACGTGGATAAAGCGCCGCATGAACTGACTGCATAGATTGTGATAATCAATCGTGACGTTGGATTTGCTGGTGCGCAACAGAATACGGCCAAAGATCGCAGCTGGAGTGATAGGGAATTCAATTAGTTGTTGTTTTAATGCAGCATTTGCCACATTCTGTCAACGTACCGACATTGTTTGCCTCGTAATCGTGGCGTTCGATACCCTCGCGCAGAAACATGCACAGATGCATGAACACATTGCGCTTGGGTGCGCTCAGCAGCGCTATCAGCTCCATAGCCTCCGACTTGCTTCTGCTGTGCAGCAGATCCTCGACAAATGGCTCCAGCAGCGCCTGCTCTGGCAGGTCAAGCAACAACAATAGCGCTTCGGCCGCAGTTTGTGGTGTGCCCGCTGTAAATGCAACACATCAGTTAAGCACAAATCTATCTATGAATATCTATATATATATATATCTATATGAAACTGGAAACATACGAAACTCATCCTCAGACCAGGTGTCCAGCCAGTCACGCACGGCATTGAATTGACTGCTGAGCGGCTGGCGGCGATCATAGCTCTGGAAAATGCCCTTCAGCTGGTCACCTTGCTTGTGCAGATAGTCGATAAGCAGGAAAAATTCACGTGGCATTGTCACACGATACTCGGGCGTCACGTCAACCATCTAGAAAAATGAGTAAAGTATTAGATGGATGGAGCTCAATTCCTTAAGTCGAAACAAATAATATATTATTTAACTTATCAGTGTGGTAAATTTCGATTAATCCGTAAAACACATTTCATATGAACCATTTTTAAAATAGAGTTCAACAAACAAAACGCAAGCAAATCTTATTTTTTGACTATTAAGTTATATGACTTAATATTGACAAGGTCTTAATTGTATGCGGGTTAAATCTATATACTGCCTGGCTCAGAAGCTCGATAAAGAAAGATTGAAACAGTCACAAGTAGACGGATCTAGAATATATATATATATTGTATATGGGGACGGAGATGTTTTCTTCTATGCGTAACACATTTCATGAACAATTTTTAATACCCTCTACAAGAGATGGCCATTGGATATATATTTGTGAAATCTGTAAGAAAAAGTCTACGTAGCTAATAGATGTTTCAAAATGCGCTATAAGGGATATACTCCTACATTCTATCGAGCTGAACTATTGATTAGCTGTTTTCACCCATTTTCCGCGCTAAGAGGTGAATTGAAACTTTGCTTAAAGGCCAATAGAGCTGGAATATCTTAACTGCCCAGCTTCCTATAGGTTTATATTAAAGTTAACAAGGGTTTATAGATTACCAGCTGCTTGATTTCGTCCTGCTTGTACTCGCCGACCGGTCGATTGGTGCGGCACATTGTCTCCATTGATAGACCAAAGCAGCTGGGCTGATATTCGCCCGTGACGGTTATGAATATATCCCGTCCGGATCGGACATGCAGTATAAGTATATCGAAATCGCATTTGCCGGGCGTATTGCAAATCTTATGAAGCAGGCCCGTTATCGAAGTGGGATCGACCAGCATGCGTACGCGTATGCTGCGCGCCGAGTCAATCATTAGGCTGTCCGATTGCGGATCCACATGGAGCCACTTTTCGCATATGTCATTTGGCGAATCCTTGACCTTAAACATAAAGTCCACCTGCTGCGGGCAATTGTTGTACACATTAAAGTCCCGCATGGCCGGCTCATTGAAGCGCACCAGCCCGAACTCAATGATGGTGCGCTCTGTGATGATCTGCGGCTGATTGTCATTCTCACGCTTGTCAACCGCCTTCAGTACCTCGCTCAGCACCAGCTTATATTTGGCCTCGTCGCGCGTCTTAATCTTCACACGGAATATGGCATAGACGGGCTTGTGATCGCTCTGACGTATCTCCATTACACTATTATAGGCCAGCTGCTCGATGCGTTTGCCCTTCCACAGCACGCGATCGCAATAGGCTGGCGCACGCTGTTTCTCGCTCGTGTCATAGGTATCGGTGCCCACATCGTATTTGTATGTGGGTGCAAATTTAATCTCACCCTCCCTATAGCCCTTGAAGCACCTGTCATGGCTCATCTCCGTGCGCAGCTGATCGTACTGTAGCAGCAGCTCAAACGTTTGGGCATCGTTCATCGGGCCAGGCCGCTGTTGTCCAGTCGGTTCCTGTATGCGATAGTTCAGATCGCCCAGCCAGAAAATATGACTGCAATTAAAGGAGCAAGTTAAGAAAGTTTCTCAGCATTACTGATATCCCGAAACCATAAAATATACACACATAATCGACGAGCTGTCGCAAACTTTTAAAGACTTGAAATTTAAAATATATATTCGTCTTTTCCTTACACAGAACAAGTTTACCAGATATTGTCGATATCTTCTCTCAGTTCCACAATATCTATATTGATTTTAAGACCTAGCTTTTTGAGCATAGCTCGAAGATGGTGTATAGATTCTCATAGAGCATACTGATATGAAGAAAGCTTCATTCTTTAGATATCTTCCTTCATATTCCCCCAAAAGTGAAGAAAGCCTCACATTTGAGGGTAAAACCTCGCGATTTGATATGCTCACACTTTCGTTAACCATATTTAAGCCCTCAAAATGTCATAAAGAACGGACAATTATCACCCAAGTTACTCTAGAATGCTTTGCGTCTAGCTTGTGTATTTTATGGCGCTGGGTTCCGGGCATCCGCTAGCTTGTTGCACTTACTCATGATCGTTGATGGTGCGACAGAGCAGGCCATTCTCCTCAAAGCGCATGCCATCCTCAATGGCCTTGTAGTCATCGTTGCGCTCCGCCACGTAGGTCATGTGCGCGGCCAGATGCGAGTTGACGAAGCATATCTTAGCCTCGTTCAGCTGAAAGCTGACGGCAACGCCGCCCTTATTGCCCAGCGCATTGAACATGCCGCGAGCCACAGAGTTCACGCGACAGCGCACAATATGCTGACGCACCTCCTTGCGGACAATAACTGTCAGCATAATGCCAGAGAGACGCACCGATTGCAGCTCCTCATACTCGACACCATCGTGCACGCTCTCCACCATCTTGCGTCTGTGGAAAAAGAGTCAAGAGAGTCAACTGATTAATAGACAGAAATACATATATTCGAAGCATGTCGAACATGTCATTGTAGTACAGGCTAACCCTTGCAACTATTTAAAGGCATATCTATGGATACAACTTTGGAATTCCATCCATGAAGGCCGGAAAATGGATGCAAAACTATTGAAAACTTTTTGTTGTTTTTGTATTCGCTGGGTTTTAGCCCATTTTTAAATGTCAGGTATCCCACTGCCTCAAGTTCTTATGCGCTCAGATCCGATCAGCTTCTAAATCACAAGAAAATGAATCAATTTGTTTCATCAAGAAATAAGTGGAAGAGAATAACACAGGCACTCTCGGATAATGCCAGCCAGTACATACATATATAAAAGCAGACAGATTGACTATCATAAAAACATGGAGCTTATTCCACGTAAAGGGTGGGAAAAGAGTGATAAACTATATAGAACTTAACTTAAAAAAACCGCTCCGATTGGCATTAAAAGCAGAAGATTTCAGGGTTGTGGAAAATGGGAGAGAAAAAGGTCAGTTACATATTGAATAAACGGACTTGGACTAGGACAGCTAACATCTAACAGGAATAGCTCGTTTCATAAACCATGTAATGCCGTACTGCTCACATCTATGACAAGCTGCAGGATTGATAGCCAGTTAAATACAAGAGACGGTCTACATGCTGAGTGAACACTTACATCCATTGCGCTGCATACATTTGCATCTGATTGCCATTGAGCATGGCCTTGGCCGTGGTATCCAGCTCCTGGAGTCCAATGGCATAGATATCGGGCGCCTTCTCGCCGCTTGCCAGCCAAGGGCGCAGCGAATTGTTGTTATCCCAGCAGGGTCTATTATTAACGTTCCATGTGGCGCAGTAGACACTGTGAAGGTGCAAAATGTTAAATGGCATGAATCAGAGGATTGATTTGAAACAATTGTCAGGCACACATACATAATATCCTTGTAGACAATGTATTGGCTTTGGCGCTTCTTTAGCTCCTGCTTGACTTCGCCAATCTCACGGTAATCGTCGAGCCAACGAAAATTGAGCGTCGTTTCCGACGGCAATTCGGCCTCCCACATGGCTTTCTTGCAGGAATTGATTTTCGCACAGAATTCATTAAAATCGACCGCACTCAAGTCCGTTCGTATCGGATGATAGTAGTATTTGCTTGGCCTGTCATCGTCCGTTGACAGATCGAATTGCTGCTCCGATATGGAACCCTTGGTATCTGTAAAGCTTACAACATATGCAAAGTTACTGTGCACGCACACAGGTGTGGTTCGCACCTACCCGTCGTCAATTGAAATGTCTTATTTATTGGAAATACTTTGTTTATTTTCAGCTCATTGCTTGCGGTCAACGGGGTGCGCAGCAGGGAGAACGAGATCAGCGCGTAGGTGCCGCCCGATGCCGAGGAGACCAGCGTTAGCAGACCCTCAAAGTGCTCCTGGCCCCTGATTTGATATGCCTCGAAGATCTGAAAACCGAACAGAAAGCAATTCAAATAATATTCCAATTACTTTTTTTTTATACTCTTTTCAAATTGATTCTGGGCAAAACGTTTGGCAAATTGCTCCAGCAAAAGGTAAACAAAGCCATATTATTGTGCTCAATATTGAACCTACTTAGTTTTGTTTTGTTTGCAAAACAAACAAATGAATATCAATTGAGTATTTATGAATTACATGCTAAGTGTGCGCCCAAAAGCTGCATACCCGGCTTGCGCAAACAACCGGTAAAAAGGTATGCCATTCAGAGTACATAGCAGAGACTAGACTGAGCTTGGCATGGTCACCCTGCCAAAGCTGTGTGCCCAGCTGGTGATACATAAGCAGTACACAAGTGCAAAGGTAACCCATTTTGGCTACATAAGAGTGCATGCATGGTCACCCTGTATATTAAGTTGTGCCCGTCAAATGTGGGGGTAAGCTGTGTGTACCCAGCTGCAGTGTAATAACAGGCGAGGCAAGCCCAGTTAAAGCACAAAATGAGCTGCCCCCATGGCCGACCGCCACATACATAAGTTAATCTTAGCTTTCCTGAAAACGTCAGCTGATTATCGAACCCAAGTAAAATATCATGAATATGAGACAAATGTTATCTATGTACTGTCACCAAACTCCATACACACACACACACACACACACACATGCATGCATGCATATATTTTAACGGGAACAAGGTATCACATAGAAATGTATTGCAAGCCAGCCAAATGCATAAATCGATTAATCACAACGCAACGAGTCAACTTACCAGGTGAACCGTTTCGTCCGCCTTGAAGCGCTGCTGCACAATTGACATTGTTGTTTTCTCTGGCGCCGCAGCTGCAGCTGCGCTCGCATCAGCGCCATTCGGATAGAGGCTGCCGCGTTCCATGGCTTAGCGTTTTTTTTTCTTTCACCGTTTTTTTTTTGGGGCTTGTCCTTGTTTAGCGGCTGTGTTTGTTTTTGTTATTATGGCGTGCTAATCGTCTGGGCGGCGGCACGCAGAATAATACTGAATGGGCGGTAGTTACGATATTATGGTTAATGCTGGAAATTTGTGTTGTTTTTGCTTTGACTGGCTATTTATAGTTAACACAACAGCTCGCATGCCTCTGGCGAGTGACGACACCAGCGTTTTTTTCTTTTTGAGTCTAATGCCGAAACCGAGGTCAAGGAAGCTTTCATGGATGGTTTAAATTTGATTTTTAAAAAGACTTTTTTCACGTGCTGGCTGCTCTTGCGTTTTTATCTTGTATTTGCTTTAACTGCTTTGAGACGGTGGGTGTGGGCGGGTATAGTTGTTTTTTTTTTTGTTTTTCGTTTTACGAAAAGACACACACACACACAGCGCAATCACACTTATTCACAGTCGTAGAACGAAGGGCTATTGGCGATGACGATAATTGTTATCCACCTTTCGGTTTCGGTTGAAATGGTTTTTAAATATAACCGCTACGCACATTACACACTTTATGCCAATTTGTGTGGCATTATCAAATTTGATTTAAGCTTGCGCACAGATAAAACAACAACACTAACAACAACAGCAGCAGCAAAAACAACAACAACAAAAAATAGTGGTATGCACAAACATTCCAAGCGAGCAGCAGCAGCAATAAAACCAACGTCAACAGCTGAAATTTAGCATAGCTTGGCGCAGGGCTGCAACGCAATCAAATGCACTTGTTAACCAACACTGTCAGCTGACAGTGCTGTTAACAGCAACAGCAGCAGCTCTAGCTTTAATTTCGTTACTTGCGCACGCAATTTGTTTTGCGGCTATTTTACGAAAACAAATATGTCACAATTTCAAAAGGAAATCGTCCAGGCGGTTCTCATAGCCGACAACAATGTGTGGAACTTTAAACCGCTATCCGACGAAGGCTCCACGGTGCGTACATATGCATATTACAATATGTTGTTGTGCTTGACTTCGCCACGCACGTTGCTTTAATACATTTGATTTATTTATATGCAGGCGCTGCTGCCGCTGGTGAATGTAAGCATGCTTGATTATGCTTTAATTGCGCTAAATCGCAGCGGCGTCGAGGAGGTATTCGTCTATGCTAGCCTATATCTGCAAGATATACGCGAGCACATCAAGTAAGTACGAAATGATTTATGTTCAGCTGCAATTGGGGTATTCCCGTTTTGTTGCTCAACTTGCAGCGCACAGTTGTGTCCATCTGTTTATAACCAGTTTCTGGATCTAATGCTTATTTATTCCTAACTATATACCTTAGTTTTGCATAAAATTTCTTGGCTAAATGCATTTCTTCGCCAGAGTATTTAGCACAAGTTTAGGTGCTAGGATAGTTTCGATACAACTTGCGTTCTCAATCTTATTCTCCGGGCAATTTCTTCTAGTTTGTTAATATTTATACACGGCTTGCTTTCATTCCCAGACGGGGCATAGCCGCATATGCCTCCTGGTCATTCAAGATGACCGTCCATGTGATTGGCGGCGAGGGCTGTCGCTGCTTTGGCGATGCGATGCGCGATCTGGATGCCAAGGCGCTGATCCGTGGCAATTTCATACTGCTGGGAGCGGACACAGTGACCAATGCGGATCTGCGGCCCGTACTGGAGCAGCACAAGCGCACGGCCAAATTTGATAAGGGCACGGCCGCCACGCTCATATTTAAGGAGTGCGCCAGCGGTGCCGAGCGCACCGGCAACGAGCTGCTGATTGCCGTGGACAAGCAGAATACACGGCTGGTCTATCACCAGCGATTGCGCGCCAATCACAAGGAGTCGCGCTATCAGATACCGCTCGATGTGTTCCTCAGCAATTCGTGCGTTACGCTGCATCACAATCTGCTCGATCCGCAGATTGCAATTGGTTCGCCCTCGATGCTGTCGCTGTTTAGCGATAATTTTGACTTTCAGACGCGCGACGATTTCGTGCGCGGCCTGCTCATCAACGAGGAGCTGCTGGACAGCCGCATCTATGTGACACTGCTGCCGCCGGCACAGTACGCGCACAAGGTGAACAATTGGTTATCCTATCAGCTGGTCAGCCGGGACATTATAAGCCGCTGGGCTCATCCGCTGGTGCCCGACATGAGTGTCTATAATCTGCAGCAGCAGTATGTCTTCTACAAGGATAACATCTACAAGAGTCACGAGGCGAACGTATCCAAGGTGGCGCTGCAGGAGAATGTTGTCATACAGGCGGGCAGCCATGTGGATGCCGGCACCAGCATCAGCTGCAGCGTAATTGGCGCCAATTGTCGCATCGGCAAGAATTGCCAGCTGAACAATGTGTTCCTTATGGCCAATGTGATTATACATGACAATTGCCAGCTGCGGCACTGTGTCATCGGCTCCAATTCGGTTATCCACGAGAATTGCAACATTAGCGCTGGCTGCGTGCTGGGCGCCAAGTGTGTGCTGCCCGCCAACACAAAGCTGGCCAACACGCTGGTCACCAGCTCGCCCAGCACACAGCGCACCGAGGAGCAGGAGCATGGTAGGCAAAACTAGCGCTTGACACTCTTTCACTCAGCCAACTAATTTGCGATCCATTTATTCAGTTGAACTGGAGGCCATTGGACCGTCTGCTTATATTGTCAACGATTTGACAACCGGCGATCCCGATGATTCCGATGCGGAAGACACTTTGCTGCCACAAACAACGACCCTCTGCATACCCAAAATGTGTGAGCTGCAGCAGCTGGCGAACGTGGACAGTGACTGCAGCTCTTCCAGCGAAGATGAGGACGAGGATGAATCACGTGGCGCCACACCGCTGCCCGATGACACCAACAGTACGCATCGATTTGAACTAAACCCAAAAAATGCAATTCTATTTAATTGCATGCTTGTTGCCATTGCAGTCTTTCTATCGGAGGTCATCGATTCGTTGTCACGTGGCTTTCGGGAAAAATCGAATCCAGATTTCCTCATACTCGAGATTAACTCGTCGCGCTATGCGTACAACATGTCACTCAAGGAGGTCAATTTCAATGTCGTCAAAGCTGTCTTCGGCATGCAGTCCATCGTCGAACCGCCCAACAATAATGTGTTGGCGGCCATCAATGCCGTCTTCAAGCAACTGGGACCTGTTGTCTCCAACTATATTAAGAGCGAGGATGCCATGCTGGATTGCCTGAAGGCCTTGGAGGTATTAAACGCGGCTTGGGTTGGGTTCGTCAGGACAGATTCGGCTGTTTCATTTCTGTTTCAACCAAAGGCTCATCAATTTGTCAGATATATATTGGATAGCGTTCCATTTGTCGTTCTTGTTAATGATGTTCCATTGCCTGTGCTTTCGGTGTTTAATTTCCATTTGTTTCATGGCGATCTTTACTCCTGTTCCATTTCTATTTGGCCCAAAGGAATTTAACTCGACAAAGAGGCATATCCTTATTAGCAATCATTTCCATTTGTTCCATTGGAAACGAATTCAACTTAATCTATTTTGTTTCTTTCGGGCAGGACATTTGCGAAGAGAACGAGCTGGTGCGTGAGAAAATCTCTCAGGTAGTGCATTACCTGTACGACAAAGACTTCGTCTCCGAGGATGCCATTCACGCCTGGTACAGCCAACTGGATGTTCAGGAGCACGCAACGCTGCGGCAAAGTCTCGCCAAGCTAGTCGACTGGCTGAACCAATCCAGCGAAGATGATGATGACGGAGACGATGATGATGATGATGATGATGAATAGACCAGCTGACACAACTGTGTTCCTTTACATAGAATGAAATAAACTATTTAAATACGATTTGCGTTTATTTGTTACAACATTTTTATTGCGACACACTCAAGAATTTTGGATTTAAATTGTAGTAGAAATGTTGTGTGAACTACATAAAACACAATTTTAGTTTTTTTTTGTAAACAAAAAAATAGGCCCTATTTAAGTCGAAAGAATTGTTTGCAATTTAAACATATTTCAATTGTTAACAGAGAAATTTATGTGGATGCTATCCAATAATATATAAATTTTGATTTACAATTGAAATATATGTGTATATATATATATTTATTTAGACATATATATATACGATGTATATATAACAAAGGAGCGTTTCATCAATAATCGCTTACAATTGACCGTAACGCCCTAAATCGATATACAATTTGTATATTAGCAATCGAAATAGAAAAATTGATTAATATTAATAATAAAAAAAAAAAAAACAACGTTATATCTATATAAAATATATGACGCTGCATAACGTAAGCTTCACTTGCTGGGGTGGGAGGGGGGCTGTTAAGAATTGTAAGTATCTAAGGCTTAACTCAAGTGCATATTACTAGGTCTCGTTACTCGCTGCCCATTACTCGCGGCTCTTTACTCGCTACTCTTTACTCGTTGCCCATTGCTAGCAACTTAACACGCTACTCTTTAATCGTTACTCGTTGCTCGTTACTAGCAACTTTATTCGCTACTTTTTACTCGTTACTAGCAACTGTACCCCTTGCTCGTTCCTCGCTACTCGTTACTAGCAACTTTACTCGCTACTTGCTTCTCGCTGTTCGCTACTTTTCATATTGGAACTCTTGCGAGTCAGACTCGTCGCCAGCAGCCAGCACCTTAATGACAGCGCCTTCTGTCTTATCCTCATCCTTTTCGTCATGCGACTGACTCTCATCTTCTGACTCCTTCATGGATTCGATGGTTATTTGCGTATCCTCGGCACAATCATCGGCATTTGTGGCATCCACCTCAGCTGCTGCTGTTTTCTCTGGCTTATCCACCGCATCCGAGTCATCGGCATCTGCATCTGCATCTGCATCTGCATCTCCATCGGCATCCGCATCTCTATCCGCATCTACATCTGCATCTCCATCCGCGTCGGCATCAGCATCAGCATCTGCATCGGCATCTGCATCATCTTCATCGTCATTTTGTTTTTTCTCCTCGTCGGCCTTGGTCTCATCTTCTTGTTCACTGTCCACATCCATGGGCTCCACATCGGACTCAACTAATTGCTTAGATTTCTCGCGTTTCTCTTTCGCTTCATCCAAACTCTGCTCTGGCTTATCCTTGTCCATTGCCGGAGCAGCAGCTGATGGTGTACGTTTTGTGTTAGTCGCTTTGCCCGCTTCGGATTTGGCTGACTTTGGTGATTTAGCGGCGGATGCCTGGCTGAAGCTGCGCTCCTCAATGTTCCGATTGATGTCCAGAGCAATATACTCGAGTCGCAGCTGCACGCTCTTCTGGAACACCTCACTGTTGGCGCTGGACACAAGATTGCTGCGCACCTCCTCGATGCAGCCCTCGAGCACCTTGTTCACCTCGCCCGCCTCCCAATCGCTATCCAGATTCTGGGTAACAATCAGCAGCGTGGTCAAATTCTTGAGCAGCGTGACCATCCGTTCACTTTTCACAACGCCCTTGTTCATCTCGTCGACGGTTTGGCTGGCCTTGGCGCGACATTCCTCGCGCAACAGCGTCGGAGATATCATGGCCTGGACATTGGGATTGCGGGTGAGGCTGCTGGACAGCTCCTGCACCTTGGTCAGCTCGTACATGAGATCGCCATTGAGCCGTTCGATAAATATAATGTTGGAGGCATAGCGACGCTGGAAATCATCGCGGAATTGACGGCGACTATGGTCGGCGACCTCCTCCTGGCCCATCAGCTCGCCCATGGCCAGCTCGGCGGTGTCGTTCATTTTGCTCAGCCGCTGTATCTTTTCCTCCTTCAGCGCAATATAGTTCTGCAGCAAGACCAAATGCTCGAGCAGCTTCATAGGATAGCCATGATGTCGCACCAGCTGCATTCTCATCGGACTCTCACCGATGGCATCCTGTCCCAGCAGCGGATCACTCTTGTTCAATTTCATGCTGAGCGCATTCCGTGCCGCCGCATTGTTGTTGGCCAGATGCTTTTGCGGCGTCGTCGTCGCCGGATTGTTGCTGTTCTGGTTGCTGCCGGCGGCGACAAGTGGATGACGTTTGCCCTGAAAGCTGCTCGCCAGGTTCGTGGTGAAGCCCAAATTGGTGGTGTAGCCCATGTTGTTGGTCTGATAGATGCTCATCAAGTTGGGCCGAAAGTCTTTGGTGAAGCTGTGCAGCGGCAGCATCTCGTGAAAGTTCTCGGACACAATCTCATAGTCCGGTATCGACTGTGTGCCCAGGCCGGGTCGCTCGAACGTGACACGATACATGGCATTCAGTGAATCATAGGCGGCCACTGTGCCCGCAAAGATGCCGTCCTGCGGCGCACGCAAACGTGCCGTCACCTTGGTGCCCAATGGCAGCGGCATCGGTATCTTTTCGGGCATATCTGCCAGTAGCAGCGTGTCCTTGAGCTCGCCGGGCTTGCGGCACTGCAGCGTGCGCATCAGCTGACGCTTCCGCTCCAGCTCGCGCCGCTCCTCATGAAAGAAGGCGGCCGAACAGCGTCGCGGTCGACCCATGCGTCGCCTGATGTTCACCCATTCGTGGCGATTCAATTTCCGTGTGCCGAGACGCGGCGCCAGCTCATTAACATGATTCATGAAATCGTATTTGCAATCGAAGAGCGGCTTGTCGATGTACGAGTAGAACCATTCGGCAATGGCCCATTTGTGCGCCTTTGGCAGCTTGAGCAGATTGCGCAGGCGCAGCCCAATCGATTGGCCCAAACGTTTGTTGGCCAGCGCCTGGGCCTCCGCTTTGCGTACGGCTTCCTCGGCAGCGGCAGCGGCCGCAGCAGCTGCGGCGCCCTTCGTGCCACTCGTGGCGCCACGACCAGGTCGCAGATGACCCGCCAGCTGCGGAAGCTGCTGCTGCGTATGCTGCTGCTGATGCTGCTGCTGTTGTGCCTTGCTGGCGGATGTTGGTGTCGTCGGCAGCTTGGCCGGCGTCTTCTTTTGCTTGCCCGCGGATGTGGGCGTGTCCGAGGCGGCCGCATCTGCAGCTGAGTTGGATGTGGAGGCGCCATTGTTGCTATCATTGGAGCGCATATAGCGTGAGACGACGCCCTTGCGTTTCTTTAGCACCTTGGAGGGCGTGGTCAGCAGCTTGCTGGGACTGTCGCCGGAGCCGCGCGCCGAACCCTTTTTGGGCGCCAGACTGACGCGCAACGGCTTATCATCATTGATGATGTTCTCGTCGTAGAAGAGCGGATTGGGCCTGCGTATGCGGGCGGGCATGCCGCGTGCGTTCAGCGTTAGGATGGGCGCCTTTTGGGTCTTCGGTTTTGGCGGCGGAGCGCTGCCCACGCGCTGCAGCCCGAGCGTGGCCAGGCTGAAGGCAGGCGGCTCCACTTGCTCATCGGGATCGCTTGCCTCATTGCTGTCCGGCTCCGGTTCCGGCTCTGGCTCCTCCTCCTCTTCCTCATCATCCTCCTCGGCGTCATCCACGTCCTCAGTGTCCAGATCATGGTCGACGGGCTCGGCATCCTCATCTTCGATATCCTCGTCCAGTCCGTGCTCGTGCTTTTGCTCAGTTTCGCTCGTTTTCACGGCTTTGCTTTGGTTTAACGGCTGCGTTGCCTTGTTGTTTCCCGCTTCCATCATCTCATCCTCGTCGTTGGAGACGCGCGCGATCTTGCGCAACGCGGCGGCTGCCTTCCGGGGCCTACCCCGTTGGCCGGTGCTTCTGGTCTCCGTTTCGGGCATTTTCGCCAGCTGTAAAATTTTAAAAGCCCTTGATTAGCCATTCCTTATAAATTGAAACCTATTCAACAGCCAGTCGAACTGATCCGACCAGGAGCTACCCTGTGTCCAGCTGTCCTTACAAACATGCTACCTTCCCCCTAGAAGATACTCACACACACACACACACACACACACACACACACACACAAGCTCAACTGTGTTTCCTCTTCCCTTAGCAAACCGTCAAGGAAAACGCGTTCTTGTTTAGCTTCGGAGCTTGTTTTCCGATCTTTACAAAATTTTCGCACTTAAAACTGTGATTTACAAAAATTTGCTTATACGGAAGCATACAGCTCTGCCTCTTTATGGGCTTCTTCTACTCTGCTTTTAATATATGTATCCTATCTGGAATGAGTTTAGCTTCGATAAAACTGAATAATTGGGCAAAGATTTGTATACCTTCATCTATATTATGATAAAACACTTTTGATCACATATTAAGCAGAAAAGATAAGGTCTGATGAGTTAAACAATGCCCTATGAGATAGAGAGAGAAAGAGAGAGAGAGAGAGAGAGAGAGAGAAAGGCAGAGTAGAGGGAGAGAGCGATATAAATATGAAATATTTTGTTCTTTTCTTAAAAAACAAAAGCATTTTTGACTAAAAACTATATCTCTGACAGATCGTAGCTATATGTATATATAAGATCTGACTTGTAAAAAAGTGTTTAAAATGCAGCTAAGCCTAGTTTTATAAACAAGACATGGATATAGAAAGAGACAATAGTTGATGGAAGACATAACCCAGCTTGAAATACCAGATAAATAATAGTTATAATCTTTGTTAAAATATTTAAAAATAAATTCCTTGAACTTTCCTTAAGCAAAAAACACTTCACAAATTGTCGCAATTTCTACATTCAAACATTTGGGATATTCCCTTAAGAACTAATTAAAATTTAATAACAAACACAACGCAATTAATTTATGTTTCGTTTGACTTTATTTCTTGCATGTCTATATATATATATATATATATTTTATTAATTTTTTATGTTTATTTTTTCGTTCATTTTTTCATTTTGCGTAATACTTTGATTGAAGGACCTCGAATATACACATACATACACATATTCGTAATTCAAATTAAGCACAAATACAATTTATTTCATTTTTCATTTGTCATAATCTGTCGTATATATTTATATATATCTTTGTGTAGTAGTGTGTGTGTGTGTGTGTGTTTAGCCTATACAAAACATACAGATATAAATACAGATAAGGGACTAACACAATTGCGTGCGTGTGTGTGTGTAATATTGCTAAGCTTTTTTTTTTGCATTTAATTGTTCTCTTAAATTGAATTCAAGTTTAACTTTAGAGTTTGCTAATTGCAAAATGAATAACAAACAAATAGATATATATATATATTAAGCCGAAAAAGTAGTAACTTTTTTAAATTTTTAACTTAATTTATATAAAAACAAAAAGTGTGTTTATTTTTTTTAATTGTTCTTAACTATTTTTATGTTTTTTTTTCTTTCTTTCTTTATAAAGTAGCAACTTTGCGCAATACATGTATTTTGTTGTTGTTTTTTAATAGTTGTAGATAGATAATAACAATACATTAGGTTTAACAAATATCAATATCAATAATAATATTAATTATAATAATCATAATAGTAATAATTACAATAGTAAGTAGTAATAACAGCATTCATTCTTTGTTTGTATTGGTTGGAGTTTCTTTTTTTTTTTTTTTTTTTTTGCTTTAGTTTTCAATTCCATTTTGTTTAAACAAATGTAGTTGTGTTTTTGTTAAGTTGCTTTCGGTCGCATTTTGTAGTATTTTTTTTTTTTGCTTTTAATAATTTATAGTTTTTTTTTTGTGTTTCTTTTATATGTATATATTTTTCTTTAACAAAACAAATAGCATTTAGCTTCTCTTAGAACTACAGAATACACGCATTACATAAATATTAAACAGCGAAGTTCTCAACTGCCGAAAACCAAAACGATTTGCGCATATAAAATAATATATTTAAAAAAAAAAAATATGGTAAAAGATAAAAAGAAAATTAACTTAAAACAAAAAAAAAAGTAATTTCGAAGGGAGTACCCTCAATAATATGCATTGGGCAAATTGTTTTGGTTATCGAAAGTCTGTTTCGGGCGCTGTTTGAATTAGTTTTTCTTCTATTTTGTTTTTGTTTTTTGGTTTCTTAAACAATGCCAGGAAAAAACGTTTTAAAATCGCACAAAATACAATTAAAATACATATGTATACAAATACAAATATTTATATATATTATACATAATAAATAACAGTTGGTTTTATTTTCTCATATTGGGTTTGCCTGTTTTTTTATTGACTTTTTATTGTTTACTATTTATTTGTTGTCTATTTATTGT
This sequence comes from Drosophila novamexicana, assembly GCF_003285875.2. NCBI lineage: Eukaryota > Metazoa > Arthropoda > Insecta > Diptera > Drosophilidae > Drosophila > Drosophila novamexicana. Next base: position 1,300,812 of record NW_020824847.1, read on the forward strand.
TTTAGTTGATGATCGTGTCGCTCGCTTTTGAAGCCCGCGTTGTTGATTGCCTAAATAGTATGCAGCTCGGCTGCTCAGTATGTGGCCTAACGACGTTGACTCCGCTCTATTCTTGGGACTATCGATGGGCGTTTATCGATAAATCAATAACGATGAATGTTGATCGACGAATTGATAGCAATAAAATGTTGATCGATAGAACGATAACGATGAATGTTGATCGACGAATGGATACCAATAAATGTTGATCGATAGATCGATAACAATCAATGTTAATCGATAAATCCACAAAATTACATGTTGATCGATGAATTGATAACAATAAACGTTGATCGATAATACCTAATGTTGCTCGATAAATCGATAATCCTTAATATGTCGATCGATAAATCGATAACGATAGATGTATGCAAGTGAATATTATCGATAAATCGCTATCGATAGTCGTTGAAATGAAACTCGTTGTTAATCGTTCGCTTGAAATTTTAAACATTGAATCGCGTCTCAGAGCCATCCGCCAGCATAAGCGTCACGGTGCGATTGTTAATCCAGACCAGCTTGGCCAGTCGCATCGGATTCAGCCGCGACACATCCGGTATGGGCGCCGTTGAGTAGCCCTTGGTGCAGCGCGTCTGCGACTGGCCCAGACCGAACATGCCGGTGCTCGTCTGCCAGAAGGACAAACGATTCTCGGTACACGAATAAGATACCAAATATTTGCCATCGGGCGAGAAGGCCAACGAGGTGATCGGATGCGTATGGGCGGGTATCATTTGGCATTTATTCTGCCTCAGCTCGTAGATGGCCAAATTGCCGCTATTGGCGCCGACGGCAATGCGTCGTGTTTGGGCGCAATGCGAGATTTGGTTGAATTTACAGATGGCCGGGCACAGCTCGGCCAGGCCGCGACTCTTCAGCTCATTGCTGTCGACGCAGTGCAACGCAATATCCATGACCTCGACCAGCAGTCCAGCAATCTCCGATTGCATTTTATCAATTAGCATCTCCACGCATTGCAATATCTCGCTCTTGGCCTTGTACAGCACAGACTGGGTCAACGGCGTATTGATCGATTGGGCATTCTGCTGCATCGTATTGTAGCGTGCCACCTCCCGGGCCATGGTCGTGATGAAGGCCGCCGGCCGTGCCGTAGCGATTAGCCGGAGTGCGTGACGCGCCGTGCGACAGGCATCCGCTTGCGGTGTCAATGGCAATTTGTAATTTAAGTTGGGCACCTCCTTGCCCTCGCACGAGATCTCCAGCAGGCCGAGCAGCACCTTGGACACGTCCAGATAGGGCTCCCAGACGGTAAAGCCGCGGCCCAACAGATCGATGGCCGCACGACGCAGCGGCGTATACTGCGGCAGCTTGGGCGATGGCGGCGCGTACAGCAGATGGGCCAGCGCCATGGAGGTGAGACGGGCCAGATTGTTGGCAATGCCGAAGCCCTCGACCACGGAGGATTTGCGACGCTCGTTGGCATGGCCCAGACTGATGCTGCCCCGATGATTCGGCGACTCCTGCGATATATCCTGACCGAATTCGGCGCCAATGACGCCCAGCAGTATGACGGCGGTGGTCTGTTTGCGCTTCAGCTCCGACAGACTGGACGGCTTGCGTATGATCTCCTCCTCCTCCTCCTCATAGTCCTCATCCTGCTGATCGCCGGAGCCGCCAATGCCAACGCCTGCGCCGCCAGCAATCACCTGGCCGCCCGACAATGAGCTGCCGCCGTTGCCCACCAGAGAGTTGGGACCGCCAGCACCACCAGAACCACCGCCAGCACCACCGGAGCCACCTCCGCCAGAGCCGCCACCCGCCTGACTATTCGCCATCTGCTGGGCGCCGACAATGGGCTCGGTGTGCGTATAGAGTGGCAAATACTGTGCCCAGCTCTCGACGAGCTGTTTGCGTCCCTTCTTGCCCATGCGGGTGAGTTCGCCGAGCAGTATCTGTTGCGCTGCTTCGCGTATCTCGATGCAATGATGCTGCCAGCGCTTGACCATCATTTCGACCTGTGGACGCTTGAATTTCTTGGGCTCGAGCGCCTCGATTTTGTCGGGCAAGAGGAAGCAATGGTGTGTGGACAGCAGGCTCCAGCCCTGCTTGATCTGTGAGGTGTGATGGGCGAGCAGCTCCTCGCGCTCCTCCTCGCTGTTCAGCGTGGAGTCGGCACGCTGGGCCAAACGCTGCAGCTTCTTGTGCTTCTCGCTGTCTGGCAGAAATGAGGCGGCGCTCATGGACATCAGCGTATTGGACATGGCGACCAGTGCCAGTATGTGATTCGATGTCAATGTGGTGCTTAGTTCCCAGTGCAGACGGGATGTAAAAATGGCCGTCAAGTGCTCCAGACGCTGCAGTTCCTCGGGCAGCGGACGCTTCTTGGAGCTGGAGGGTTGCTGGAGCAGTCCCGGCGGTATGGCATAGTTATTCTGCCAGGTGGGCAGCAGCAGGGACATGTAGCCCGCCTTGGAGAGCACACCGTACGAGATGGGCACAATGGGACGCAGCAGACCCAGCTGGGATTCGCATACCTTATCCAGATGCGGATCGAGGCCCCAGGAGTGCAGCAGCGAGAGCAGAAGCTGTGCCACTTCCATGACATGCGTCACCTCCATTTTGGATGCAATCTTACTCCTTAGATCTTGCGGCTGCTCCTCGTGCGATTCAACGGCCTTCTGCAGGCTCTCCACCTTGGCCTGCACCTTCTTCTCGACAATTTCCGTCTTCTCTTTGAACTTCTGCACCAGTCCGTGCTTGTCCTTGTCCTTGAGTATCTTCTCCACATCGACGGCCTTGTTCTTGACCTTGCTGAAGAAGTCACCGATCTTTTTGCTCGCATCAATGTGCATCGATTTGCCATCCTTGGGATGCTGCAGATGCACACCGAGCGCCTCCAAGGCGGCGGGCGACATCTGTGCATATTCCTCGCTGTGCAGCTCGAATATCAGGCCCTCGATATCGAAGAAGAGTATGTGACTCTCGGCATCCTTGGGATTGGTACGCAAACCCTGTATGACCAGCGGATTGCTGCGATGCTTCATCAATAAATCAATGTTGCCCTGATTGTGGCCCTGCAGCTGCTGCAGCTGATGGATGCCGCGCTGTGTGGCATGCCGTATGGCGTTCATGTTGCGCGACTTGAGTCCCCTAAAGAAATGCACCGCCGGATTGGCCATGCCCATCTCACTGGCCGAATTGGCAGCACCGCTGCCCGAATTGCCGCCACCGGTGCCGCCCTCGTCCAGAGCCTGCTCATCGCAGGCAGAGAGCACCTCCTCGGCGAGCATGCCATGGAGCACACGATCCAAGTGACCCGTTTCCATTTGCCAAACATAGACACTGCCATCAGAGCAGCCGACAATGAGAAAATCATCGAGTGGACGCCATTTGATGGTCACAACCGGAAACAGATGGCGACTCGCTAGCGTAACGCATTTGCGCTCCTGCAAACTAACCAGGGTGACCGAATGATCGGAGGCCACCGAGCAAATGCATTTAAGTATACGCGGACTACAGCTCTCCGGCGGCACGAGCAGCTGTGTTATCTCACCGGCATGCACACAGAACCGATGCAACAGACTGCCGCTGTACAAATCCCATAAGCACACGGCGAAATCAATGCCGCCGGAGAGCAGATGGGATTTCTCGTAGCGCGGATGCACCATGGACGGGCACAGCAAGCAATTGACGCGTCCGCGATGCCCATACAGTATCTGATGCGAGGGCCAATCACTGAAGTTCTGCTTAATCCCGACGAGCAGCTGCATCATAACCGTCTGTGTTGCCGGCACAATCACAATGCTGCCATCTTCGCGTCCGATGACCAAACGGCTCTGCTGTGGCAAATAAATGCTGGATGTCAGCTTCACCGGCGACTCCGTGATGCGCGACAGCTGGTCGAGTATGCCCACCGGCGGTGGATCCATAATCGACCAGGCCTCCACCAGCGAAGTGCAGACATGCGGCTTCTGTATGCGAGGCGGCATTTGCTTGGCCTGCAATATGCTAATGTTATCCAATGGCACCTCCGGCACATTCCATACCGATATATAGCCCTCGGAGTCGCCGCGCAACAGAAAATGTGTCTGCTGGCCCATCAACAGCTTCATGGCCGGCGGGCACGAGAGCACCTTGTCGCCGGCATGCTGCAGCACATAGTACAGATAGGGTGCATCGCGTACGACGCTCTTGGAATGGAACTCCTTGTTATCGGGTATACAATTTGCGGGTAACTTATACAAATATCCCTTGCCCTCATCCGTCCAGAGCATAACACGATCCGAGGTGATAAAATCGCCGCCCTGCCAACGTTCCCGAGCCGGGGCTATTACCGAGCAGAGCACGGTAAAGTCGCCGGCATCGTAGATCTGCCAGTATTTGGTGCAAACCAGGAGCACAGTGCGCTGATTCTGTGCACAACAGTTCATGGTGATGGCATTCAGGCAACGTATCTCCTTCGACTCGTTCTCGTAGATGGGCTCCGCGTGCTTGTTCTCGTTGCCCGTCAATGTCCAGACTTTGACGGTGCCGGTGGTCGTGATGGCCAGCACGACATCATCTTTGCGGCGCATCGGACGCAGCACATGTATGGCAGATATCCAATCGGGCTTCACCTTGGAGCTGAGCACATAGATCACCTCCAGGCTAAACGGATCCATGACCATAATCTCGGCATAATAGCCAATGCAGAAGAGACGCACATCCTCGCTGTTTGCGGTATGATAGCTTTGGATTTGTGTATGCACCTGGGGCAGCTTGACAGCCTCGGTGCACTTGCCATCGATCAGATCCCAGGTGCACATCTCACCGTTCTCCGATGAACTGACTAGAAAATTATTCTCCGGCAGCAGCGAGGCGCGCACCAGGCACAGCACTGGCGCCGAGTGGCCAACGAGCAGGCAGCGTGGTGACATCTTTAATGTGGCTGGCTCCACTTGCCACAGGCAGATCTGTCCATCGTAGCAGCCGGTGACCAGTGTGCATTGATCGTCCGACAGAAAGACGCTCGATATGCAGTGCGTGGGCGCTGTCGGACCCCATAGCACCACAGGCACAACCAGATTCGTACTCACCATGGTTTTATGGTACAAACACGAGACCAAACCACGACACCAACTCCGTCTCCAACTCCTCCTCCTCTTATGCTGACTATGTTCGCTTTATGCTGTGCGTGTGTATCTGTGGGCAAATATCGTTTTCGCCTTGTTCTTGTTGTTGTTGTTCTCTGTAAGAATTTATTAGTAAACATTGGACCACAACGTTGCTTGGCGGGGCTACACACTCGAGTGTGTGTGTGTGTGTGCGTGTGTAAACATACAGTGAAAAATTCTGATAGTGCACCAAATCGATTTTCATTTGACCTACGTATTTCGTTTAAGCTCATCTTGAAAGTGATTTGGAATTGAAGAAAGTTCTGACAAGGTTTCAATGGAAGCCGAGTGTAAGCTTTCTTCTTTAGGCTCTTCGGCGTTTCGTTTTGCATTGTTTCTGAATTGGAAAACTACAATTTCTCTGGGGCAAAGAGAAGAATCGAGTGGAATGTTAGCTGATAATGCGATACCTGATAACAATTTAAGTTGTTTTAACTGAAGCTTATCTCGAGAACAAAAATAACAATAACATAGACAAGTTTATGCTGCCAGTAGAATCTTTACGGATGCGAAACAAAGAGAAAATAGACACACAAAAAAAAAAATATCATAGCGAATATGGCATGAATATTACATAACAATTTTCATGACCAGCTAAGCTGGCAGCAGAATGTTTACGGATGCGACACAAAAAGGAAGATATTAATAAGCTGCGCTGCCAGCGAAATGTTTACGGATGCGGCACAAAGAAGACGGAACAATAAACGGCATATGGAAAGTGAGTCATGTGGCCGCCCTTTAAGCTGGAATTGAAATAACACATTTTTTACACACACTCATTTCAGCCAAAGTGACTATAAAATAGTAAAAGCATTCAAATTAAGCCGTTTGTTTTATATGAAACAATTTAACTGTAGACGCAGCAACATATGTTTTAGTTTAAGCGAGAGTGCACCATAAAGATACATTACTGTAAAGACTTAGGAGAGATTGCAAAGTCAGCGTATTGAATATCAAAAGATAAACACGGCACGCACACACCCACACAGACACACATACAGGCACGCAAACAAACAAAATTGTGTTATACAATTGAGGCGCTGGAGACAACCTTGCGGGTAAAAAAAAAAATACCTCCCTCGCAACGCCACCCACCCTGGGCAAACAATATGTGACCAGGATGAAGAAAATAAAGAAAAAGTAAGAAAAACAACTGCGTTTCGAGTTAATTTCTAGACAATAAAGACAATATATACACATATGTATGTGCACAAGACAACAGAGTAGCGCAAGTAAATGGCAAGTGTGGCCGGACAAACAAATGGATGGATGGACAGCCTAGCCAGACTGTCACATATATACATATGTATGTACGTCACCAGCAGCAGCAGCAGCAGACGCGCGCGCAGGCAATTAGCTGCAGTAACTGAGACAATATGGCAACTACATATGCTAACTGGACACCACAGATGGAGCAGAGCCGCTCATCAAATTCTATAACATGCTAAATTAATTGGAGATGACGACGCGTGCGTTGTGCATTTTGGGCTTGAAAAATGATTAAAATGGGCTGCCCAATTGGGTTGCAAACACACACACACACACACAAGCACACAGAAGTGTAGACCCGCCAATAAATAGTAATTGTAGATAACTTAGCATTTAGCTAACATTTTGCTGTTGTTGTTGTTGTTGCTGCTGCTGTTTCCGTATTGGTTGGCGCGTGATGGCCTCCTCTCCCACTCCACTCGTTTCGCTTGGGTGTTTTTGTTGCTTTGTGTTATTTTTTATTTTTTTTGTTTGCAGGGCCTGCTATTGATCCTGATCCGAGTACTGCTGCTGCATTTTTGGCGTTGCGAATAACTGTTGGCTACCACGCAGCGCAGTTATGGAATGTCGTCGTCGTCGTCGTCAACTCACGATTCTAATTTGAATACACTCTGTCGATTGTTATATTTTTTATATTTTTTTTACTGCTGGGCCCCGTGTGTGGCTGTCGCTATCCGTTCAATTACAACACACACACACATATATATATATATATATATATATATACACTGTTGTTGTTGCTCTTTATGTTATTGCTATCGCGATTAGCGATTTTTCTCATATGTATTTATACTATTTTGCCCATTGGGGGTTTTCGCAGCTATATTATAACACTTTCATACAAATTGTTGTTGTACTGTTTCGACTCAAGGCATATACATAGATATCCGTTCACTTTAACTATCACTTGGTTTTCACTTTGTATATTCTATATGTTTTTTTCTATTTTTTTTTTATTTTTTTTATTTATTTTCTATTTTTTTATTTTGGTGCACACGAAAATCTGCTGAGCACAGGAAAAAGCAATGAAGATATCGACCGTAGGCTAAAAATTGTCGATAAATTGCTAGAGTTGTCACAACGCCCAACGACACGATACATTCATGCAATTTTTAATTGGGTGACAACTCTGCACAACAATTTTGATATTTTGCTTAAATGTCATTGTTTTTTAGCGTTTTTTATTGTTTCAACGCACATTTCGAACCGATGAAATGCTTAAAATACATTTAATGCAAGTTTTGCGTACTCTTGCGACCTTGACTGAACTTTTTACACATGCTTGAAACGTAATGTCGTTACCTATTGTCCAACGGACAACGCAGTCAACAATGTACATGCGCTTGTCAAACAAGAATTAATTCATTTTGAGCATACTTATCATATATTTCGAATAGCATAAGTGTTTGCTGCAATTTGCTAGTCTAGATTACTTAAAACACATTTTGAAATATGGAAGCACATATGTAAATAAACAAACACACGCTTGTCAACATGAAGGTAGCTGTTGCTGTTGCTTTCTTTTGTATTATTAACGATTTAATCACAATGGAATTGTAAACGATAAACAGAACTGTGTACTTACCGTCTAAAAATGTTTTGTTTTGTTTGTTTTTAACTTTTGCTGCACGTTCTTTTAAATTTACGACAAAATGCTCTTGACACACACTCTTTTGAATGGCGGCTAGAAAAGAAAACCAGCGATGAGTGTTATGCTGTAGGGTTGCTTAACGTATATACATCGATTAATCGAAAATTTTAAATCTTTGATAGCCCAGATTTGTCAATATCTTTTCAACAGATTGATATTGTAGGCCATAAATTTAACCATAAATAAATCATTAACATAAAAAACGGGCAATAACAATATTGAAATTTTTAACCAGAAATGAAATAATATTGTATATTTGGTTTCTGTAAACAACACCTGTGTCGCAAACTTTTTTTATAGAATCCTTTTGGGTAAACGACATGTTATATTGCGAACTGTACGAATATTAAATATGATATTTGTGATTTGCTACGCTCCGTACGTAAAAAGCTTTTTAATTTAGCAATTCTGTTTGTCCTCGACTCCAATTAGCATACTGTAACCACTTATCGAACTTATTCGAGTCTGGTAGCACCACAGTGAGGAGCGGCTCTGTTAAGTGGGGAGCAGCTCTGTTAAGTGAAAATAAATAACAAATGCGGCGGCTGTTACAAAATAGCAATGGACAATTATTTGTCACCCAAATTGTGTCCAGGCATGCAAGCAGCAGTGGCGCTACCACCCACGTCCACAAGCCACAAAAGGAGCCGCGAAAACAACAGCAACAGCAGCCTAAGGCCACAACAACACAAACAACAGAAGCGGTCAGCAGAGAAGATAAATTTGGTGCCAAATATTGCATGGGCCTGGTGGAGTAAGTAAAGCCACATGGCGCATTGCCTGCAACACTACTTAATGTTTCTACATAAAATCGGCACAGAAAATTCGATTATGAGAACTATTTGACTACTCTGCTACTGCCAAAGGAGCTGCGTCCCGCGGCATTTGCACTTCGCGCCTTCAATGTGGAGGTCTCCCGCGCCGTGGGCGCCCAGGTAAGTGTACAGAATATGACGCACATTACACACAGTATATAAACGTAATTGAGTGCTTGCAGCTGAGCGAGCCACAAATAGCTAAATTGCGGCTTAAGTTTTGGTACGATTCCATAGACAAGTGCTTCGAGCCCAAGACGAGTAATTCCTATGTCAAGGATCAGCCCGTGCTGCGCGAACTGCGACGCACGGTGGGCACAACCAAGCTGAACAAGCTATATTTACGCCGGCTGGTTACCGCACGCGAGCGTGCGCCCAATCAAGCATTCGAGACGATACGCGAGCTGGAGGACTATGCCGATCAGACGTGCTCATCTCTGCTGCATCTGCTAGTGCAGCTGAGCGGCATACAGGATATACAAGTGGATCATGCTGCCTCGCATTTGGGCAAGGCACAGGGCATTTCGATGCTGTTGCGTGCCATACCGCATGCCGGACGCCAGCAAGCGGTTTGTGTGCCGCTCGAGGTGCTGGTGCGGCATGGCGTCAGTCAAGAGCGTATCCTGCGCAGCCAGCGTGATGACAAGGGCGTCGAGGAGTGCATCTTCGAGGTGGCGAGTGCGGCCAATGCACATTTAAAACTGACGCGGCAGCTGTTGCCGCAAATGCCGCGGCTTGTGCGCAAGATATTTCTGCCAGCCGTGCCCACAGAGGGCTACTTGGAGCGCTTGCGCCGGGCGCGCTTTCAGTAAGTGAGAACAAAAAAACAATTTAAATATCAATTTAAACGTTTTCACTCTGCATAATTTCAGGCTTACGCATCCCAGTTGCATTAAGCGGGACACTATGTTGCCGGCGCGTCTCTTCTGGAAAACGCTGTTCAACAAATACTGAAATTGAAATTATCATTAGTGTACGGACTGTTGAAATTTGTTAATTATTAAAATCAATTACCTAAAAAGAATTCATTGAATCTGTTACCAGAGGATCGATAACAGAATCGATGCCCAACACTGGCGCACAGTGTGTATCGATGCTTTGTAGTTGCTGCTGTTTCTTGAAAGTAGCGCGTTGTGGATTTTTTTTTTTAGTTTTTAGTGTTAGAGCAAAGAATCAAAATAAAACATATGAAATGTGTCGCAAATTTTAAATGAATGTTTCTTACAAATTAATATTAATGTACCCATTGTGTGTTATTGCAATTATTTGCAAACGGAGCCGTGCGCCAGGCGCACTTCGAATTCCAAGCACCGTTCTAAGTCTAAATGAACCAAGCAACAAAAATAATTAAATTTTGTATTCATATCAACATTTTATGGTAAGTTCAAATTAATACAAATTAGAATTTGTTTTTGTTCAGGCCCAACTATTATTGAATACACGCCATTTTTTTTTTCCAGTACATGCAAATGCAATAAGAATTTTTTTTTGCCGCTCTCTATGTTTCGTTGCTTCTACAAAATTAACGGATATTTATTGTGCCCTCTCTCGCCCTCTCTTTCTACCACTCACTGCAAACTCAGCTCAGAGCTGGTCGGGCAGAAGCAAAGCGACAAGGATAGACAAACGCAATAAAGAAATACGGTTACTTCTATACAGTGGCGGCCAATTCCAATAAGAACAGAGTAGCCGAAAAAAAACAACAACAAAAAAATCATATAACAACTTAGCGTAAAGAAAGTGAATAAGTAATAAACGGGCATAAATTAAATGAAACAAGCTCAAAAGTCGTACATAAACATAATATAAAATATACAAAAAATACATAAAAAATAAAAAACAAAAAATAAAAAAAAAATTAAAATAAAAAAATTAACATAAAAAGTTTTAAAAAAAAAATTTAATTAATTAATATAGTTTTACTTTAAACGTAAGCGACATCATCTGCTTTGAGCCATTTTTTATACACAAACTCAAAGCGCGGCCCAACAAATAATAATACTACAAATCCGAATGCTTCCTATGTACACGAGCCGAGCAGAAATGAAGATCTTTGCCACAAATGTTGCTGTTGTCGGCGCAGCGGAGACGGCGGCTGCTGCTGCTGCTGCAACAACGACAGCAACAACAACAACGCAACAGCAACAACAACAACAACGCGAATATCGTTGTAGCGCCCAGGTCAAGTTCAACAAATACAACAACAAGGCCAACAACGTGGTGCGGCAAACCAAATACAACAACAGCAGCAGCAGCAGCAGCAACAACAGCAACAGCAGCAACGCGGACAATAAACATGTCAAGCGCCAGCAACAGCAGCAGCAGCAGCAACAACAACAACAGCCACAACAACAACAACAACAGGTGCACTACAACAACAATATGCACAACTTTACGCGCAAGAAATATTTTGGCAGCAACAGCTACAATTGCAACCAACAGCAGCAGCAGCAGCAACAACAAGCGACAGCAGCAGCAGCAGCAACAAAGCTGTCTAACAACAACAACAACAACGTGATGAAAAATCAAAATATTATTGAAGAAATCAGCTGCAAGCACAGCAACGACAGCAACAACAACAGCAGCAGCAACAGCAGCAACGACAGCAGCAACGACAGCAACAACAACAGCAACAACAATGCTGTCACAAAGCAGCAACAAAAAGCTAACAACAACAACAACACCAAGAAACGCAACTCGCTGTCATCTTCGGCGGAATCGAGCAGCTCGTCGGCGTTTTATCACAGCTGCTCCGAGTCATCAACAACGCCGACAGCCAACAACAACAGCAACAACAGCAGCAACAATGATGACCGCCAACAGCAGCAACAACAGAGCACATCAACAACATTGGCAACAGCAGCAGCATCAACAGCAGCAGCAGCAGCAACAACAAAGCAACAACCAACAGCAAACGCATTGGCACAACAACAACAACAGCAACAACAAACGGACAACAGCAACAAGACGCAGAGGTCGAGACAACAACCGTTGTGCTTCTGGAAGACGAGTTATCCACAGCAGCCCACAATGCAGCAGAAGGAAGTGAGCTAACTGTTAAAACAAAGTCCTTAATCTAATGCATAAGGGTACAAATTCCAGGCTAAAATGGTTCCATTCATGCTAGCAAAGTCTTGTTTAAGTTGAAGTTTGGTTAACTTATAGAATTGGAAAATTGTGAGAATTCTAGAATCATGTTAGAATTACAGAAGCTAACTTGAACAGAAGTCCAAATAATACTCGAGTTTTGTTTAGAAAATATTAATTTAAACTGTTCTCAATTCTTAAGCATAGTATATTCAAGTTAATATAAAAAACTCCATTGCAATTAAGAAACTCGAGCAATATTTGGCAGATGCCTTTAAAACCTTTAAACCGAACTGGTTCGAACCCTGAACTAGAAATCTTTAATCTTAAATCAAAGCGAATCGTACTTGCTTAAAAAAGAACGTCTTGTCTCGAACCCAGAGCAAACCTTGACCCCCAAAACTTTAGATTTGGAAGCGTCCAGTTTTGGGTTGAGCTCAAATGTAGCCCGCATTTTCTCTATGAAAATATTTACAGCGTTCAATATTTTCAGTGAAGCGGGCAGTTGTATTTAAAAGAAAATTGATAACTTTCATTAAAATGAAGACCCAGTCAAGGCAAAGTTTGGGTTCGAACCGTTAAACGATTTTTCCCATAATCTTCCATTCAAAAAGTTACCATGGCTTGCACTAAAAGTATTGCCATCAAAAGAACTAATCAAAGCTTAATTTATCAAAACTGAAAGTTACATTTTTTTCTTTAATATTGTTCCCTTTCGCGATTTGCCCTGGAATTACCCATATTATATATACTTGCAGATTCTAAGGAAATCGAAATTAACTAAGTCCGAGCTTAAAGACACTTTGATAGGTTTAACTAGCCGAAAGCTTATAGCATTAAGCAATAATCAATTGTATTTTCGATACTTAATGATACTCGTAAAGAAATTACCCGGCGTTGCATGGCTCAAATTAATAATGTTGAAAATATAAGTGTAAATGTTTGAATTCAACGCCAACTTGAGGCGAAAACAAAGCTATTCCAAATACACGAGAGCTAGAGCCCTAAACTTACTCTTAATGAAATTACCCGGCATTGCACGGATCAACTTAATAATGATCAAAAAGCAAGTTTAATCGAAATCGTTTTGTGTATTTAACGCCAAGTTCTGCTTAAATTCAAGGGCAGCTCGATCCCTTAACCTACACTAATAGAAATTACCCGGCATTGCACGGCATACAATATCTGCAAGCATATTCAGCTCTTTGGAATACCAAAGTTAGTTAACTTTTTGATTGCTTTACTATTAACATTCACTTAAGTATTTCACACGCTTGCTACAGCAGCAGCTGGAGGCGGCGCTGGCCACGCAAAAGGAAACGGAGCTGGCTCTGGCAGCAACAGCAGCAGCAGCCGCACCAACATCATCGGGAGCCGGAGGAGCAACAGGAGATCAGCAGCAGCCGCATTATTATCAATATTATTATTCGCAGCCGAAGCAGCTGACAATTGCCTCGTTTCTGCAAAAGGAGCTGCTGCCCGATGCGGACAAGGCCAACCAGCAACAGCAGCAACAGCAGCAGCAGCAACAGCAGCAACAACAGCAACACAAGCAACAGCAGCAATCGGGCGCTTATCAGCAGCGTTATCGCAACGGCAACTACAGCTACAACAACAACAACAACAACAACAACAACAACCACCACAACAACAACAACTATCAACAACAGCAGCATACGCACACACATCATGCACAGCAGCAACATCACAACAATCACATGCACAACACGCACTTTCGCCGCAACAAGAAGCTGCACTACATCAACAGCAACAACGGCAACAGCAGCAGCAGCAGCAGCTGCACGCCAGCAACAGCTGCACAGAATTCAATTGAAATTGTGCCCGTCAGCAATTATAATGGCGCACATCGGCGCATGCAAAATGTTGCTGTCGCTGGCGGTGTTGCTGCTCAAATCAATCATGTTGCCGGCAAGAGCGGCTACTATCAGCTGCAACAGCAGCAGCAACATTATCATCAGCTTATGTCTGGCAGTGGCACGCCCACAAGCGCCGAGCATCAGAATTTCTATAATCTAACCTATGTGAATGTGGACGTAGATGTGCAGCCGTCGGCAGCAGCAGCAGCAGCAGTGACAGCAGCAGCAACTGTTGCAGCAAAGTCCATGCCAGCAGCAACAACAGCTGCAAAGACAGCAGCAGCAACTGTTGCAGCTGCAGCCAATCGCAACATGTTTTTGCAGCCGCCGCCAGCGCTGCAATTGGCCATGTTGGCGCCAGGCATATTATCGCCTGCGGCACTGACGCCGGAGGCGGTGGCTACCACGCCCACAAACATGATAAGCTGCGCGCAATTGGACGAGGCAATAACAGCGGCAGCAGCCAGCAGCACGGCCAACAGCAACAGCAGCAACAGCAACAACAAGAACGTGGAACTCTCCGGCCTGATGACTGTGCCCAGTCCCAGCTTCGCAGCGCTGCCTTTCATGCTGCACCAACAACAACAACAACAACAACAACAACAACAACAACAACAACAACAACAACAACAACAACAGCAGCAACAGCAACAGCAACAGTTGTTCCCAAACAAAGCACAGCAGCAACTCTTCTTTAGCTTTGGCGATGGCTATAACAATGCCGCCGCCGCCGCCGCCTGGTCACATGCCAATTCGCCATGCTATCCGGCGGCCGCTTTTGGTCCAAGTCCGAGCAGCATTTCCAGCGGATCCGGGCACAGTCGCATTCCCTCGCATCGCGCCGTCTCGCCCGCCTCGTCCACGTGCTCGCTGGCAAGCGAGTCGCAATGGAGCAGTCGCAGTCGGTGGGTGTTGCACAATATATTATATAAGCTTTAGTATACCCGGCATACCCTGTAGTTGTATTGTTAAACATGCCCAGTTAGAATACCCTATGCATATATAAGTTCTTGATCCCAAAGACAATTTAAGTCTCGTTTGTCGCATCTTTCTTACAGTTCATATAAAATAATAGAGTATATACCCTGTATACTCTGTCTGCATCGATAATTATCGATGCTTAGCCCAAGTTTTTTGAGCCTATATCACGGCGTTTTGAAGCCAATGATTGTAAATTGAAAACTAAGATTCTCGTATACCCTATACAAAATAAATTAAGTCGGGAGTGCCCGACTGGGAGATACCCTAAACCCAGACTAGGAGATAGCCTTTCCTCATTCCGGAGCTATGCGAGAGTCTACATACTAAATTCTAGATCTGTAACACTCTTAAGCTCCGAGAACAGAATATCGATAAAAATCGTTATCGATTTCATGGTAACAAGATAAGTGATCGATGATTTGCAAGAAACTTGAACTGCATTCCAAATTTTAAGATTCGAACACTTACAATTCTCGAGATCGAGGAGTTTATAAATCCGGAGGACAGACATGGTTGTTAATGCTGATCAGGACTATGTATAAAGATATACTTAATGGGCGCGACGAGAGATCTCCCAACAAAAATATTACACATTTGGTTACTTGATAATTGCCTCTAATATTTATCCCACGCAGATTGACGTCGTCGGAGCTGTTGTCCGTGTCGCCGACGCCGCCAGCCACGGGCACGGGCACTGGCACCGTCGCGAGCAACGTGCCCGCGCCGAGTCAACAGCTGTCGCCACATCTGGGAGGATCGCCGCATGTGGCCGGCATGGCAAATGGCTTGCATGCATTGTTACCGTTTGGTATACCGCCGCCGCCGGCACCAGCAGCGCCGCCGCCGCCGCCACCGCCGCCGATAGCGGGCACACACAATCTGCCCGTGGGCGGGGCATATCCGCATTATTGTGGGCCCAATTGCGGTTGCGGCGGCAGCGCATCCTGGCCGGCATCCTGGTATGAGCTGATCTTGCCGCCGGATCGCTATCTGGACCATGCACGCAACGTGGAGCTGACCATACAGCCGGAGCAGCTGATCTGCCATTGCAAATACGACAATCTGTCGCTGGACATATGGAAACGGTTTCGTGGCGCGCAGCAGACGCATGCCAAGTTCAAGCTGAAGATGCGTCTGTGGCGCTATCTGTTCATCGGCATAAATGTGAGTGTGGCGTAAACAAATGCTGTGCTCAAACGCTTAACATATTTATACTTATAGCAGCTGATGTTCTCGCGCTATCGCATCTGTTTGGTCGGCTCGACCATTACCGGCTTTGGCACGGACTCCTCGGACATCGATATGTGCCTGTTGCCGGAGCAGCAAACGCATCAGCAACAGCAGCAGCAGCAGCATCATTATCACAACGAGCTGCGCGCCGAGGCACTCATGATACTCAATCTGTTCAATGCTGTCCTCAAGGAAATGGGCAAGTGCCACACAAGTTAGCGCATGACTAGTCCAGCTTAAGCCTACGATTAATCTCTGCTTAACGCGCTTTAAAGCTCACTTAATACTGAAAAGCTATTTAAATCTAATTAGTATTTGTAACTTACTCTTAAAGCTCATGACATGCTAGAAAAGATCTTGTAGTTCTTGTTAAACATTTCCTTTAAAAGCTAGTCCAAGAAGCTTTTACTCTAAAGCTCACTAAATGCTAAAAAGCTCTTCGATTCTATATAAGAATTTGTAAATTACTCTTAAAGCTCATGGCATGCTAGAAAAGCTCTTGTAGCTCTTGTTAAACATTTCTTCTGAAAGCACATTGAAAGCTTGTCCAAGAAGCTTTTACTTAAAGCTCTTTGATTTTAAATAACTCTTTGTAAATTACTCTTAAAGCTCATGAAATGCTAGAAAAGCTCTTGTAGTTCTTGTTAAACATTTCGTTTGTAATATACCCAATTTGTCAAGCTTGAAAGCACATTGAAAGCTAGTCCAAAAAGCTTTACTACATTAGATTGCTTTGTTATTGTGTCACATTCTCAACTGCTGTAGCTTTTAAGCACATGAATAGCACAAAAGCTTTTTGCTAAAGCTTTACATTTAATCGTATGTTTAGCTGATTTCAAGCAACAATTATCAAATGCTTATTAATGACCCCATCTTATTGCAGAAGCTTTTCAGGATTTCAATTTAATTGAGGCACGTGTCCCGATCCTGCGCTTCAAGGATCGCATCAACGGCATCGAAGTCGATCTCAACTATAACAATTGTGTCGGCATCAAAAACACATATTTGCTGCAATTGTACGCGCAATGTAAGTACTCAAAAAAGATTTTACAAATAATTCCACAGAGAAGTAAGTTCTACTATAAATCTGATATGTCAGAGATAACTCCATAGCTGAGAAGTCAAGAGTCATTTACTAATTGAAACAGCATCTGCAACCCAATAAACTGTGTGTATATTTTTGATCAGCATCAACTTAGCGGTTCCTTTGTTTAAGCAAGCAGATCTCAGAGACTATAAAAGCTAGAGATTCCCATTTTTGTGTATAGATTTTCATGCAGGTAATCGTGATAACTAACTTCAAGTATCGATCAATATGTAATTATCTGTTTAAAAAAATGTATTTATCGATAACTCAGCCTATCTTAAAATATCGATTAATACGTAATTTGTCAATTTTTTCAAAATAGATGAGTTATCGAAAAGTAAGCCAGACTTGCGCCCACCTTTTTTTTGTCATATCTAGAGATAACAATTTATTGCTCACCAAATCCGGCATATAGCACTTGAAGATTGAGAAAACATTTCTGATAAATCGCCCGTATTTCAACAATCGATTTTTATCGATTACATTCAGAGATTTTGTATTTTACGAAACCAAATCATCTAGTATTATCTAGTTCAAGTTAATTTGTTCGATAAGTCACTTGATTTTTATAAATCGATAAATATCGATTATTAACTTCAGCTTTTTGAGCATATTCTGAGTTAACAATTTATTTGACACCAAAATGCGCATTTAGTTTTTCGTAACACAATCGAGATCATGATAATTTTTGTACAAAATCGATAAGTATCGATTAGTGTTTGTTATCTATCGATAAATACAGGGTATCTTTTAACCGTAAAATTGTTGTGTGTTCACCTCCATTTTTGCAGTGGACTGGCGCACCCGGCCGCTTGTGGTCATCGTGAAGCTGTGGGCGCAATATCACGATATAAACGATGCCAAGCGGATGACCGTGTCGAGCTACTCGCTGGTGCTGATGGTGCTGCATTATTTGCAGTATGGCTGTGTGCCGCACGTGCTGCCCTGCCTACAGGCGCTGTATCCCGATAAGTTCAATTTGGGGCAACAGGAATGCCTCGATCTCGATCTGATAGAGCCCATCGAGCCGTACCAGACGCACAACACACAGACCCTGGGCGAGCATCTGTTGGGCTTCTTCAAGTACTACAGCAACTTTGAGTGAGTGTGAGGAATGAAGAGAGAAGAAGAAGATCAAGAGAAATATGTATTTGTATATAATGCTTACAGCTATCGGAACAATGCCATATCGATACGGACCGGCGGCATTTTGCCGGTCAGCGCCTGCCGTCTGGCCAAGAGTCCCAAGAACGACATGCACCAATGGAAGGAGCTGAATATTGAAGGTGAGCTGTTCGCTAATCTATATCGATTTGACAATTCAATTTGATGTCGATCACTGCTTCAATTTGCCAGAACCCTTCGATCTGTCCAATACGGCGCGCTCCGTCTACGACTTTGCGACCTTCGAGCGTGTCAAGGCAATATTTGTAACGACGGCGCGTCGACTGGAGCACACACTGGACTTGGCCTCCATCTTTACGCCCATCCATTATACCCAACGGCCAATGCCCATGCACCATCAGCCCCTGCTGCATCTCCACCCGCATCCCGCCCACAACAATCATCCATCAGCCCATCAGCATCTGCTGCACGCCCGCAACTCCGCCACGACGGCGCCATCCAAGCTGGTCACAGCGGGCAGCTATGCGGCGCCGCCTGCCTCGCATCTGGTTTAGGCATTGCGACGCATCCAAAGTGTGCGGCATCTCTGGACGATTTGCCTGCTTGTCAGTTCGCCAGGCATTTCATACAACCCACAGGTCAGTTGTAGCTGCAAACTAGGTACGAATCTCAGGTTTAGTTTCAGCTAGAGAAAGGTTTAGCTATGTTTTGTATAGAACCCAAACAGTCAGAGCTGTATATTATAATCTAATCTGTTAGTGCACACTAGAACAATTCATTGCAGACGTGCTCAACACTGTTCAGAAAAACTCAACCAACTGACAAATGGGCACTTGTAGATCACTTCCGATTTAAAGCTTATATTCAAAGATTTACATGCAAAATTTATTCAAAATTCAAACACGCATTTCACGGATTTTAACAAATTCACTCGCAACATCGGAAAATGAGCGGAAAACGCAAATGTCAGCTGATCAGTGTCTGACTTTGAAAGTTCTTGTTTTAAACCCAATATATTCTTATTGCCCATTTTCAAAAGGATTCAGGACATAAAAACGTAGAGCAGAAAATCTAGCTACATATATGGAAAATGGGGGACTTAAAGTTCTATGGCTTAGTCTGAAGATCCTAGCTAAGGTACTTTCCAACAGTTTATGTAGAGTATCAAGAATTCTCAATTGATGTCATATTATGTAAAATACATAGCAGAAATCAGAGATCATAGATCGTGCAAGGGTTTAAAATGCCAAAAAAAAAAATAACTCGAAAGAAACTTTCTGGCTTAAGGATAATTATATAGATAATTAGATAAATTCAAGCTATTTATGCTCAGAGCTAAGGCTAGGCCGATTCGGTTCAAGACTGTTTATATAAAAACGATGTTATCTATCACTGGCAAGTCCAGGAAGATATAACTGTGATATGAATAGAGACTCTGTCGATGTAAAAACTTATCTAGAATAATATTATTAATGCTTGTATCCACGACGTGCGCAGTTAATTGTATAATATGTAATTATTGATATTAGATTAGAAATGCCATAAGTTTTTTTTTTCTGAACCCATTAAAAATGGGTATAAGGGTATATTGTATTTGTGCAAAATCCAAATGTATGTAACAGGCAGAAGGAAGCATCTCCGACCCCATAAAGTATATATATTCTTGATCAGCATCAATAGCCGAATCGATCTAGCCATGTCCGTCTGTCTGTCCGTTCGTCCGTCCGTATGTATGAACGCAAGGATCTCAGGACCTTTAAGAGCTAGAGACTTGAAATTAGATGTAGATGCTCCTAGCTCCCGCGCAGATCGAGTTTGTTTCCGATAATCGATAACTTACTCCGTTTTCAAGCAATCGATAAAAATCGATATCGATATCCTGTTTTTAGGGCAATTTTGGTAAATAATAAGAGCTACCAAACTTGATATATAGCTTCTAAAATAGAATATATATATGCAGTTGATGTTGGAAGAAGAGGGACCAGGGTATCCCCTAGTCGGAAGCTCCCGACTAGAACCTCTTACTTGTTTTTTTTTGAGCAAATTCGAATGTCATTTAAAAATATATTAACAAATAGCTGTGCACTCAAAATATTGCAAAGATCTCTGAGAGAGTTTAATACAAATTCAAGCAATCCATCCAAATATAATATAATATATAATATGCATCTCTTACAGACCTCACACGCAAATGCAAACATGTTCATCAAAAAAAAAAAAACAAAAAACAACTCATCAAAATTAAATAATAATGAAAAAATAATGATTGTAAAACCTTTTTGGCTACAAGTTTTCCCAGTGCATTTTGTAAATTCAAATTCAATCACACCGAGTTTGGATACCCTTTCAACTACACACACACACACACACACACTTATATATATATATAATTCCTGTCCAATGTTCGCTATTTAAATTATATCAAATCGTAGCCCATGTCAATGTTATTGTTAAGTTTCCTCTTCTATTTCCTTTCCTTTTATCCGATCGCAATTATTGTAAGCATGCCAAAAAGTGCATGCATTTCCCGCTTTGGCTAAGACAGTTGGAAAATCGAATTCTGAAAATGTGAAAAATGTGTTAATAAGAGTTGGAAAAGCCCAACCATCATATACAGTGTACAACACATCCAATGTCGCATAATATTAATTCACACAACAAATAAATAGAAAATGCAAACTTTCGTTTAAAAAATTGTTCAACAAATTAAATGAAATTCTTTATGCCGAACTCATTCAGAACTTGTTTATTTTCTTTTTCAATTTTGGTTGGAAATAATCACAATTTTTACGTATGTGCGGAAATATCCATTTTCTTTCTGGGGTTCTTTTTTTTCATATTTTATTTAGTTTTTTTTTCTTCTTTTTTTTTATTGTACTTGAGTCTGTGTTAACAAATTAGCTGGCAGGGTTGAGGGGGAGGGGGGAGGGGGCTGAGCTTTACAAAAATGTTCCAATGTTTTTCTTTTTGTTTAAGGTAAATCCAAGACTATTGAAATATATAAATATGTCGAAATTCATAAATGAAATCCATATTCAAGCCGTGTCAAATATGTTTTCAACTGCTCGCCACCAGAGGGCGGTAATTTTTTAATAAACATATACACACACACATAACTATATATTTGTATATATTTAGGTATTTAAAAAATCTTGAATTGTTTCAATTAAACAATATTTAAAATGAGTTCGAATAATGTTTTCCGACAACAAAAAGAAAAGAATCTCCAAACACTTGCAATTATTAAAATATTGTGTTCCGGCCGCCGCTAGAGGGCGCCACAATGCAATTTCAAATGTTTGGAAATATTTGTGGGGCATATATATATATATATATGTATATAATTTTTTTTTTTGCACTTTCGAAAACAGAAACAAATGGCACTCGCATACAATTAACAAAAACGTTCCTTGGAAAAATACAACAGTGGCAAAATGTTGGTTTAGTTAAGTGGAAAAATTCCAAAACTCGAAATAAGCCAGACAAAAACACAAAAAAAAAAAAAATAAAAAAAATTCCATTCTGAAAAAAAAAATAACAAAAACGGGTCTAGGTTGTTTTGCTGTCCTTTTTCCTCAATACCACTTTTGTTAGGGCTGGGTTTGGGGTTAGGGGGAGGTAACTGAAGCGGCATCATTCCGCGCATTAATTCGTCGTCAATTTAGAACCTTCTGCTCTTGGTTTTTTTCGCGTGTCAAAGAAAGAACGAAACATGGCGTCTCGACGTTGTCTCCAGCAACGATTGCATCTGCAGGCGCAGTCCGCGTCTGGCGCTGTCTGGCCGCCTCCGCCGCCGCCGTCGCCCGCTCGCCCGCTCGCCCATCTGGCTGCATTCAAAGCCTGCGCATGGCTGAGCTGAAGCTGGGAGCTAGACAAAAAAAAAAAGTGTGCCCAGCTAACATCTGTTGGCCACATGTGTGAGTGTTGTTTTGCCTGTGTGGCCGCCGCAGCTGCTGCTTCTTTCTCTTTTACTGATGCCGCTTCTATACATCCATTGCTTTTTCTCTCTCTCTCTCTCGCTCGCTCTTTCTCGTTGTCGCTAACGCTCTCTGCTTTAACTGTGCCTAGGCTGTTTGCCTGCTCGCTTCTGTGTGGCCGAGTTTAACTGTTTCATAGACTTTTTCCATGCTGCTTTTTCCATTTTGCTTGCCTCTGCGTCTTCCTTTTGTTGCTCGTTCATATTGTTGTTGTTGTTGTTGCTGCTGCTGCTGTTGTCGCTGTCGCTGTTGTTGTTTTTGTCTAATCGCCGCTTGCTAACTGCTGCTGCTGCTGCCGCCGCCGCTGACGCTTTCGCTGCTGCCGCCGCCGCCGCCGCCGCTGCTGCTGCTGCTGCTGCTGCTGCTGCTGCTGCTGCATGATGGCTTCAAAGTTCTTACAATTTGTTTGTTGTTTAGTTTGTTGTGTTTGTTGTTGTAAATTGTTGTTGCAATTGTGCGCGCCTCCTCAAGCATCTCAGTAAGGTTGCGAAAATTGGTTCAAACTGCGTTCGCCCGACTGCGAATATGAAAAAGAAAAAGGGAACAAAAAAAAGAAAACGACTCTCGTTACTTTCAAAATCGCAGCGAAATGTTCTTAATCATAACTAGCTAAAAAATATTTTAAAATATATCCAGTAGATTTTACAAATGTTACTCGTTAGTTTAAGTTATATTTAAATCAATTAGATGTTATTCGCATGATACTCGTTAGTAACGAGTTGGGTTAAGAATGTGACATACTCGTTAGCATAGAGCAACGAGTTCTCGGCCTAAATTACCTATTGCAGTCTAAACAGTAGAGTTAAAATTGCAATTATAGACTTAAATTGACATATCTTACTCGTTGGTGTGCTGCAAGTAAATCAAATTAAGATTTAACGAGTTGATTTAAGAATATTATATACTCGTTAGTATAAAACAACGAGTGCTTGCCTACTCGTGCCTACAAAGCAGAGCTATAGTTAATATATAAAGACGTAAACATATCTACTCGTTGATTTTCAACGAGTTGACTTAAGGATGTGACATACTCGTTAGCTCAGAGCAACGAGTTTTTGTCTCAAATTAGCTACTACTCACTATAAAGTGAACATATAGACTCAAATTAACATATCTGGCTCGTTGCTATGCTGCAACTTAATCAACTTGCTTTTCAACGAGTTGATTCACACTCGTCACAGCAAGCTTAGCATGCAATATGCTGAATGATTCATATCTTAAATAACTTAGAAATATTAGAAGAAAGTAAAAAGTATCAAATTGAAATATATAATGATTCTACTTAAAATAAGTTGACTCGTTAGTTTGTCGCGAACGAATTCAAATTGATTTACAGCCAATTTTGTGGATTTGAAAATGATTTGTTTAAAGAGCAGCAAATTGTCTTAACCAAAAACTACTCGTTACAACAATAACTATTTACTCGCTGGTAAAGAGCAAACGAAAATGCAAGAAATTGAATGTTAAATAAATAAATTACTCCATTTTGTGAGCTGGAAATATGCTTGTATAACGATAAAGTACTCGTTAGTTTTGGCAGCAACGAGTTGAACTTGAATTATAACGAATTGACTTAAACATAAATTAATCGTTAGTTGATTTATTTCGCTAACTAGTACAATATATAGATGAAGTTACATATATTATTCAGATAATATATATATTCACGATAATTGAAACATTCGTTACGAATACCGAATACCTTCAA
Organism: Drosophila novamexicana; assembly: GCF_003285875.2. Lineage (NCBI taxonomy): Eukaryota > Metazoa > Arthropoda > Insecta > Diptera > Drosophilidae > Drosophila > Drosophila novamexicana. Next base: position 1,324,772 of record NW_020824847.1, read on the forward strand.
ATATTGTGAATTGCGGTATTCACAGTTGCATAAGTTCTTTGTCTCTCGTCGTAAATTTACTTGGAGTTCTTCAATATATATTCTCGATTCCAAGCTCTCTCTCTCTCCCTCTCTCTCTTTCACACTCTCGCCCTCTGTTTCTCACTCTCTCTCTCTCTCTCTCTCTCTCTCTCTCTCTCTGTCTTTGACACTCGCTAGAAGAGCTTGCGCGCAGTCGCTTCGTGCTTGCGATTGAGACTGTAAGGACTTACCACATTGAAGGCGACATCCTGGGAGAGCAGTCCATCCATTTGCGAGATCTGGCCAAAGTCCTGCGACAATTCCGGCTGCTGGGAGAGCGCAAATCCGCTCGGCTGTGTCATTTGCAGCGACAGAGCCGTCGGCTGTTGGCTGAACGGAGTCGCTCCGATTGCTGCACTTGCTCCAGTTGTTCCTGTTCCAGCTGTTGCTGCGCCAGCTCCAGCATGAACATTGCCAGCGCGCACCTTGGACAACTTGCCGCTCTTCTTGCCACCCACAATGGGCGGCATATAGCCCGCCTGATTCTGCTGCTGCTGCTGCTGTTGTTGCTGCTGCTGCTGCTGCTGCTGTTGTTGCTGCTGCTGTTGCATGGCACGATTCTGCTTGGCGGCCATGATTGCCTGCTGATGCTGATTGTAGAAACGCGGCGGAAGATTGCTCATGTTCATGAACATGCCCACGGGCACCGGCATGTTGCCCAAGGCGGCGGCGCCATGATCATTCGATATATACCCAATCGAATCGTGCAGATGGCTGGCCGTCCAGCTGGCGGGATTGGCAACGCCACCGCCACCACCAGCACCGCCGCCGCCAACGCCGGCAGGATTGGTCATGCTGCCGTAATTGTTATTGCCATTGCCGGCACCGTAGCCGGCTACATTGGACATGTTGTTGCCGCCGGCGCCGGTGGCAACGGTGCCGCCGGCGCCACCATAAGCATTGGATGCATAGTGGCCGCCATTGATTGTTTGTGATTGCGAGTTGGCGGAGATTTGGCGGCCGTAGCCGCTGCTGCGCTCGTATATGGAGCCGGGCACCATCACCTCCTTGGCATCGGCCATCATGGTGGACATGAAGTGGGCGCCGATGTTCATGTTGTTCACCAGCTTCTTGGGCTTTTGGAAGTGTATGAGTGATTCCTTCAGATTGTTTAGCGAGCCCTCGACAAGCACCTTGCGATCCTTGTAAAAGTTGAGCAAATGATTCCATAGCTGCTGTTTGGCCAGCACTTTGGGATTGCCCACGATGATGATGCCGTATTTGGCGCGTGTTAGGGCCACGTTGAGGCGACGCGGATCGTTGAGGAAGCCGATGCCCTGGCGCTCGTTCGAGCGTACACAGGACATTATGATGATGTCCTTCTCACGGCCCTGGAACGCATCCACGCTGGCTATCTCGATCTCCTGATAGAGACGCGAATGCAAACTGCCCTGATACTGCATATACTGGACCAGATAGGCGCGTTGTCCCTCGTAGGGCGTTATGATGCCGATCTGTTCGGGCTTGATGCCCGCCTTTAGGAAGCGTGTCGTGATCTTCTCCACATTGGCCGCTTCGGTGCGATTGAGGAACGAGGTGCCCGAGCCGGCAATCTCCTCCTGGCCCTGCGTTACCAAAAAGAACATCGGACGCTCTGGCTGCGGCCAGGGGAAGTCCAGTTTGAGGCGTCGATCCTCGGCGCAGACGCCGTTCTGCAGCGAGCCCTCGTAAAAGAAATTCGACGGAAATTGCGACAGCTCCGGATGCATGCGATACTGCACCTCGAGACGGAACGGACGTATGCCGAGCACCACCAGACGCTCAAACAGGCTCTGCGAGAGGCCGGCGCGTGCCGCCTTCTTGCACATGACCACCGGACCCAGCTGGCAATGATCGCCGACCAGTATCAATTGCTTGGCGCCAAGCACCACGGGCACCATGCATTCCGGCTCCGTCGACTGCATGGACTCGTCAATCAGTATCGATGTGAATTTGATGCGGGACAGACGCACATCACCGGCGCCCACACAGGTGCAACAAATGACATCGGCCGCCTCGAGCAATTGGTTTTCGGTGCCGCGCTTCAGGCTGCGATAGCGTTTCTCATCCGCCGAGCTAAGCTCGCCGGTCTCATCCTTGAGCTGTTGCAGCTTCTTTAGCTCCGAATTGGTTTCCATATTGCGTATTTGATTGTGCAGCGCCAGGAAGCTGACGGGACTATCGATCGCCTCACGGCTCTTGGCACAGACGCGCACCACCTTCAGATTGGTGCGATGGATTTTCTCGGTCAGCTGATCGACAGCCGTATTGCTGGGCGCGCACACCAGCACAGTGCCGGCATGCTGCTTCACCAGCTGGTAGACAATGGTCGCCGAGGTGACCGTCTTGCCCGTGCCCGGCGGTCCCTGGATCAGGCTAAGCGGACGCTGCAGCGCATGCTTAACGGCATACACCTGCGAGCGATTGAGGTCCGGCAAGTGCGGTGCACTGTACAGCTTGGGCTGTGGTCCGCGAAAGAGCACTTCGTCGCTGCCATCGGCACGTCCGTGGCCCAGCAGGCGCGAATAGATGTAATTCGATACGGAATTGCGATCCATGGCAAAGTTGCGCAGGGCGCGTGTCATGCGATCAAATGAGGTGCACTTCCAGATGAAGTCCACGCTAAAATTGCTTGTACACTTGACCGGAGCATTTGTGGAGCACTTTAGCTCCAGGCCAACATCGTCGCCAAAATTGTCCGGAACCTTGATAACATGGCCAATCTCGTTCCAGGGATTATACAGCTCGCCCACGTAGCGTAGACGCAGCTCGTCGCCATGCATGAGCTTCATGTCCGAATCGGTTTTGGCCAGCGTAAAGTATGCGATTGTCTTTTTGTTCAGGCCCACATCCCAGCGCACTTCAATGTTCTCCTGTGTGGCGGACTCCTTCAGTTTCTTATCGTAGTCCGCCTCGAGGCGAACCAGCGGCCCGAAAGTCTTCTCGTACTGATACCCATCCTCATAGCGCAGCAGCACATGAGCCGGCTCCGAGTCGATGCCGGGCTTTTCCAAATCCTGCAATTATATCGTATTAACATATCGATAGGTTAACAAAGTTATCGACTTATTTTGATATTTTTTTAATACCAAAATGAACCAGTAAACAAAACAATGAATGCGCACATCGATAAAATACCAAAAATAAATGGCAAAAAAAACAAGGACTTGAGGAAATATAGTGCTAAATATTTGCGCAATAATTTGCTGCACATTATGAAGTGCTTAATGCGACAGGAAAATTGCATAAATATGATAAGCATAACGCGCATAACGTATAAATATATATACACAAACATTGAGACAGTGTTGTCGACATTTCAGCTAAATGTAGCTTTTTTTCGGCGATCGTCAGCCGTAAATAGTTGAAATTGCCAACTAATTCGGCTATCACAATTGGCTAACTCAGCCATTTTCAACATTATTCAGCTACAGTTGGCAACACTGGCAACAAAATATATCGATATTAATCGCTGCACGAGATTTCACGGAATCAATATGTTGATGGCATTGTTATGCGAACTGAATATCCAAAAATATCCAAAATCCTTGACATTCCTGAGCACATCATGGCCAATCATTTGCTGGCGCTGAAATGTGGACAAAAAACAAAGTATATGCATGCGGCGCCCACCTGAAATGTTGCCTCAATATTGTCCTTCCAGAGCTCCTCGAGCTTGTTGATCTGTGCCGCCGAAATTTGACGTGCACGCAGCTGTCCCTGCTCCGTGGGCTGTTTGACCAGCCAGGGCAAAAAGCAGCGATCGGCTATGAGCGGCTTCCACTGCTCCTGATCCCAGTTCATGTCCTTTAGCGAATTCTGTGCGGCGCACGGCTGGCGACACAGCAGCACCACCACCGAATCCGCTTTGGCAGGTATAAAACCCAATACGAACACATTGCGCACTCCGCACGAATAGCACTCGAGTATGGTCTCGCCGAGCGGCCCGTCACCGTGCAGGGTCACCTCGCGATGCTTGGCACGGACCAGATGATTGATAATGTGCGAACCGGAAGTGCTGCCGCGTCCATTGCAAAACCATTTCTTGCAATTGTTACACATGACCACCGTGGCCGGATCGTGTATGCCGCAATATTTACAGGCATGTGCCGGCAGCTCCTTAACATATGCCATGTTGCCGCCGACGCCAACGCAGCCGCCGCCGCCCTCATCGTCCTCCTCCTCGAATTGCAGATCGGCCAAATCGTTGGTAATCGAGCCCAGACGTGGATGTATATCATTGTGCACGCTAACACGACGCTGCTGCAAACCAAATTTCATGACATACGATACACACGCAGGCACGTGGCAGCCACTCACCTGCATATCCAGCTGATCGCCCTGGGTCTGGCTCTGCGATGTGGACGGCATGGTAAAGTCACGATAATCATATTGCGTTGGCTGCGTATCGGCGCCGCGCAGCAGCTCATTGTCATCCATGTCCAGGAACGAGAGCGCCGAGCTCGGCGCATACGTGTCCACACTCATAGCGACTGTTTCTCTGTCTGTGTGTCTGTCTGTGTATGTGTGTGTGTGTGTGTGTGTGTGTGTGTGTGTGTGTGTGTGTGTCTGTGTGTTGTTGTTGCTGCTGTTGTTGTTGTTGTTGTTGTGTTGCCGCTACCAAATGCTGTTACAATGTTTAATCATTTGTACACAATGTTCCACAATTTCTTTATTTTGTCTGCTTTTTGTTTTATGACTTTTTTTCTTCTTTTGCTTTTTTTTTGATTTGGCTGCACGCACTCACCTCACGCTTTCCGTTTCTTTTTTTTTTTTTTTTGTTTTTTTTTTTTTTTTTTTTTTTTCGTTTTCTTTTGCCCGGACTGTCAAAGCTGTCAGTTTAGCTATTTATTCCTTTCAGGCGCCGTCGCGTATTCAAATTCCATGCATCTGTTAAACACAATTGAACATTTAGTAAATATGCAATATGTCTATTGCGGAACGTTTTGTTTTGCGCGTGCAATATTTTCGTCGTCGTCGAGGCAAATAATTGCAAATAGACGCGTTCAGCACGTTGCTCTCCTGACGGAATCTCAATGAAGACTGTCACTTGCTCAATCAAACACAAAAAAAAAAGCAACAAAAACCAAATTCAAGCCTAACTGTTTATAACATTTAGTTGTTTGTCTGTTATTATTGCAGCGCCTGCTACAACATTGCATTTGCCATTTGCCAACTACATATGATCGTTTGCTGCTTTTACGTCAAAAAAAAAAAAAAACAAAAAAAAAAAAAAAACAACAAAAAAATACCAGCATACAATTTTATTGACAGCCGCGCGCAAAACTCTGCGCCTTATGAAATAGCAAGTTATTCTTTGTTGTTAACATGTGTGCGTGCGAACTTGTGTGCGCGTGAACTTCAAAAGAGCTGTTCACTGAACTCGTTCTCTTGAGTAATAGACTGTCAAACAAATTGTATTTAAATTTGATTATAAAAAGCGACACCAGCAATACAAAATTGACCAGAAAATAAAATAAAATTAGAAACAAAATATACCATAGTATATTTGTTTTTTTTTTTCCCCAGTTCCACCCAGCGCTCAATTTGTTCAACATATCAGCGTGGCGAGCTATTTGGTAGTTCGCATATGAATTGTTTCATTCTAGTATTTTGTTGAGATTTTCATCATTCACACAGAATATTAAGATTTTTGTACTTTTCAAACGTGTGGTCACTTTGATCTGTTTCGATGCAATCGATAGATCGATACAGTTGTATCATCCCTAATACCGATTGCAAAACCGACAACTCGCAACTCGCTTGTTAAATTTTCGCATTGAAAAAAAGTGCTTTAATTAGTAAAAGTGTTTTGAAAATTGTGCGAAAATTAAGGTAAGTGTCCAGGCAAAATAAATAAAGCGATAAGCAAAATGCAGCCAAATCGCCAGCGTTGCCAAGTCAAGTGCAAAAAATCATCTAATACGGTGTGTGAGAGCGTGTGCGTGTGTGTCTGTGTCGTGCCGCTACGCCAAGCGCGCTGTTGCTTAAGGCCCAGTTGGAACGTGCACATCGCGTTTATAATCAATTTCTTTGTGAATAACGAACAATTAATCCATATATAAATACATATATATTTTTTTTTGTCTCTAAATACATTAAACAAATCAATGTACAAATATAAATCGAATGGATAAAGTGTAATCAACAAATGAGCGTGCAAGCAGTGAGTGCCCAATTTCCACACGGGTCTGTTGCCCACTACGAATTTCACTGTGCTCGCGGTGTCTCTTTTTTTTCTGAATTTCTTTGCTGCTGCTGCTCTGCTGCCTGCTATTTCATGTGTGTGCGTGCTTCTTCTTCCTGCTCGGCACATTTTGTATGAGCGCTTGTCAAAATACGCGTACAAATTTCCGTTCAATCGTGTGTGCGTTGAAAAAAAAAATAACAAGCGAGCAAAATATATATTTAAAGCAAACATTATTTGCTTTGGACTGGAACAGTAAACGTGTAACAGTAACGGAATTGAAAATACAATTTTTTTTTTTTTTTTTTTTTTTTTTATATATACAAATAAACATAATAATCTGTAAATCGAGACGCGCTCTAAAAACTCGTGGACAAATTCGATTCGTTTACTTTTCATTGTGTGCGTGTTGTTTGTACGCGTGTGTGTGTCTCTCTCTGTGTGTGTGTGTGTATGTTGGTGTTACATACATACGCTTCTTGACGTTGTGTGTCCCAGCCCCCCCCTCTACCCACTTTTTAAATACCAATCCCTGCTTCCCCCCCGGCCACGGCCCGCCTTCCAGACTTAAGTGAACGCCACATTCTATGGTTAATTTCAACAAATAATTCATCAAATTACGCAAAATAATTCCATTAATGTAGGTTGCAACGCCCGCGCCCCAATGCGGGCCGCCAAATGAAAATCCTTTGCATGTGCCCAATATCATAATACCATTTTCATTTTCTTTCTTTCATTCTTATTTTTATTATGTTCTCTTTTTCGTTGTCTTCCCAGCAAAATGAGCAGCTCCGAGGAAGTCTCCTGGGTTACCTGGTTCTGCGGGCTTCGCGGCAATGAGTTCTTTTGCGAGGTAAGCCATCGTATCGTACACATACACATGCACACACACATATATACATATATATAAATGTATCAAAAATCTGGTAATACCCAAACATTTCCTTGTTCCATGTTGTTACCTAAGCGGGCGCGCTCGCTGCCCGCCAGTGCAACAGCACCAGACGCTGCTGCCTCTGCCTCGGCCTCTGCTGCTGCTGCTGCTACACATTTGAATACCCTGTAAATGTGTGTAACAGGCGAAAGGAAGCATATGCGACGCACGTCGATCTATAGTCTTGGTTTTTAATCTTATAAAGAGCAACTTTTTATTTGCAATGCAATTATATATTCTTCTAAAGCTCGCTTTTGTGCCCGTTTTTATCGATATTTTATGCATATTACATACGATCGATTAATATCGATTTTGCGACATAACCTCAAAGATTATGCAGAACTTCTCTAACTGCATACATAAACTAAAATCATATTACTTATGGAATACCTAGCTTTTCTATGCCCCGAAAGTCTCTAAAAGATCCGATTATAAACATAAGAGTTAATCTAGAAATGTATTTGTTATATGAAATCTGGAATCCTTGTAACAAGACCTTTTTACTAAGCTTTTAGGGTAACTGCTAGTCGAGCACGGCCGCCCAAAGTACTATTACTTGTGACTAGGCATACAGTAGCCACTCGCTAAAGTGCCTCGATTGCAATTTCTATAGCTATTCAATGTGGCCAAAGTAAATATTTGTTGCACTTATTTAAAGTACAGTCTTCATATACTTAGATGTCGCGAGCTAGTCATTAATTTGCTTAAAATATGATTAGTTTATTTATTTATTTTGAATTTCCCATATAAGATTTGCTATTAATTCACTTTAAGCTTAAAGACAAAGTGATTTTTTTTGTTTTTAAGCTCAAATTGAGTTCGTCTAATGAATATTTTTCGAGCTAACTAAGAAAATCAAAAGCAAAATATTTGAAAATCACATTAGAAATGTTTTAATTCGATCTTCTCAAGATAAGCAAAAGTTTCTTTTACTTATTATATAAAAAATTAATGCTTTGCCTTTCCGAAAGTCTGAAGAAAAAAACAACAACTGAAGAAAAACCATAAATTTAGTTAATGCCCATGCTAAATTCCCCCCGTTTTTGTTATAATTATTATTATTTTAGCCAACTAATGAAAATGTCTGCTGAATTTGAACCGGCGACCAGCCGCTTGTTAGTTCGACGCGCATAACCTCACAATTCACACGAGCACAATTTTGTGACTCTGCCAAAGATAGTTTTGCTATTCCTTCTGAAAAGTCCTTAAATTATGCTTTATACAAAATAATGAACGAACTGTTCGCCAAGAGGTGTGTTCACTGTAAGGTGGGGCACAAAAGTGTGTGCCCACGCAGACAATTGCGAGAGTAACGATTGCCAACGAACGAATTCCTTTTGATGGGATTTTATTTTACATTTTACAGGTTGATGAGGATTACATACAGGACAAGTTCAATTTAACTGGATTAAATGAGCAGGTGCCCAACTACCGTCAGGCTTTGGACATGATATTGGATCTGGAGCCGGGTAAGTTGACTTGAGCTAACAATAAATCCATCTATTGATAATAATATTCTTGCATTTGGGCTTTTTTCCAGAGGATGAACTTGAAGATAATCCCCTGCAATCGGACATGACCGAACAGGCAGCTGAAATGTTGTACGGGCTCATACACGCTAGATATATATTAACAAATCGTGGCATCGCTCAAATGATTGAGAAATATCAAACTGGCGACTTTGGACATTGCCCACGTGTCTATTGCGAGAGTCAGCCCATGTTGCCTTTGGGTGTGTATATTCAGCGAGACAACAACAGTCTATATATATCTATATCTATATCTATATCTGTATCTATATTGTATTAGGCCTTTCGGATATACCCGGCGAGGCAATGGTGAAAACCTATTGCCCCAAGTGCATTGATGTTTATACACCAAAATCATCGCGTCATCATCACACTGATGGCGCCTATTTCGGCACTGGTTTTCCACACATGTTGTTCATGGTGCATCCCGAGTATCGCCCCAAGCGCCCTACTAATCAATTTGTTCCACGGTAAGCTCCAGCTTTTTAAATCCCCCAAATAATTATAGACAAATTTCCATTCATAACGAAACGTGTTAATATTTATGCTTCGTGTTTGTCAACTAAAGCAGCTCAATTGATTCACTTTGAATCGCATTAGAATCTATATATATATATTTATATATATTCATGTAATGGGCCTAGATATGCTAGTCAAACAAGATATTACAAAAACTATGCTTATGCTTCTCCTTCTGCTTTTGCTGTAGTATATTTTGTATGCTTTCCGATCATGAATTGATCGTCTAGTTAGTTAATATATACACATTAAACCCAAACAACAATAAACAAGGCCCTTTAGCTTCACTCGTGTCTTTTGTCACGTTTTCTTTGCGCGACATTCGTAAACGTTTCACTGGATTGATCAGAGAAACAGGGCATAAGCAAGACGTTAGCTGTTGCCCTTTAGCTTAACTCGTGGATAGAGACAGCATTTTGTTGTTTTTGTCACGTTTTCTTTGCGCGACATTCGTAAACGTTTCACTGGCTTGATCAGAGAAACAGGGCATAAGCAAGACGTTAGCTGTTGCCCTTTAGCTTTAATCGTGTCTAGAGTCAGCATTTTGTTGTTTTTGTCACGTTTTCTTTGCGCGACATTCGTAAACGTTTTACTGGCTTGATCAGAGACACAGGGCATGAGCTCTTATTCCTCCAACTTCAGCTCTGGGTGCACTTCTTAAGGAATACGTGGCTGAGAGCGCATAGGAGTGAGTTTTTGTTGCTCTTTTTTTATGCCAGATTCTTCAAGCATAGTTTTTAACTTTCTAGACTCGCATTTTGTCACTTCCTCTTTGTGCGCGACATTCGTAAACGTTTTAGCCTAGCTCTAGTAAGTTTTTGTTGCTCTATTTATGCCAGATTCATGAAGATTAAATGCAAATTAGCATAGTTTTTTACTTTCTAGACTCGCATTTTGTCACTTCCTCTTTGTGCGCGACATTCGTAAACGTTCTAGCCTAGCTCGTCATATGTTTCACATTAAACTAGTTAACTACAGTTATTATTGGGTCTGCCTTATAATTAAATTTGTACATAAGAGATTTAACATATAGATAAAAATAAATTTGCTAATTATTGTATTCTCTTTATATTCCATGCACTCGCGCTGTACCCACTTCTGATGTTAACCGACTATACCAAAAAAAAACAACAAAAAAATACACCCCATCTGCAGTCTGTACGGCTTTAAAATTCACAGCTTAGCTTATCAAATTCAGCTGCAGGCAGCAGCCAATTTCAAAATGCCACTACGAGCGGTAAATTTAAAATGAAATTTCTTATTAACATTTTTTTTATTGACTAAAAAACAAAACAAAAAAAAACCAAAAAAAAAAAAAACAAAAACAAAACAAAAAACACATAAAATCCACTGAAAAACATGCAGCATAAAAAACAAAAAAAAAAAAACAAAAACGTAAACTAAGCATATATATATATATCTATATATTTTTTTTTTATTTGTTTCTCTCCCCACACATACAACCACCACCAAACCAACCAACCTCAACACAATACACCTAATGGTCATCTATCTGAACGACAACCAATTCCTAACTTGAAACTGAACCGTATTCAACACACACACACACTCACACACACATTCATATATATATATATGTATATGCATGTGCACATGTGTATGTGTGTGCCCGTGCCTGTGCGTGTGTGTGCAATTATCTGTCATCTGATCTCTGTGCCGTGCGTGCTCTCTTTGTCTGTTTATCGATATCTGCCATCGACCTATCGATATTTATCCTGCTTCTCCTTATTCCCATACAAAAAAAACCGTTGTGTATAGAAAAACTAATTCAATAAACACGCACACACACACACACACACACGCATACCATGCACGAAATAACACACACACATACACACAACTACAAACAAATCCATAACATTGCATATATATATATATGATTGATTATAAAGAAACGAGAGACATAGTTTCAACTGAAGAGAACCGACAGCTACAGACCGTTACAACTGCAGAGGTTTTGAGCGCCAGAAGCAAAATCATTTATACAAAATAAAATTAAAACAACAAAAAAATACAAAACACAAAACTGCGTTTATATTTAAAACAAAAACAAAACAAAAAAAAAACAAAAAACAAAGAAAAAGAAAAGCAAAAAGAACTAAAAAATCAAACAAAAAACGAAAAAAAAGTAAAAGCAAAACAGAATAATGCAAAGTAAATTCGTAGTGAAGTGAAAAAGTAGTAGAAAATGTATTAAATGAAAAACACTTAAAACAAAACAAAACAAAAACAAAGAGAAAGTAAAACATAAAGCGAAACGAGTACGGAAATGATATGAAGTTTTCTTAAAGGAACACGCACACACACACACACCGACACACTATCCATGGCCATATAATAATTGATCGATATTGTTATCGAATATCGAACACGTCGCACTCATACAAAAGCTCATCAGTACGAACATAACGAATTTTTGTCGTTAACACAATCAAACATATGTGCATAGTTAATGTACTTATGTTAGCATTTAGTATTATTGTAAGCATAAACCCAAACAACTACAACAACAACAACTGAATGCAGCAAAACTAACAACAACAACAACATAAACATCAACAAATATCACATTGCATAGAAATGTTTGTTTCCTCATCAAATTCTTGCGCTTGTGTTTTGCTGCTTGTATGTTTCTCCTTGTTTTGCACACACACACACATACACACACACATGCATACAAACCCGCGCATACAAACAATATATTTACAAACACACACACACACACACACACTCGTTTTTAACCTAGTATGTATTAGTAAATAATTATGTTAAAATTAAAAACAGTTTTGTCTTTAGTTTTTAGTATTTTATAAAGCCCCTTATATACATGTATATGCATATATGATATAAATATATATATATATATATGTGCATACATATATATGTGTATATATGTACTCTGCAATTGTTTTTGTTTTCGTGTGCGTTATTACATACATAACTGTATTTACTTATGGCATACCAGCTAGACATCATTTATGTTATACAACAGTTCACAAAAGGTGGCAACACTAGACCAAAACACAGTTAGTTTCAAATGAGCAACTCAATAATCACACAAACATACACACGCACACACAGCAACTGATAGACAGCGGGTATGAGAAAGAGAGCGAAAACAATTAACGATTTTGTTAGTCCACATACAACGATATATGCAACATAGTACTTCCAAAAATGATCATAAAACAACAACAGCCACATACTGCTACAAAATATATATGTATACACACAAACATATATATATATATAAATAGTAACATAATTATATGCAAATGCAACGTTTATAATTTATATATACATATGTAGTAATATTTATAAAAAACAAAAAAAAACGCTGATCCACAGAAACCCGAATCAATAACCGATTCCAACTTAGAAAGCAATAAACTTTAAAGCCAACAATCAAGTATCCATCATCCCCCCCCTTTCCCAATGAATTGAGTGAAAAGCGTATGAAAATTAAATCAAATACAAAAATAAAAAAGAGAAAAAAAGATAATAATAAAGTAAATGCCATTCGATGTGGAAACAGAAGCAATAATTCACACATGCATACACAACAACAACACCCACACAAAAACATACCCAGCACACATGCATGCATCTATATACATATATATGTATGTATGTATGTATGTGTATATATCAATACCATCAACGAAGAAATCGTTAAGGAGTTTCAAATTCAAGACAAGGGCGCGGCGACAACGGCGGCTTGAATACATAACAACCGATCCGAGACAGAGCGAGACAACAATATACAGACTTAAGCAGCAGCAAAGCACTGAGCAGCAGCGGAAGAGGAAGACGACGTATCATCAAGCACAAAAAACTCACACTCACACACACGCACACAAGGATAAACCACATTTAGTCAATGTTAATCAAGTCAAAGATGACGAAGTAGTGGCAGCACTTGCAAATACACACACACACACACACACACACAGAGAGACACATACAAACAGAACTGTATGCAAACGCTTGCGCAAGTGCTGCCCAGCCTTACCCAAACCATTCGCAAAAGCAATAGAGCAGCGCACAAGGTACATTGGTTTTTGGAGTTGAAATGTAACAAGAAGGCGCATTAAAAGAACACAGCCAGCCACAGATTGGTTTTATACAATACATGCATGCATTTATATATATATCTATATATGTGTACGTTAATATATATATTTATATACATATGTATGTATATTATTGACTTATAAACGAGCAACAATTATGTTAAACAATTGCAAATAATTAATAAATAAAAAAATAAAATAAAAAAACGAACGCATCTTAAGTTTAAGACACACAACAACAACAACAACAACAGTTAGTAGAAACAGAAAACAAACAAAAAATAAATAATTAATGCAAACTACGGCTTGCCGAAGTTCGAATACCCTTGCCGAATGATACAAGTTCTCAGATCTTTGTTGAACTTGAAGTAAATCACTTGAAATCACTTTTAAAAGAGAGAAGATTGTTCAAATTCTGCAAGGATATTCCCATATAAAGTTCTTGTTTGCAAACACGTTTAGTTTTTAAGGGTCCAAATTGAACATAACCTATATCTATTTTTTTTTTTTTTATTTCGCAATATATAAATATTACTTCCTTTTTTTTTGCCAATTCTAGTTCCATAAAAACTCATGTGTGACAAATTGTTTATATTTATGATTTATCATTTTTTTTTTTTTTTATCAATTTCTTTGAGAGATAAACTTTTGTATGCAGTATGTATATGAGAAATGTTGTAATAGATTTGCATACAGAATCAAAAGAAAGGAACACAAAAACAAGTACATAGCAATAAAATTGAAAGAAAACAAAAACAAAAACAAAAAAAAAAAGAAGGAAAGAAAACAAACATTTTTTAAGCAAATTTAGCAATAAAGAAAATATATATATAGAAATCAATACAAAGGCCAAGTGCGTAAGAAACGTTGATAAGTTGACGAGTGCATACCGAAAAAAAAAAAAACTGTTTACAATTGATATATAACTGATTAATTTAAACAAAAAACAAGAAGAAGAAAAAAAAAACGAAAAGAAAAGAAAACATGAAATTGAAGAAGTTGAAGAACAAAAGTAATAATAACAAAAACTAAATAAAAAACAAAATGATATTTAATACAAATTACAGTCTATCATTTCGGTAAACATTATAAATACAAGCAAAAACACAGATCATACCCAAAGACACGACTCGCTCTCGAAAGTTGCCAAAAGCTTATACAATTTGTATGTGTGTACATATAACGAATGCATATATATATCTGTTGTGTGTTATCCAACACTGATTGCAATTTCATGTGTTTCATGTGGATGGCTGTGCCGGTGTTGACAACTTGAATGTTCTGTTCAGTGTTAAATGGGCTTTACTGCTTTTGAAATTTTTGATTTTCATTTCTCTCTCTCTCACTCCTGTATATATGCATACATATATATATATATATATAATGTAACTAAATCTAGGACTACATTGCGCTCTGCCAGGAGATCTTAAGTCGTCCCGATCCCGAGGCCGAAGCCGAATAGTTTGCCAATTAATGCGTTGTGCTCTTCACTCACACTGCAAGCAATACGATGACGATCTGCTACTAATGCCATTTCACTCTAGCCAACTGGCTAAGCGAGCGCCAATCATTGACAAAAGCTAGCTGCTTTCATACGCTTCTCACAGATTTGGTTAACCTTCATTTTGTATGCGTTATTTACATACATTTATATATTTACTTTGCTTCCCTTCTTTTTTTTTCATTTTCTTAACTATTTCGTTGCGAATGTGAAAACAATTTTGATGAAAAAAAACAACAACAACAAATAATAAAATCAAGCACAAAATGCCTTTTTTTTATTGTAAATTACGCAATACTGTTATTGGTTGGGCTTACTCTTGTTCCATATTATCCATGCACTTTAACACACCAAGCACAAGCATACACACGCACACACACAAACACAACTCGTGCCCTGTATTATACACGCTATCAGCTGCACTGCATCCACACGCACACACTCAAACACGCACACTTCAGTGTACAACAAACACACATACGTATATATATGTATGTATGTACATAGCTCTGTTAAGCGAGCTGCAACAGATCAAACTCACACACACGCAGACACACACACACGCATATGTAGAGCACAGTTCGAATTGGATTCGTAGGCTCGCTCGGCGACCATACATACATACCTAAGTACACACACACACACACACACACCTACTCTTATTGGGACGTACCGTTTCTTAAAATACCAACGGTTCGACTATGAGCATTAGCAACAAACACACAAACAAAACAAATAGCAAACGGCGCAAGACAAAGACAACAATATACGTTTTCATGCACATACATATGTACATACGACATAATTTTCGTTATATTTTTTTTATATTCTATATGGTAATATGATATACATACATGCATACATACGTACGTAGGTGATGAAATGTATGTACATAGAAGACATATGCACATACATACATATATAGTACATTCTTATGTACATACATATGTGCATACATACTTATTTCTTCTGCTTTCTTGATTACTACTTTCGTTTTACGTTTTTTTTTTTCTCTCTTTCATTGTGTCTTCCTTTCTTTGTATCTTTGTTCTTGTTGCGCGCACATTGGTGGCTAATTCCGGCAACTCTTCCAATACCGATTCGAACTTGCGCCTGCGCACCCACTTCGCCTTAAACCATGGGCTCAAAATGAACCCAGCAGCAGCGCGGCCAGCCACCAAAGGACGAAGAGCCTGAGAACAATGCCATCGATACGATTCCAAAGCGCATCTAAAAGTGCAGCACTGCAGCGGCCGTTACAACAAAACTCACACACACA
The DNA here is from genome assembly GCF_003285875.2 of Drosophila novamexicana. Classification (NCBI taxonomy): domain Eukaryota; kingdom Metazoa; phylum Arthropoda; class Insecta; order Diptera; family Drosophilidae; genus Drosophila; species Drosophila novamexicana. Next base: position 1,340,854 of record NW_020824847.1, read on the forward strand.
CACATGCAAACACGCCACACACTCTGACAGCAACACGCAAACACACACACATGCATACGTAATACATTGACACAAGCAGAAGCAGCAGCCACAAAGAACGCCGTTGAGGAATGTACAACCCGCCCCACGCCCCCCACACCATCCAAGAAAGGACCAACTATGCAATCCGCCGGCATTCGCGAGGCTTGTGCGAAAACAATTATGTTTCGATATCGAAAGAAGACACACACACACACAAACAGACTGGGACGAGCATACACATACACAGAAACATGAATTCAAAAATAAGAAGATGAAAAAACTCAGCTTTGTCAGCCCTGGTACGTGCGTGCAGCAGGCGCAATCAATTCAATTTTATTCTTTGCATTTTATTTACTAAGTGAGCGGCTAAAGTTTAGAATAGTTTTAAATATTTAGTCAAGTGCCCTTTTAACCCTTACCCATCAGCCCTCCCCTCCCCTCCCCAACCCCAGCAAGTCCTCAAACACACACACATACCAACCCGAAGCCCATCCTAACAGAGCATAATGGCAAATATTAGCAATTATCAACTTAGGCACGTTTGCTCATGTTTATGTCGAAAGTTAACAGCTCGTGTACTTGTTAACTGATCTTCCTGTTAAATGTTAGCAAGCAGCGCTGCCAGCTTGCTAAACCGTTCGTTGCACATCTTGCGATTGATCGATAAATATACATAGTTCATCGTTTATCGAGCAGCCATGGTGGCCTTGCGTTGAGTTGTTGCCAACTTAACGATGTGGCGTTGCCAATGCGCGCCATAAAATAACAAAAAAAAAAACAAAAACAAAAACAAAAAACAAAACAAAACCTCCTGTCAAGCTGAACTACTTGTTAACTTTAACAGAAACATTAGAAAATGTGCCTATCAAAATGAAATGGAAGCCCGTTACAGTAGAAACCCCACAACAACAACGACAACAACAGCAACAACAAGGAAAACAAAAAACCGCGCGAGCCAGTCTCGCATTTCGATATCCGAGAGTGCATACGTATATAAGTATATAGAGAAATACATATGTGTACACAATAAACAATATAAATATACCGTTAGCTTATTTATATACAATTTAAAATGAAAAAAAAGAAAAGAAAACAAAACAAAAACATACAACAAATATTTTATGTATTTTTTTAATGTATTTAAGATAATTAAGATTACTCGTAATGCAGTAACTGAAAACTGAACCGTAGTAAATATATATACATATATATATATATATATAACCATATATGTATGCGAATCGGTGCAAAGTGCAAAGCGAAGTGCTCCCCAAGACGGGTTGGCGAGAGCTGCTAACTTTAAGTAAAGCCTGAACAAACTGAAATCTGAATGCGCAAGGAATATGAAATACGCAACACAACAAAAACAAAAACAAGAAACAAAAACAACAACAAAATATTAAGAGAATAAAATAATAAGTAAATAAACTAAATAAGTAAATAATAAACGATGCCGAAAACTATTGAAATATACAATGTGTGTTGCTTAAATCCACGCACACGGGTGGAAATTGGGTGAAAATTGCGATCAATTTGCCAAATCTGCAACAAGTTAATAATAAACGATGCCGAAAACTATTGAAATACAAAAGGGGAATGTGCATTTTATTCACTGTTGCTTAAATCCACGCACACGGGTGGAAATTGGGTGAAAATTGCGATCAATTTGCCGAATCTTCAATAAGTTGATAAAAAACGATGACAAAAACTAATGAAATATAAAAAGTGTGCATTTTTTTTCACTTCTGTTTAAATCCACGCACACGGTTGGAAATTGGACCAAGAAACAATAAAAAATAAACAGTTTGCATATTTTTATGTTTTTCTTTATTTTATTTTTAAATAAATTATAAGGTTCTTCGTAAAATCGAAGAATCCATTATTATTATTATTATTTCTTTAATGTTTTGTCTGTGTATTTTTTTTGCTTGTATTTCATTTTCATAATTTGAATTTGTATTTCATATTGTTTGATGCTACACATAAAACTCTGCTTCTTCTTCATGTTCATTGCCCCGCAGCGCTCGCTCTCTCTCTCTCTCTCTCTCTCTCTCTCTCTCTCGCTCACTCGCTCACCCGCTCTCTCTGTGTCACGCGCTCTTATACATATAACATTCTCTTCTTCTTTTTCTATTCACTTCTTTTAAGTTCTTGTTTGTTTTCTAACTCGCAGGCAAAGCTATTGTTTAGTGATTCCTCAACTTGACGAGCGCCTTTCAAAAAATATACAGTGCGTGTGTGTGTTTTTCTTCTTCTTATTTATTTTTTTTACGTGTCGCTGTTTAACGGTTGTTGTTGGCCATTTGGATTGGGAGGAATGGGAGGAACACACAAGATGCTTCAAGCTTCTCCTTCTACACATTTTCTCTACTCTCTCTCTCTCTCTCTCTAACAACAACTCTCTGTCTCACTCTCACTCACTGCCCACCGCAGGAATACTTAAAAAAAAAACATTAGATTAAAAACAAGTAGAAAAAAAAGTTTAAAAAAAAATAGAATGCAAAAAATGTGGCTACTAGGAATTTAGCGTGAGGTTAAGAAATTGTGAGTTGCTGCTAAAAACTTTATCGTTTGCTTTGGGGTTGTTTGTGTTGTTGTTGTTTTGTTGCTGTTGCCGTTTTTGTGTTGTTGTAGTTGTTGTTGTTGTTGTGGGGATGCAATCAAGTTGTAATTGCTTAATCAGTCTGATTTAGTTGTGCCGCCGACGCGCTTACAGCTCATCCTTGAGATCGTCGCCAGCGTCGCCGCCCTCGGTTGGAGGCACGCCGCCAGTGCCCTGGTAGAGCTTGGCAATGACGGGCTGAACAATGGACTCAAGATCCTTCTTTTGCTTCTTGTACTCCTCGGGATCGGCATCGGGATTCTGTTCGAGCCATTTGATTGACTCATCGATGGCCGTCTCCAGTTTGGTTTTCTCGTCCTCACTGAGCTTGGCGCCGAGCTTCTCCTTGTCACCGATCTGATTCTTGAGACTGTACGCATACGATTCCAGCTCGTTGCGCGACTCGACGCGCTCCTTCAGCTTCTTGTCCTCGTCGGCGAACTTCTCGGCATCGTGGATCATGCGATCGATATCCTCGGGCGTCAAACGGTTCTGATCGTTGGTGATCACAATCTTCTCCTTGTTGCCGGTGCCCTTGTCCTCGGCGCTGACCTGCAGAATGCCGTTGGCATCAATCTCGAAGGATACCTCGATCTGTGGTATGCCACGTGGTGCTGGCGGAATGCCGGTCAAATCGAATTTGCCCAGCAAATGGTTATCCTTGGTCATCGGACGCTCGCCCTCGTACACCTGAATGGTCACCGTATGCTGATTGTCGGATGCCGTGGAGAACACCTGCGATTTCTTGGTGGGAATGACTGTGTTACGTGGAATCAGTTTGGTCATGACACCGCCGACGGTCTCAATGCCCATGGTCAATGGATTGACATCGAGCAGAACGATGGCATCCGTGTCCTGTTCGCCGGAGAGTACGCCAGCCTGGACGGCGGCACCGTAGGCGACAGCCTCATCGGGATTGATGCCGCGAGATGGTTCCTTGCCGCCAAAGAAGTCCTTCACCAGCTGCTGCACCTTGGGTATGCGCGTGGAGCCGCCAACCAAAACAATTTCATGGACATCCTTCTTGTTCATATCGGCATCCTCGAGCACCTTCTGCACGGGCTTCAGAGTCGAACGGAACAGATCCAGATTCAGCTCCTCGAACTTGGCACGGGTCAGCGTCTCGGAGAAGTCATCACCCTCAAAGAAGGACTCGATTTCGATGCGCACCTGGTGTGAACCAGACAGAGCACGCTTCGCCTTCTCGACCTCACGACGCAGCTTCTGCACAGCACGATTGTCCTTGCGAATATCCTTGCCCTTCTTCTTCTTGTACAGCTTGATGAAGTGATCCATGACACGCTGATCAAAGTCCTCGCCACCCAAATGAGTGTCACCGTTGGTGGCAACCACCTCGAAGACGCCATTGTCAATGGTCAGCAGGGAGACATCGAAGGTGCCGCCGCCCAAATCGAAGACGAGCACATTCTTCTCGCCCTCCTTCTTGTCCAGACCGTATGCAATGGCAGCCGCTGTCGGCTCATTGATGATGCGCATCACCTGCAGACCGGCAATGACACCCGCATCCTTGGTCGCCTGGCGCTGGGCATCGTTGAAGTAGGCGGGCACAGTGACAACAGCGTGGGTGACCTTCTTGCCCAGATAGGCTTCGGCGGTTTCCTTCATCTTGCCCAGAACCATGGCGGAGATCTCCTCGGGCGCAAAGATCTTGGCGCCCTGCGATGTATCGACACTGATGTGTGGCTTCGAGTTCTTCTCAACCACTTTGAATGGGAAGAATTTGATGTCATGCTGCACATTCGTATCGGACCATTCGCGTCCAATCAGACGCTTCGCATCAAAGACGGTATTTTCGGGATTTGTGGTCAGTTGATTCTTGGCGGCATCACCAATCAGACGCTCGCCATCGGCCGTAAAGGCCACATAGGAGGGCGTGATGCGGTTACCCTGATCGTTGGCAATGATCTCAACGCGTCCGTTCTTGTAAACGCCAACGCTGCAAGTGGAAAGAAATTCGATTAAGTACTTGACCAATTGGACTGTAGATCAAAAAACGCAATCCAATTGGATGTTGGCCTGAGGTGGCAACGCCCAATTCGAGTAGGACGACTTACCATGAGTATGTGGTGCCCAGATCGATGCCAATAACGGTGCCTAGCTCTTTGTCCTTCTCCTTCTTCTCCTCACCCAGTGAGAGGCCAACAAAGGCCACAACAGCCAATAATATGCACAACTTCATTGTGGCAGCGTCCTCTTCTTATTTCTGTTATATTATTAACTAGTTTTGTTGCTTAGTCTTTGACACCAAACACAAAATAAGAACTGCAACGAGAGGGAGACGAAAAGAAAAGAATTATTAATGAAATGCGCGAAAGCTGAGCTTAGAATTTGTACACGTCAACACACGGCCAGAGCGAGAGAGCGAGCGCGAGAAATTGCCGAAAAAAATAAGAAAAAAAAAAACGCTGACGTTGACGTTGTCAACAGGTAATACCGTTAAGTGTGCTACTTTTGATAAACATTGAAGCGAGGGCTTAAGCAATTTATGGCACGCATCCGTCAGCGGCCTTAAAGATATGCCAAAAGTTCTTGAAATAAAAGTAAATCAACGCACACTTGAAATATAGGTAAAATACACACACACACAACTACCTGAAGAAAGCTCTGTGGGAGCAACACGTCCGCCTCGTTCACTGACCGTTTAACAACTGTTAATGCCAGCCGCCGCTCTGCTAAGCACGCTGCTGACATTGACCGACGCTGCTGCTCTGCCAACGTTGCCATAGCATTCATTTTTTGTATACGTGGTAACATTTTTCTGGTTCTTTCTGCTGCTATAAACTCTCCAACTCGCCCTCTCTCTTACACACACACACACGCGCGCATACAGACCGACCACTCTCACAAATGTGCGAGTTGAACAAAAACTGGTTTTCTTTCTGCTCTCTTCTATTATTATTTTATAAAAATTTCTTATTTAGTCATCATTGTCGCGTTCTGCATACTTATGAACAAAAACTACTAAATGCAATAGTATATAACACAGCACTCGGCAACATTCTCACACTCCCCGCGTCCGGTGAAAGTTGGGGCGGTGGTAGGCGGCATCTTCAGCCGGCAGCAAACGCCATCAATTTGCACAGCTGTGCTAGTTTTTCGCGGCTTTACTTACGTTAGTTACTATGCGTTTGCCCGAAATAACATATAAGCCAAGCTGGTGAATCGGCTTTTATGCTCTTCTGACGTGTACTTTTGTTAACTATTGAGTTGAATAACGTATGTAGCTTGGGGATCTGTTTTAAATGACGTGTACAAAGCTGATTGAATGACTGCCAGAGCTGCCAGAGTCGCACACAAATATGCAGAGACGTCTGGCAAGCAGACACCGATAAGTCGGCGCAGGCGCGTGTCTATGTATGTGTGCGTTTATACACAATGAGAATTGAGTTTGCGTATGATTTTCTTTATTTTATTTTGTTATTGCAATTGTAATCGCAAATATGGAAATCAAGTGTTGCCAAGTCAGCAACAGCAGCAGCAGCAGCCAGATAATGCAGCACTGTGGCAACGCGTACGCAACTCGAATATTGAGCAGCTGTGCGCATCTCTAGACGGCATTTGGCCAGACAGTTAAAATTGATGGCTTTATTAAAATATGCCAATATCTCCCAGCAGCCGGCCGGTTAAAAGTGAATGAACTTTGTTATTAATTGGTTAATGAATTATGCTATGCTAATTTGTTGCTACGGCCTATTAAACGATTTGCGTTCAAAATTATGCACGCTGTGACTACACGTCATGCGAATTTGTGGGCGAGGGGGGCTGGAAGGGGTCCACACTGTGACGTAGTGAAATTCTTGAGCACAATTTACGAACATTCAAAGCATTCGCGTTGCAGACACTTGTATGGCAATTACGGAATGGGCGGCGGACATGTGCTTCGATTATGTTCCGTATGATAAAAAATAAACGTTTTATACCCCACAAATTTGGAGCCCATATTGCCAACATGGCGACCCCGCACAGCACCACATGTGCATTTAGTTAATCAATGTGCTCGTTTTAATTACTTTAAGCATTTGACTTGAATATGAGCTAATATGAAAACTATTGGCATTTGTTGGTTGAAGAAACTTAACTTACACTTGAAACTTTTGGGTGCTTACTTTTTCTTTGGTTTTCTCTCTTGACGTTTGAAACAGAACTGAACGAACACAGCCGATTACTGTCTGCCGGCGCTTTCTACTCGCTCACACGCACACACGCACACACTTGCAACGCTGTGCAGAGTACACGTCAGTGTTAACTTAACAACAGTGTTGCAAAACTCACGATATTATAAATAAAAATGTATCGATTGTTGTCATTTGACAAACTGATTTTTAAATACTTACTTTTTCTAGCTTAAACTAAATTGATTTAATGCTATTTTATTGTTAAGTATTTTGTCACTTTGTTGCGTTCCTTCTTGAGTAATATTGTCTATGTTGTCTTTCTTTCCTTTTTTTTTTTGGCTTCGATTATTAATTACTTTTGTAACTTTGTACACGGTTTCACAGTCACAGTGTTTGTTTATATATTAAAAAAAAAAAAAAGTAATCCTCTTATTGTTGATCGCACGTAGTATGTATATATTCCAATAAAATAGCGCTTTTCAATATGCCGATTCGTGTTATTTCTTTGCTGTCTGTATGGAAACTGTTGACTGCTCTCCGCAATGCCGGGCTATTTATTCAAGCGCCTTGTTTACGCTCTGACGTGTCGACCACGTCAGTGTCTGGTGCAATTCTGATTGGCGTTTCGTGGCGCGGGCCGTCATATCTGATTGGCCCACGCTCGAATGTTCCCCACGCATATGGAAAGAGAGCGTGTTGCCAAAAAAGCTTTGTTTTGTTTGTTGCGCTTTCAAACACAGTTTTCGTCATCATCGTCAAGTCAAGGCTGATGACACTGACTGCTGCGCTCTGGCTCTCTCTCGCTCCCTCTCGCTCTCTTTCTCTAGCGTTGCGCTTGTTTTGGTGCCTGAAATTTATGTTACTTTTTATGAAAATAAATAATGCAAGTATGGTTTTCTTGATTTTGTTTTTTGGCAAGCACTGACGTGTACTTAGAGTTACATGAAATTTATGCTACAAAAGTGTTTTCGAGCAATTTCTCGAATGCATTTTCCAGCACTTTCTAGAAATTTTGCCACCCAGCCTCTAACACTGTCGTGTACCGTTAACTGATAAGTTGATCAAACAGTTCCATCAAAAAAAACGCCCATTTACATTTATTTGTTTTGATTTAGTTTTATGATTCTTGTAATGACACACAATCGATATCAATATATTTTTTTTTTTCTGTTTGTTTTTTTTTTTTTTAAATTCTTTTTCATAACAATAATAGCATTTAATAATCATTATCAGTGACATGTCCAACATACAATGTAATTTCCCAAAGTTGTATTCAACATTTTGTGCGATTTATCAATTGAATATCAACAAATATCTTTTCACGTTTAGTATGCATCTGACTAAATGTGGAAATTCGCAAAGCTTCTGAATTTGGACTTATCAAGTAAAACGGCGTCTGGCAAAATCTCATCCAAGCTCAGTGGACGATTTAGCTTGCGATATCTTTATATTATTCAACTATTTATTTCTTAAGGAGCGAAAGGCAACTAGGCAAAAATGTGCCGCACAAATTTTTATTTGCTGCCAATAAATATTTCTTTGCATAACCTAAAAAAAAAAAAAAATAAATAAAGAACTTGTTTGTATGGCATTTTGTTTACTTTATAATGGGTTCATTATTTTTTTTCTTTTTTTGTTGCTTCTGCTTTTTTTCATAATAAATTTGTGGGCATGACGAATTATTCAAAATGTCGCCGCATATAAGTTTATAAATATTTAAATATTACAATTGTTGCTGACTTTTTAAAAGCTAAATTTGGTCAATAAAGTTGAGCTAATCTCATTCAAAAAGTTTACAAAAAAAAAAAAACACAAGACTAGAAAATAAATAAAAAAAAAAAAAAAAAAAAAAAAAAAAAAAAAACTCTTTTAGAAAAGGCGAAACCTGAGCAAAAATAAAAAGCGCATCAAAAAAATATAGTTTTAACAGTTATTCGACTATAGTTACAGTTAAAGTTGACAGCTGACAGTTTTACAGTTATAATTGGGCTTGGTTTCAGTGTGTGCACAAAAAATTTGCATCAAAATGTTTGCATACTTTTCATTATTATTATTATTATTATTATTATTTTTTTTTGTTTCTTTTTTTTTTAAACTTGAAATTTGCATTTAAATGTTTCGTAATTAGTTAATTGCTTGTGGTTTAGGTTTTGCTTTGTGTTTTCTTTTTAATTATATAATGAAACACGTTGAGTTGCCATAAAAAAAAATGTTGTTGTTGTTGTTGCAGTTCATGATGTTGTTGTTGTTGTTGTTGTTGTTGGTCCAAACACAATAAATAACTAGATTCTGTACTCATTGACTGGCTTGCTTTGTAAATAGTTGTAGTAAATATATATAGTTAATAGATACACAGGCTAGTTAACAATATCAACAAATGGGCGTGCCGACGTCTGCATTCTTAGTGTGTGTGTGTGTGTGTGTCGGTGTGTGTGTGTGCGTCTCGGCTATGAACTGAGCTGTGCTCATCAGCTCATATATCTCTCGCTCTCTCTCGCTTTCTCTATCTGACACACTTGTTGTCTATATCATGCTGCCTCTCTCTCTCTCTCTCTCTCTCTCTCTCTCTCTCTTTTTCTCTCTCTCTCTCTCTCTTTTTCTCTCTCTCTCTCTCTCTTTCTACTCATGCCGCACACCACATATGGACAGGAACGTACTGAAATTGTGCAAACTGCACGCCGGCAACACGGTATACACTACATTCGCCATCTCCTGGCATTTGTGCCGGAAATCGTGCAGCGCCTGCAACAACAGATCTGTTGGCGGTGCCGCATTCACCTGGTAGAATAGCTTCAAATGTATCGCTGGCAATATGCTGGCGGCAGATGAGGCTGGCTGATCTCCGCCGCCACCCGGCTGCTGTTGCAGTTGGCCCTCTGTGGGCGTGGCAGTGCTATGTGCCGCCTGCTCATCAGCCTCGCGCTGCAGCTGCTGCTGCTGCTGCTGCTGCTGCTGCTGCTGTTGCTGTTGCTGCTGCCGCTTGGCCAGCGGATAATCCTTAAGCAGGCGATTCACAGTATAGGTGAGTATCTCGTCCAGATGCTCGGCGCTGAGGCTCTGCGCCAAGCGGCAATGATTGCCCAGCACATCGTCGCTCAGCTGCGTCAACTGGGTGGTCGACGAGGCCAAGCCGGTGGCCACATAGCAAACAATTGCCGCACAATTGTTCTCATAGTTCCAGCGACGACGTATCGAGATGGTATAATCGCTCACCGAACAGCCCGTTTCCTCATCTACAAATTAGAACAATCAATCCATTATCGTACTCAAAATATAGGGTATTATAAGTTGATCAAGAAGGAGTCATCTCTGGCACACTATAAAGCATATATATACTGGATCAGTCGAGTCCGTTTCTAATCTCTCAGCTTTAAGGATATTGTGATGAAATTTTGCAGGGAGGTTTTTCTTTTTAATGGAAAACATTTCGGAATATTTAATTTGCAGGAGATATCTTCTCCAAGCTCTGCAAGATTCCAAAGATATGATGGAAAGGTAACTATTCTGGCTGTGGGTAAACTATACGAGAGTCTATTGAGCTATTAGTTATTACAACTTTTGAAATATGCTCAAAAAAAGAGTTTATCGATATCGATATTTATCGATTACGTGAGATCCAAGCGTGCTATCGCTGAGTTGAAAGTAACTTGAGCTGCGCGAGCAACAGGAGAAGCATTTACGTCTCTACAAGTGTCTAGTTAACAAGTCTCTGGCTAGATGGAACTGGCTGTTGTTGCTAATCAGGAATATATATATATATATATACATTATCGTGCCGGAGTTGTCTCCTTCTGTCTATTGCATAATGTCAATGGGACTTACAGTCGAAACGATCGTTATGGGTGTGTGCCCACACCTGCCATTCGACGAGCGCCTCGCGCGGTAGCGCTGGCAGCACAATATAGTCCATGATGGCGTTTGTGGTGCGACGCTCCCACTGGCGGCGCGCCTCGCCAATGAAGGCGGGATGGGTGACAAAGCAGATGCCATGGACGACATCGCGCAGCTGTCCCTGGGCGTTCATTGCCTTGGCAATGCGACTGATGTGACGCAAGGTGAGCTTGCACTGGGGCCGTATGCCGCCCTCGATGATTGTCATGCTGCCCGGCACGAGTGCAATTTGGCCCGAGATGTAGGTGATGTCGCCAATCTGGAATGCGTAAGGGTGTACAATGTAAGCGACTGTGTCCCAACCGATCAACTGGCCAAGCGCTCACCCGCGTTGACTGGCTGTAGGGGCCGATATTGGCGGGCGCCCAATGCGATATGCCCTGGACATGCATCGTGTTTCGCCGGCCATTGAGCAGCTGTTGCGTCTCCTCACTATCATCGCCGCTGTGTATGGCCGGCGCATGGTAGGCAATGGCCTCCATAATCACATGACAATCATCCGGCAGCGGGCATTCAACACAAACGCGCGTGGGCGGATTATGAAAGCCAAACGATTGCAAATAGATGCTATTCAATGCCGGATACTCGGCTATGGAGCGCACATAGAGCGTGGTAAAGCACAAATCCTGCAGCTCATAACCATTGCTGGAGCAGAGCTCACGCAGCGTATGCAAGGCCTGTTGCATGCCCTGCTCCATGTTGGCGGCGCAGCCTGAAAGCCAACGAAAATAGAGAATATAAGTAGTTGATAGTTAATTGAGATTTAAGCTAGCTTAAGTGCACTCAGATTGGTTACCCTGTATGCCGGCCAGCCACATCCAGCCCTTGGCATTGATGGCCGCTTTGGCCTGATTGGCAAGTGGACGAAATTCACGTTCATATTTCATTGGACTGGGCGGCTGTGTATAGCCGGTTGGCATCGTCGCCGTCGCCGCCGCATTATTGTTGCACTGTGTGGTGCTCAGCCCAAGCGAGGAGATGGCCAGCGACAGCGAGCCGCATACGGCGGCCGTGCTGCTGCCCAATGGATGGGAGCTGCCAAAGCCGCAACAGCTGTTTGCCTGCAATGCAGCACCTGCTGTGGCACCCAATGCCAATGCTGATGCTGATGCCGCACCGGCTATCCCTTGATTCGCATTGGCCAGCAGCAGCAGGGAGGCGCTGCCCGTCATACAGCTGGCCGTCGGTATGGGCTCGTCGACGCTGGCGCTCTTCGTTACAATGGGTATCGGCGAGGACGATGATGTTGCCAAATGTCTGCCAAATGAATTGCTGCGCGATATCAACTCATTCTGGCTAAGCGATTCGCGCATGCGCGTCTCCTTCTCAATTAGCTCCAGTTCGGTTTCACTGAAATCCGGATCGCTCAGATCGCTGTATGTCGACTCATTGAGATCGCTTATATAGTCGAGTGACTTTTTAACAAAGACCACATCGCCGCCAGCATTTGGCTCCTTTGGCTGCAGCGTTAGTTTCGTGAAATTGATATACCCAACGGGGCAAATCGGATCGGCGCTGCTTATTATCGTCTGTATATCCTCGACGGAGATGCGCTGCTTGAACAGCGGACAGTCGAGCGTGAATGTCTCATATTCGCCACCCTCGCCACACACATTCAAACCATACTTGTCGCGCATCTTCAACAGATGGGTTTGCATCTCGCGCAACGATTTGCCCAAATGACGATCCGGCACCAGGCCCAATGCAGCGACCTAAAACAGATTCGGTTGGATTGAATGTTGTATTGGTATACGATTGGAGAGACTCACCTTGATGATAATGGCATGCACCTGACAGTCGATCATCTCCTGCAGCAGTTCAGTCTGATCTCTCCTCCACAAATAGGCCAAGGATATCAGGTTGAGGCGGCTGCACACGTTCTCCACACGCACACGCTGATAGTCTGACAATATGGCACCAACAGCCACCGCCTCCACATTTAGTTCGTGCTGCAATTATGCAGATGCAACAGCAAATTCTTTATAAGCAACATATTTTAACATTCAGTGCAAAGGTCAAAATTTTAGCAATGCACATTAAATATTTGCCAAACTTAAATTTTTTTTTTATTATTATATTTAAACTTTTATTTTTGTTTTTTGATTAATCTACGAGAGACGCGCCCACATACCAAATTTCAGCTCAATACATGGCATATTTCTCGAGTTAGGAACTTAAGAGAATTTTGAAATAATGCATAAATTCGCCTCCATAAAAGCTCTACTTGTGGTATTTATGCTAAATAAAGGTGCGCTGCATGCACATAGAAAATTTCAGCTTAATATATCACAAACTTTCACAGTTATAATGTTTTGCTCTTATAATGCAAAATTAACGTCATGCTTCATTCGATCCAAGGAATTTTAGATAAAACTAACTACAAAGAAGCTACATATCAATTTTCAGCACAATTCGTCAAGTAGATTCTGAGTTATGATCCTGAACCACTTGGAAAGTGGATTGAAAATGCGTCGTTCTTTCAATTTGTACTACCAAAAACTATCTGAGACGAGTTTGAGTACCGAAATTTCAGGGTTATGACCCACTTTATTATTGGGTAACATCTTTCGATTTAAAGTGCTTCGTCATGGAGCTTCGTGTTGCATCCAAAATGCGAAACGCTGGAGTCTAATCAATTATTTGTTCATAGTTCACGTGCTTGGTCGCATTTTTGATAAGATTACACGATTAACCATTGCGAAACTAATTTCCGCAACTATATATATATATATATATTTACTTTGTTTTGTTTGTGGGGCGTTACCCGTTCAAGGACAAGGACAGACAGTCAACAATCATACAAAAAAATGCTTAGCAACTGCTGCCGAACGCGCAGATATCCTGTAAAAACTGTGAGAATCTGTTGCAAATTATTTGTTTAAATTCGAATTACGAAAGTTAGTTTAAATTTTAACTCAATTTTAAATTTATCGATTCTTTTTGATAGATTCTGAACCCATTGGAAATTCGTAGAGTATTTAGAGCTTTGTGTAAATGAATCTAATAGGCACAAGGATCTATATCTATATATATATATATATATATATATGTTCATTCTTGATCAGCCAGGCGGCATGGTTGTCTGTCTGTCGAACTTGAAAACTATAAGAATTGAAGACTTGATATATAATAATACATATAATCTCATATATATCAACTCTAAAACGTCTTTTCTTGATATTTCCTCGATTTCGATTTCTATATATGCTAGATACTCAAAACCTGGTAATTAGGCTTACATATAACAAATATTTTCGATATTATAACACCTCATCTCACTACCCATATATAAAAGTGTATATATAAGGTATATATATATCAAGCTATCTTCTAGTGTTCTCTAAGTTAACATATAGTTTGTGGTTTAGTTAATTTATATTTTTCTATTTGTTTGATTTAAAACTTGTTGCCTTTTGTTTTTTTCATTTATTGTATTTTGTTCAGTTTTGTTAATATTTGTTGTCTTTATTTTTTATTATTTATTTTTTAAAATTTATTTTATCATTTCTTTTTGGGCTCAAGGTTTCTATATTTTTTTCTATTTTTTCAATAATAGTTTAAAAATGATTTGTTTTAATTTTTTTTTTAATTTATGCTCTTTAAATTTCTTTAAAATTTTAAAATATTTAAAAAATTATTTTTTAGTTATTTATACGCTGTAAATATATTTATTTAAGCTTAAAAATTATTCAACAAGCTTCTTTAATTATTTATGTGTAAGTTTCAATAAGTTCGGGCTTTTAAGCTAATTTAATTCGTTTTGATTTATTTACGATAAGTTCTTGATATTTATTTAAGCGTTTATGTTTTGCAGATTCTTAATTGGATTTTTTAAATTTTAAAAATAAAATTGAAAATTAATTAAGACTGTTTTGCAATTGAGAACTTCCTATGGAATTAGCTGAGTCTCAGCCAAATCAATGCCAGACCAAGACCAAGAGACCAAAGGGTTGGTCAGGAGCAAGCCCAAAACTGTTGCTTTTACAGGGTATAAACGTGTACGTCAACGCTAGCGTCATTCGTCAGGTATTTAGCATCGATAATCGCTAATCTCTGGGCTTTAATCTTTTCAATTCAAACCGAAAGAGAGACAGACAGACAGACAGACAGACAGACGGAGAGATAGACAGACATAACGACTAATTGTTATACCTTATGGGCTGCCCCCTCACCTTGCACGTCTCCAGCAAACTGTAGAGATCCTCGACTTCATCATCATCGGTGGGCACATATTGCTTGCCGGTCTGTGTGCTCTTGCCCTTCGTCTCGCGCCGATACAGCGGCAGGCCCATGGCGCTGGCGAGTATCTCGATGCCCATGTGGCCAACGGTCTGGTACATAAAGCTGTCCAGCTCATCTAATGTTTCGGGCACAAACACATGAGAATTAATAAGTAAATATGTGTACTGTGCGATATGTGCGAATTAAAGTTTCACCTCTGTCCTTGGGATGCAAATTGGCCAGGGCGACAATTTCGTGACCCTCGGCGACGCACTGCATCATATTGTAGCAGCTATCCTTGCCGCCACTTACCATTGCTACAACGCGCATTTTGTATGTGTGTGTGTGTGGGGGTGGGGATAAATGAATGTGAGTGTGTGTGTGTGGGTGTTATTTGGTTTTTGCTGCTCGGTTTAGCTGGAGTGTGCGCTCATTTGGTCTGTTTGTTGACTAGACTTGTTTACAATAAAGAACGTGGCGTCTTCTATTAACACAGAGCGGCTGTTATTGATGTAGTTGCTGCTGTTGTTGTTGTTGTTGCTGTTGTTGTTGTTGCTGTTATCTTGTCAACTGTAAAGAGCAAAGCATAAGGACAGTTCATTAGTGATGCGCTTATTGTTGTTGCTGCTGTTGTTGTTCTTGCTGTTCTGTTAAAAGCTCTCTCAGGTGGCTGTAAAATCTAATTAAGTCACAACATAATATCAAACGCAAGTGTTGCCACTTAATGCACTTTGTCAGGCAGCGGGCAGCGGACAGCGGGTTGCGGGCTGCGACGACAACAGCAGCTGGCATGCGATGTAAACACACATAAAACTCATCCGATTGATGTTTTCAGTGTGCGGACCAGGATGCTGTTACTTTGATTATAATTGGCAAAAGTCGGCCAAGCTAAATGATTGCGCGAAGGTCACACACAAACACACACACACACACACGCCCACTAACTTGCATACATATTGAAACGCATATGTAGAAATGTACATTTACACAAATACACACGAATGTCACACATTTTTGATATATTACTGGCGCCGCTTGTCTCACTGCTGACCCAAATATAAAATTTTTCTATGCTCTAGGCGTTTACATATACCAAAACTTTGATATTGTTTTAATATTTACCCGACCCGTTTCTGGCCGTGCGCGACTTTATGGAATTCGCACACTTGTGTATTATGTTATGCCCTAGAGATGGGCGATAGTTTTGCACATATACCTAACAGCGATAATTCACAATTAAATATGCTTATGAGTTAAATAAGTTTCTTACTTTTAAATTTGTTATTTAAAAAAATACAACTTTTTTTTTTTTAATGAATCCGTTTTATATTTATGTTAAGCATGCCAAGAGATTACTTTGACTATAGCCGTCTGTCAAACTTAATTATTGCAATTCTTTACATCAAATTCGTCACATGGCACGTGCCGGTGGCAACACACCGGGTAAGCTTTTGTAAATCACTTTGAAAAATCAGTTGCTGAAATTTTTGTTTTTAACAAAACATTAGCTGAAGTCACAGCATGGCACATCTCTAATGTTAACTAGCCGTTAATGCTAAACTGGTCGTAAATTTGAAGTTTAAGCCAAATGGTTGTTCTAATATAGTTAAGCTGAATTAGCACAGCGATAAGAAACAGCTAAAAAGTGGCTTGCATTTGAGCTCAAACTGCACTGCCTAACTGAGCTGTTTGGCTTACGTTACGCATTTTTGCGCTTATGTTGCACTTTTTGCGCTTACGCCACTGTTAATCGTTACTGCTATTTTAAGTTAACGTTGTGCTTGCTACGTTTAACATTGTCATCTGTTTTTGAAAAGAAACCAATAAATATTATCATATTTAAATTTCATCTTCAAAATTTAGCATTAAAAGTCATTTGGCAACCAAATCTTTCAAATTAATCCAAATTTTAATCACTAACAAGATGTTGATGCAATCAAATGGAATAAAGCAATTGTTCACATAGAGTTCGGTACCAGTGTGTGTCAACAAAAGCAGAAGATACAACAACAACAACAACAACAACAACAAGAAAAACAAAACAAAAATGAACAATATACCGCAAAGTAAACACTATAATTTAACACATTACCAACAGCGCTACAACTGGGATTGCGGTATATCCTGCATATTGATGATATTGTCCACCGCACAGCGCAAACAGTTCCTCAACAATTTCGAGAGCATCTGCAAGGAGGAGGGCTTCGGCGTCAGCACCTGGACAATTGATCTATGCTATCTTCTGCAGCGCTACAATGTGCGACACGAGTACTATACTCAAACACTTGGAATCGATCCTAACTACAAGAAGCACATGTATTATACGCGCATTATTGACAAGGACGAGAGGCGCGTGCTGCGTCGCTTCAAGGAAGCCAAGGCGCGTGGCCTCAGCGTCGAGAAGCGCACAGTGGGCATGCCTGTAATCGTTTCGCATTTGGCGCGTCATGGGCCAATTATATTACTGACAAATGCCTCGCTGCTTGTCTGCGAGATCTGCCGCAAAACAATACGGGACAGATTTGGGTAGGTAGTCGTTATGTTACGCGATCTTAGTACAATGCACGGAATACACACACACACAACACACTCGGGCGCACACACACACACGCACTCACACTAAGACGGGCGAATTAGATAAATAGAGCGACTCAAGGTCATGTCATGGCCTAATAAATTCTACTTGCGATCACCTCACCTCGTGGCGTTGCCACACTGGCACACACAATATCAATTACACAGACAGCGCTCAAAATGGCACTGTTGCTGCTTATCGATAACATTTGCTAATTAATCGTTAATCGGACTGGCTGGACAGCTTTAACCGCCATTTCAGGCATTTCAAATATGTCTAAGCTGTGCATACATGCACAGTATATGATTGTATTCATTTTATGTGGCTATAGCCTAAATGTTGGCTAATTATCAAGTGATTTTCATCAATTTTTGTTTGTTTCCGAAACAAAAGGTATGCGGGACACTATGTGGTGCTCTGCGGCTATGATATAACCACGCGTAAGCTGTTTTATCACAATCCGGAAGTACGCGACGGTCGTAAGTCAACGAAATTGACAAATAACTCGAATAATCATTAATTGCCAATCGATTCCAGATGTTTGCCGCTGCTTTTCTGGTGCAATGGACAACGCTCGTGTTGCCTTTGGCACCGATCAGGACATCATATTCATTTATGAGAAGACGAATCGCAAAAAGTAGATATCAAGTGCTCGGCGATGCCATGGCCGATGCAGTAGTACCTGCCCAGCAGTTTCCAGAGTTGTTGTTGTTATATGGAGCTGCGCGCCTATGTGATATTTTTATTAGGCATGGGATCTGATTCTGCTAGGCTGGGCCTCTCGCCTCAAGTATCTAAAGATTGCGTTGCCGCAGTTTTCACCAGCTAACTATTATTATATATATTTTTATATTATATTAAATATAAGCTACGATTTTTTTATATTTTTTCTTTTCTTTTGTTTCTGTATTTGCTGTAAAATTGTAACCTTGTTAGATAAGTTGTTATGCATTTTATATGTGTTTGCTTGAGTTTGTTGTTATAATGTTTATGCTTTAGTTTAACAATTTATTGTTATTTAGTTTAACAGTTGGTCCCCATTCAAAAACAACAACAATTTATATACTATTAATGCGCTTGCAATACATTTGTAACTTGCCATAAGCCCAAGTAAGCCAAGACAAATATTTTTAGAACTAGATCTTTTCTGATTTATTACCGAAATTATTAAGTATTATAGTTGAATATATAGACTGTAGAGATTTTGTAATTCCGCACGCATTATATTAGAAATATTTGCCTGAGATTACTTGATTTTATGCCCTAGCACATTCCAAGATCGCGTTTACATAGAAATATATATATATATATATATATATATACATATATATCTATATGGAATATCAAAAAAAAAAAATGGTTTATAAAAATTGTGTGTTTGAACTTTACTGTTGCTGCATCGACGGAATATCCTTATTGTTCTCATAGTTAAGCTGTTTGGTTAGCAGCTGGAGCTTAATGTGCGGCGCCTCCACGGGCAATATAATCTCGCCGGCCTCGTTTGTATATTTCGCATACAGCTGCTCCGAGAATGGCTGAAAGCCCTGGGAGCACAATATCTTCTGGGAGAATATGCCGGTGGCATCGGCTTTGAGCAGACGGAAACCGGATTTGCGTGCCACCTGCTCGGCGCGACGCACCAGCTCCTTGGCGATGCCCTGGCCCCGGAAGCGTGCATCCACCGATAGGATGCGCACATCA